>NC_062545.1:168150264-168457946 GCF_016906955.1 Phacochoerus africanus
CGGAGGAAGAAAAGAGAAAGAAAGAAGGAAAGAGAAGGAAGGAAGGAAGGAAGGAAGGAAGGAAAGAAAGAAGAAAGAAAAGAAGAAAGAAAGAAAGAAAGAAAGAAGAAGAAAGAAGAAAGAAGGAAAGAAAGAGAGAGAGAAAATGAAGCAATAACCAGATCAATGGGCATGACCATGCACTGGAGGCCGTGCTGTTCTGCTGCAGCAAATACCCCGTACTTAGCACAACAGCAACAACTGTGGCTAGGGTTTCAATTTGTGCTAGTTTACTTTCATCCGCCATTTTACCCAGTTTTTGTAGGGGCCCAACTAGCGACGTAAATGGGAACATGACAGAGACCACCATCCCTGCTTTCTTTCATTGTTGAGGGAGGCACAAATTCCTGCCATCTCTCTCTGGGACAGTCCTGTATTTGACTTACCATCCTGGCCCAAGAGGGAGCATTTTAGAGACTTCCACTGGCCTTCCTCACCACACTAGCTCTTAGTCCATAGGTCCAAGAACCAATGTTGGAGTTCTACCAAACTACCAAGTGTGTCTATTCCCATATGCATCCAATAGATATAGAACACAGTCGGCCCCGTGACCTCACTGTGAGCTGGAGCAAGGCCAGGGCTCCATTACTCCCAGGCCCCCCATACTCCCTCAGTCTAATGGGGGGCATGATGGCATTTTTGGTCACCAGATGCCAGTGTCAATTCAGACCCTGTCACCAGCAATTCTCCCAAGTCCTGCTATTCCTCCCTTCCTACGCTCAGTACCACAAGTAAATGGTCATGGATTCTCTTGGAAAAGGACTTGGGGGGATACCACGAATATCTGTGCCATGATGTTGCATGTCCTTTAATCAATGGCTCAGGCCCAGGATCAGGTTAAGGAATCATGACATTGTACTGGGGGCAGCTGCCTTCAGCCCCCTGATCATCCATCCTTGATTTCTTTTGATTGTCTAAATTAAGCAACACAACTGTTGGCCACGCACTATTTTGCCCTTGGGAACACTGTGTTCTATTACCATCTCCACAGCCTCTGCCAGTCAGGCCATCCCGACTGCCACTTGGATTTTCTGCTCTCTGCATAATTGTGCCTACCTGGGTTCTAGGTTAAGCACTGCCACCCGACTGTGTTAAACTTGGATTCTTAATCTCCATGGGTATCTGAGAGCCCACTTCTGTAATGGCATCTCCTGTGCCCCTCCCTCACCAGCTCCTCCCACCCCTTTAACAAAGGGTGTTCTCCAGGGCCTCCCAGAGGAGTGACTGGTAGGTTTTCTGGCCTCATGTACTGCAAACATTGGCATGTCCACTCCTCTGAGCCTTTTTTTTTTTAAATCTCATAGCCCAAAGTTTTAATATTTATTATTTGTTTGTTTTTTTTATTGCCTTTTTTTTTAGGGCCAACATGAAGCATGTGGAAGTTCCCAGATTAGGGGTCAATTCAGAGATAAGACAGCTTGCCAGGCTAGCCACAGCCACAGCAACACCAGATCGGAGCTTCGTCTGTGACCTAACCACAGCTCACAGCCACACCGGAGCCTAACCTACTGAGCGGGGCCAGGGATCAAACCCGTGTCCTCATGGATACTAGTCGGATTTGTTTCCACTGGGCCAGAATGGGAACTCCCTCCTCTGAGCCTTTTGATCTCTTCCTCCACTGTCTGCCCTAGCAGCTCTCTACTTCTACTTCACTCGTGTGCACATGCTTTTCCAAAGCTTCAAAATGCATCTTTGGAGTTCCCATTGTGGCTCAGCTGTAACGAACACAACTAGGGTCTGTGAGGACGCATGTTGGATCCATGGCCTCGCTCAGTGGGTCGGGAATCCATTGTTGCGTGAGCTGTGGTCACAGATGCAGCTCAGATCCTACATTGCTGTGGCTACAGCATAGGCTGGCAGCTGAAGCTCCAATTTGACTCTTAGCCTGGGAAACTCTGTATGCCACAGGTGCAGCCCTAAATTTAAAAAAAAAAAGCATTTTAAAGTGTGTTAGTGTGTTAGCACCAATCTGGGTTCCGGCCAGATGCTAATCCCTATCACAGGAGGGGTTCTGCATCAACACTTGCTCTAGCCAAATTCGCCCTCCTTCCCTCTTGATCTGACCCTCAGAATTCAGTTCTGCACACACTTCATGCCCCTGTGTATGAGCCAGATCCTGTAGCTCTTTAGGGTATAATCCTCTCCTCCCCTAGCAGGCCCAGCACAGCTGGGATTTGGCTCTTGTTGTCCATCAGACAGGAGGTGGAGGGAGGCTCTGAGGGAGAAGAGCTTTAACTTAGAGGGCACCTGTCTCATTGGAAACCATGTGCAATCTTCCTAGAGGGGAACCACTATTTGCCAAAAAAAAGTGAGTCAATCTGCATGCCCAGTGGGTTCAGAGAATTTGAGAGGTCAAGGTTCGCAACTGCCTTTACTCATATACAGCCAACCCAGGTCTCCGGTTCCCACCCCTTTCATAACAGCGCTCTGACCTTGACACACAAGGCCTGTCAGGACTAGGAATTTCACCTCAGAAGCTCTACCTGCCTTGCAGTGTCTTTTTGTGTGTGTGTGTGTGTGTGTGTGGTGTGTGTGTGTGGTGTGTGTGTGTGGTGTGTGTCTTTTTAGGGCCGCACCTGCAGCATATGGAGGTCCCAGGCCAGGGGTCCAATTGGAGCTGAAGTCGCCAGCTACAGCAACACAGGATCTGAGCCATGGCTGCAACCTACACCACAGCTCACAGCAACACCAGATCCTTAACCTGCTGAGCAAAGTCAGGGATTGAACCCACAATCTCATGGTTCCTAGTCAGATCCCTTTCCACTGTGCTATGAAGGGAATTCCTTGCCATTAAGTCTTAATCCTGGTCCTCCCTCTGAAGGTGGGATGCTTCCTTCTTTCTTTTCTTTTCCTTCCTTCTTTCATTTCCTTTCCTTCCCTCCCTCTCTCCCTCCTTCCTTCCTTCCTTTCCTTCTCTCTCTCTCTCTTTAAGGCCATACCTGCGGCATATGGAGGTTCCCAGGCTAGGGGCCCAATTGGAGCTGCAGCCACTGACCTTTGCCACAGCCACAGCAATGCCAGATCTGAGCTGTGTCTGTGGCCTACACCACAGTTCACGGCAGTGCCAGATCCTTAACCCACTGAGCGAGGCCAGGGATTGAACCTGCATCCTCATGGATGCTAGTCAGGTTCTTAACCTGCTGAGCCACAACAGAAACTCGCTTCATTTTCTATTCCTAGCAGAAAGGAGACTCAAAGCAATTCACATTCACATGGAGCAGAGGACGGGATACATTTGTGTCTTGTACCAGGGCTGTGTTAACCCTCCCGACTTCTATCATAACGGAGTCTGAAGGGACCAGGACCATCTGGACATTCCACACAACATCACATTCATGCACATATCAATGACCTCACATTCATGAGGCCACACGAGTAAGAAGTGACAAGTATGATGCATTTAGGGCCTGACACATGAGTGAAGTGTATAGAGGTCGAGTGGCCTGGGGACATCCCCTCCAAAGTAAAGGATGTAAAGAACCCATGGTGGGACATTGCCAGCACAGAGGAGTCTGAGCCTCCAGGAAATGGTCCCCTACAGCTGCAGCTGATATCACAGGTAAACTCAGGGGCTAGTCATAGGGCACCACAGGTGTCTACTGTATCCCATTTACAGATGAGGTGACTAAGTCTCAGAGAGGTTAAATAAACTGCCCGAGAACACAGAGCTGCTAAGTGATAGATTTGGATTAAAATCTAGGTCTGCCTGACTACAAAACCCATCTTCTTTAATACCTGCATTGCACAGCTAAGGAGCCAGGGAACCGAAAGTTAAGTGGCCTCTTGTTGCATTTTGGGCTCCCTGGGAAGCAGGCTCTGTGGCAGAGGTAGAGTGGCCTGCGGGAAATTGATTGGGAAGTTCTCTCAGGATTGACACCCCTGGGGGAGTGCTGAAGGCAGGACTGGGCCAAGGGAGAAGCTGGGCTGTGATGTATCACTCCAGAGGCCTTGGGAGAGTCCCACAGGAGGTTCTGGAGCTGGGCTGGCTCTTCAAGTTTGTCCCTGCTGACAAGTGGGGGCTGATGCTTTGTGCTCTTGCCTGGGGGAAGTCCTGGGGCTTGAGGGAGGTGGTCCTTTTCACCCAAGGGCAGTTCCCTCAAGGGACCCGGCTCAGGGTGACCAGCCTTCAGCACTTTCAGCTGCGGGGGGGAAGGATTACTGCAGCCCTGCAGGGGGCGCACTAGGCTCTGGACTCTAGCTAGTGGCTAAGCCGGAACCCGCTCGTAGGTCCTCTTACTCCAGACCTAACCAGGTTAGCCCTGTTTCTCCAGCTCCACCCTGGGTTCCCCATCTCAGGGTGCGTGACCAAGACCATGAGCTCCAGCTGGGGGTCGTTGATCAAAAGAACAGTATCCCAGGCAAACCTGGTCAGTCAGAGGGAAGAGGAGGTGTTAAAAAGGAATCTCATCTTCATCTAAAGAGAGAGGAGAAATTTCATTCACGTAAAAACATTGATGGAGGAGTTCCTGTCGTGGCTCAGTTGGTTAACGAATCTGACTAGGAACCATGAGGTTGTGGGTTTGATCCCTGGCCCTGCTCAGTGGGTTAAGGATACGGCGTTCCCGTGAGCTGTGGTGTAGGCCACAGACGTGGCTCAGATCCCACATTGCTGTGGCTCTGGCGTAGGCCAGCGGCTACATCTCCGATTCAACCCCTAGCCTGGGAACATCCATATGCCATGGGAGTGGCCCTAAAAAAGACAAAAAGACCAAAAAAAAAAAATTGACAGAGGGCTTACTATATTCCAAGCTCCACTCTAAGTGTGGGAGAAATGAGAAGAAAGTCACTGGAGCTCCCATCCTATGGAGCTTCCTTTCTCTGGAGGAGGACGAGGAGGAGGCCAGCCTGGGTCCTCCGGGGCTCCCAGAAGCCTTGCCTACTTGAAAGAAGGAGGAGCAAAATATATGTCTTGTCTTTTCATAAGATGCCTACGGGAAAATAATGCCCGGTCAGTCTCTCATCTGATTTTCTGCCATATGTAAGTAAGTAAGGAAAGGATGTTAACAGTGGCCATCTCTGGGAGGGAGTAAGAGGATAGAGTGGGGCAGGAAAGGAGAACTTTGATTCTCAATCTCTCTCTCTCTGCCCTTGCCCTCTAATCTCCCCATCTTTGCACCACCTCTTTATTGCCTGGGTGCCCGGGGTAGAGCTGCTATGCATGCAGGCACATGTCTAAGGCAACCCTGTTTGCTCCTCAGCTCTGGTTTCAGCTGGAATAGCAGGTATAGTTCCTCGACCCTGTCCCCTCTTGTTTCTTCAGTCTGTGGACTCCTCTGGCTGTCCGCTGAGAAGGGAAAAGCAGGTGCCTGGAGATCCCATGAAATAGGGCCCAGGTTGGCGGGGATGGGGAGGATGAAAGGGAGTCATTCTATAGACTTTAATTTTTTACACTATATAGTCCTGTGCTACTTGCATGTTTTAGAATGTGTGCTGTGTGGGTTGCATGTTTAGTGTTGCTGCTGTGAGTTGCTCCACTTGTTTATATCTGTTTTGGGCATTGCAGGAAGAAGACTCTGGCAAACACACCAGGCCTAGCTCCAGACCCCTCTAGGCCAGCACCTGCCTTTGGCCAGATTATGAAGGTAATCAGGCTGCCTACAGGAGCCCAGGCCTCTCTGTCTGGGCTTTCCCTCCATGGGCATGTCCTCTCCCCTCTCACCCTGAAACCCTTTCCCTTGAATGATTCTGATTGTGGGTCATCCTGCTGAGGACAGTGTTCTCTCCAGATGGGCTTCCTCTCCCCTGGGGCTTTGTACTTTGTGCTGGGCTGTCTCGATGAGGGTGAAAGACTCTGTGTCCTGAGAAAGGAACACTCAGCAGCAGCTGGTGATCTGGTGATGGCAGACTCTCCCTAGAGAGGACCCATGAGTCCCTTGGGGAGAGCCTGGCTGGCTTTGGAGACAAGTCATGAATAACTTTTATTTATTTGCTTGGTTTGTTTGAGGTATAGTTGATTTACAACACTGTGTCAGTTTCAGATGTAGAGCATAGTGATTCAGTATTTTTATAGCTTATATTCTGTTATAGATTATTATAAGATAATGGGTATAACTCCCCATGCTATATAGTATATCCTTGTTGCTTATCTATTTCATGTATAGTAAGCAACAAATATTCCTAATTTGTCCTGTCCCTCTTCCCTCTCCCCTTTGGTAACCACAGATTTGTTTTCTATGTCTGCGAGACTCTTTCTGCTTTGTATATAGATTCATTTCTATTACTTCTTAAATTCCACATATAAGCGATATCATATAGTCCTTGGCTTTCTCTTACTTCACTGATCACAATATTTTCTAGATCCATTGTTGTGAATAGCTTTGAATTGTTTCTGACCAGCAGACCGAGGCCCACCCTTCAGGTGACAGCACAGTTTTGCCTTAGTAATTGACTCATCTTTCATTTGATACAGTTTTGGTGGGACTGTCCATCGAGGGACCCTGTCATTCCTGGCCAGATGGACCATGTCACCCAAATTAGGCAAATTGGATACTCTGTCCTAGGAAGTTAAATTTTTTGAGGAGGTGATACAAAACCAGAAAATGTTTGGGGCCAATTCGTCCTAGTTCTGGTCATTACCCCCTGGTGTCTGCTTCCCAGATTCCTGGAACTGCCCTGCTGCTCATCCTTCTGGCTTCAGCTTTTCCTGGAGTTCTCTGTTTCCTCATGTCTTCCTATAAAGTCCTTTCTGGGTAAGTTATGCAGATTCAGTTTCTATTGCTTACCATCTAAGACCCTGGGCTAATGTGGCACCAATATCACTTAGGTCTTTCAAGCCCCATTGCCTCCCCTAGCAATGGTTAAGGCCTCTCCATGTGTGTGCATATGTGGTGTCCTGCTGTATTTTATTTATGCTGTGGATGGAATGTGGGCAGTGGTCGAAAGAGGCCAGCCAGGATGGGTGTTAGGAGCTAAGAGAGATGGTGGAGTCAGCCAGATTCATCTCCTAGGTCCTTAACAGACTGTCAGATTGGACTTGCACAGCCATGGGAGGAGGCTCATGGCAGATCCAGGCAGTGCATGAGGCCACAGGCTAAATACACTGTATCTTGTCGAAGTGCCAATGTAAGGATTTTACGGGTGTAGGGAGACATCGTAGAGTTTTTTGTTGTTGTTGTTTTTAGTTTTAAAGAAAAAATATATATGTATTGGGCATAGGAATAAAATCTGCAGGAATTTTTATGAGAACACGAGTGTGTTCTAAGAAATTTCCTGCTGGCAGAGAGCCAATTCCATATGCGTATCTAAACCTCTTGGCAGTACATGTTCTTCTCTGCTGCTATAAAGGGTTCTTTGGTGGAAATTTAGAGAAACACAGACTAAAGGTGTTGGGAGCTTTGATTCAACTACACAGACTGTTCTAATCCAGGTCCCCTCCTCTGTCTAACCCTCAAATTCCTTTCAGGGTTAAGCTAGAAGTGGAGGCCTCACTGAGGCCTCTTATCCCTGACATCTTTCCCGGACTCTAATTACTGCTGCCTTCTTAAAAATGGTCAAGCATGTTAAAAGTCCTTCACCAGGGAAAGACAGCCTCATCTTCCTCAGGTAAATGCAAAAAGCTTAAAATCAGAGTGATGGGTCTTATAATGGAGAAGGAAATCAATAAAGAAGGTCCAAATCTCTCTTGTGCCTAAGATGCTAAATATATGGATTCCTATTACATTCTAGGCATTTCCCACACTTAATCATTACCTCCATAAAGCAAAGATGGTGTCATTCTCAGGCTATCGATGAAGATACTAGAGCTCAGTGAGGTTGGGTCAGTAACCCAAAGCCACACAGCTAGGCCATTTTTCTGAAATACATTTTTTTTCATCCCTCTCCCCTTTTGAGAGTGTACTAATTGAATCTGCAAAACTTCAGCCTGGATGGGCTTATTGTCTGTTGCCTTCCTCGTAAGAGGTAGGATGTGTCCTTACCCAAAGGACCCTGGCTTCCTGGGGCTGGGGTACTGGAGAGTGGCCCAGAGAGGAGGAGGGCGCCTGGAGGCAGTTCCTCCCATGACCCTGTACGGCAGAGGGGAAGATCATGGGCTTTGTGAACAAACAGAGCTGAGTCTGAGACTCCACTCTCCTACTTATCATAAGAGGGACAGGCCGAGGGTACAGAGCCAGAGAAACCCACCACCACCAGCCCACCACAGACTCCCTAGGTCACAGTTGGGTTCAAAATCCACCCTGTTCCTAGTGTCTCTGCCAAAAAAGAACAGTGGCTGCTACACCTCCCACAACATCTGACCAAGTGTCCTGCAGAATGTTACCGATTCCAGAGAAGCTGATGGCAAAGTGGCTGTGCATGGGGCTGACAGCCCAGCCCTGGCAGAATCTGCTCTCGTGACCTCATCCTGACCTGAACCGTCCGCCCTGCAGGTGCTCCGGCCCCTTCCCTGACCTTGCTGGCTGAGGTCCAGGACCAGTCCAGGGCAGAGCTACAGGGCAACCGTCCTTGACTCCTGGGCTGGAGTCCGAGGGGCTGACCGCTTCTTGCCGAGGTCCCTTTGGTGTCAAGGGTTTTGTCTCCTACCCCAGCTTTCCCAGAACATCCTGTGCAGCAGGGGCTGATAACACTGTGCTCAGGGCCCTGGGGCAGACGGTCCCATGTAGCTAGGCCCTGAACTCTCTGACCCGAGCATGGGACTCTGGCAACTGGGGATCTGGGATCATGATATCCTCTGCACCGAGGAGTGAGAGTCGGCTACTTTATTGCCAAGTTGAAAGAATTTTTAAACTTCCTTTCCATTGTATGTTTCTTTTAAGGAAGAAATTCCATTATACATTGTAACACTGACCATTTTTATGCCGTGCAGAGTCTCAATGGGGACATTTCTGTCCCTCCAGGAACCACTAGGCTTTCCATTGCTGGATGGCAGGGGCCCTGTCATAGAGGCGTGGATACTTTGCCTGGAAAGGCCTTAGAGATGATCTGGTCCAGCCCAGAAAGGAGAGAGTTTTTTCAAGAAGCCTTGGCCTGCGGGACCTGAGCTGATGCAATGCCCCACATAGAGAGGGGAGCTGGGTCTGTTGCTCAGCACTGCAGGTGCGCCCCTAGCACAAGGCTTTGCCCCTAGTTGGTTCTCAAAAAAAAAAAAAAAAAATGTGATAAAGGAAGGAATGAACAGATCAAGACCAAGCAAGCCTGGAGGCTGTTCTCCTGCTTCAAAGTTGGACAGTTGCCTTGACTTTGCCTTGCCTCTCAAAGAGTTGCTTTGACTAGGGTTCAAGGCCAAACCAACTGCCTGGGTGGCAGCTAAGCTCTTCATGATGCCACCTGTGACTTCATCAGTTGGGGCTACATCTCGGCATCCCCATTCCCAAACACAGTGGCCTTTGCAGAGAAGATACACAGAGGAAGTTTGCCCAGCAAAGGGGTTTGATGGATGGGTATGTGGACAGGACATGGCCCTCCTTGCAGGTTCCCCACCTAGAGATCATGGAGGTGGTTGTCCTCACTGGGATCTCCTTAAGCAGACCCTAAGTGCAGGGTTTGGTGGTAATTACTTATTTAGGAGATGATCCCAGGAAATCTAGGTGAGGGGTTGGGGAAGTGGAACAGGGAAGGCAGAAAAGTCACTCCTTTATTAAGGGGTATTGATGAGCAGGTTATTCCTCTGGGCTCCTGGAGACCCTCTGAAGGGTCAGGAAGCTGTTATCGATCAACAGCTATTCCTCACTGGGTGAGGTTTACATCGTGGGCTCTTGATTTTCTGCACCCTCGGCCTTCCCTGTGCTTCTGTTGCTGGAGAGAGCCCTTGGGTAGAGAGAAACAGGCTTTGATGTGGAAGGCCTGTGAATTCAGGGACTGGCCTTGGGGCTACAGGGAGGCCATTGGCAGCATCTGCTGGAGGGGCGTCTACACTGTCATCCCCACCTCCTCACCACCAGCCCAGGCTGTCTGCAGGTGCAGCGAGCCCAGAAGGCAACAAAACTATCTGATGGTTACAGCCTGAGTCTGAAATCCTGGCCTCATCCCAGCCACACAACCATCTCCCCACAGGCAATTCCATAAGACCCCCCTGAGTTGATGGGCCCAGCTGCTCTGAGGGGCTGGTGGGTAAAGGAGATATAGCATTCTCTTCTCTTACGTTGCTGTGAGTCTTCAAGGATTAGGGAACTTGGGCACTCGGTGAGGAATACACCCTAGAATTGTACTGTCAACTAGCCTGGCTGTCACTGTCCCTAATTCACTGAGTGGCCCTGACAAATCTTGTTCACTCATCTGGAGTCTCATATGGGCTCATATAGGCCCTATAGGCTTGAGGCGGCTATTTTTAACCCTATTTTTTGGTTGAAACTGAGGTCTAGAGAAGGCTAGTGAGTTTCTTAAAGTCCTACAGCTGAATGTGCCAGCACAAGGTCCTTATTTTGCTCTTCCTATTTAATATGAACCCTGCCCTAGGGCCAGTCTTTTGTGAATTAAGGTGAAGAAAATGGAGACAAGAAGACATGTTGAGTGATGTGGTGACACTCAATCAAGGATAACCCATTACCTTTAAAAACATTTTTAAAAAAATTATGGCTGGGGATTTCCCATTGAGGCGCCATGGAAGTGAATCCAACTAGGAGCCATTAGGTTGTAGGTTCAATCCCTGGCCTCACTCAGTGGGTCAAGGATCGGGTGTTGCTGTGAGCTGTGGTGTAGGTCGAAGACAACAGCCCGGATCTGGTGTTGCTGTGGCTGTGGCATAGGCCGGCGGCTACAGCTCCAATTAGACCCCCTAGCCTGGGAACCTCCATATGCCACGGGAGCGGCCCTAAAAAAGACAAAAAAAAATTAAAAAAAAAAAATATGGCTGCATCCACAGCATACAAAAGTTCCCGGGGAACTTCATATGGGCCAGGAATTGAATTTGAGCTACCTACACTGCGGCTGTGGCAATGCTGGGTCCTTTAACTCACTGCGCCAGACTGGAGATTGAAACCGTGCCTCTGCAGCAACTCAATCTGCTGCAGCCAGTTCTTAACTCCCTGCACCACAGTGGGAACTCGTAAAAACATTGTTTTGAACCTTGGTGAAAACATTGGTTTTTCCATTCATTTACTTATTCATGTGTTTCTACATCAAGCAGCATTGGGGAAGGCATCAAGTATATGCCAGGCATGGTGAAAGGCGTGGGGGATGAAGAGAGTTGAGAGTCCTTTGTGCCTGGGTGTGGGGGGTGTGCCTGAGACATTCGCTGAGATCAGAATCCCTCCCACCACATTCCCCACCACGTCTCCCCAGTCACAGGAACTTTGTAATCACATCCAGCCTGAGAGTTAACCAAACACAGCATTCCACCACCCTCTGCAACCTCTTTGTTTGATCTTCCCCCTGGAGACACAGGTCAGGAGGAAGAGAAGGGGGAGGGGAGGCAATCTGCAGGAGCGCGTGGGGAGCTTCCAGTGAATCGTCTTTTAATTCAGGAGCTGAAAACAAGATGCCCCTTTGCTGAGGCCTCCCTGAGTTAGCAATACCTTGCCTTAATGGAGCTCAGCCACAGAAACCCAGAGCACAGGCTGCCTAAAAGGTCGCTAGTCCAACACACTTGGTTTATAGAGCCCAGAAAGGGGCAGCAACGCCTTTGTTGTCACACAGCAGAAAGAAGCTTTGCTATAGGTGGCCACCCATAGCGCAAGATTTCAGAAGCCCCTAAGGAGGAAATTTCCACTTCAGGGGCTTCCCTAGCAGTTGCCAATGCCTAAGCTGCTTCCTAGTCCACCATCAGAGATCAGCCTAACCAGCAAATGCAGTGGGGAGGGAGCATGATAACAGAAACTCATTTACACTAGGGCATAGATGACTGATAGGCATGGATGACTGATAACATGGTTTTTGACACCAAGAGATGTAGGTAGGGGGGCCGGGGAGGGCAGATCAGAGGAGCACTGGATCCTGCAAAGGCAGGAGGTGATGGGCTCAGTCTGGAGGGAGGAGGGCACAGAGCTAGGAGGCTTGAGACACCAAAGGGAAACTTAATACCTGCTTTGTAAGCCCTGGGTCCTGTGCCTGATTTTCTCTTTCCTCTGGGAAGGAAGCTGGGAGCTTTCTAAAGTGTCAGATCACTCTTCGAGTCTAATCCTGTTGCCTTCTAGAGAGAATGTGTTTTAGATTTATTTTCAGGCTGCATCTAAAGGTATCAGCAGGGTCATTCATTTAAGCTACCTGAGTCTGGTGGAGGCCTCAGCTCTCAGGCACAGCACCACTTCCTTCCTCCAGCCCTGTGGGAAATGAGGTATTTCTTAGGGTGAGCTTTCTGTTTTGTCTTGTTTTGTTTTTTAATAATTTAAGCTCCCTGCTTTATGTATCTAATCTCTTCATATTTTCGATATGAACACAGGTCCAAGGGGCATTTTATATTCTCTGCCTGTGTTGTAATTGGTGTTCATAATTTAAATTTAATTTTTTTCTTTCTTTAGTGTTTTTAATTACTTAAGAAATACATACATTCTAAGAGATTCAAAAGAAAGAAAGAAAGAAAGAAAGAAAGTATGTGAAGTACCAAGTAAAACATCACTTTATCATCTTCTATTGCTAGAGGTAGCCACTCTTAGCACTTTGGTGTGTATCTTTTTTCCATTTTTGTTTTTCCTTTTTTAAAAAAAGCAAAACAAAACAAAACAAAACTGGATCATAGGCTTTAACAGCAGATCTCAAAGCATGTTCTTAGGAATTCCAAAACGTCCCTGAGACCATTTCAGAGGGTCCACAAGGCCAAAGCAGTTTTTGTCATTATGCTAAGGTATTATTTGCTCTCTTCACAGTTTTGACATTTGCACTGATGCTGCAAAAGGCAAAAGTAGGTAAAACTGCTGGTGCCTTAGATTAAGGTGGTGGCAGCAAATTGTCCTAGTGGTCATTGCATCCTTTGCCACTACCCTCTGAATAACAGGAATGCTAGTTTCCTTAGAATGCCCTTGATGAAGTAGTAAAGATGATTAATTTTATTAAGTTTCAACCCTAAAGTACCTGTGTAAGATTCTGTATGATGCGATAAGAAGTACACATGAAACACTTCAGCTGTTTCAAGGTACAGTGATGGTCTGGAGGAGTAGAACTTAGGCAGTTGTTTGATTTGCAATCTGAATTCAATTGTTTGTTTTGGTTTCAGGGGGAGAAATTTTTTACTTGAAATAATGACTAATAAGCAAGCTATGGTGGGTCAGATTTGGGCATTTTTCAGACATTTTCTCAAAACTTAATGAACCTGTCACTTCAAGAAAATGGACAATGTTTATTACTAATAATGAGATTCAAACTTTCAAGCAAAAATTAGGATTTTTTTTTAACAAAAAAGCGATTATAAGCCACCTAGCAGTTCTCAAAGGGTGCTCTATGACTCGCATTTGTCATTGTGATCTGACAACTTGCCAACACTTAACGACTCTAGTGATGAGATTGGTGGTGATATTGACCACCAATGTGATTTTTGATATTGTTACTCAAATGTGTCAATATATAAGACACCTATCTAACTCAGTGAACCAGTGTTGTTTAAATGACCAATTCGTGATGTCACAAAATCATGCATGGGTAAGAGAATCATTCAAAGTGGAAGACTGACCAATGGATTATAATGTAACAATGTAGGAAAAATTTATTGATACAGTTTCAGAATCCACACTGCAACTCACCTTTGAGAAGCCACCACTTGTAGAAGTTTGGTGATTTCCCCAAGAAGAATATCTACAATGATCTGAAAAGGCTATTAAAACTATCCTCCCTTTTCCAACTACATATGAGTATGAGGCTGGATTTTCTCCCTATACTTTATTTATTTTATTTTTTGTCTTTTTGCATTTTCTTGAGCACTCCCTCGGCATATGGAGGTTCCCAGGCTAGGGGGCCAATCGGAGCTGCAGCCACCTGCCTACCACACAGCCACAGAAATGTGGGATCTGAGCCACATCTGCAACCCACACCACAGCTCAAAGCAACGCCTGATCCTTAACCCGCTGAGCAAGACCAGGGATGGAACCCGAAACCTCATGGTTCCTAGTCAGATTCGTTAACTATTGCACCATGACGGGAACTCCTCTCCCTGTACTTTAATCAAAACACCATCTTATAAGTGATGGAATGTAGCAGATAGGAGAATCCAGCTGTCTTCTATTAAGCCAGATATTAAATACATTTGCAAAAATATGAGTTAATACCAGTCTTCTCACTAAATTATGCTTTGATATAGTACATTTTTATAGAGAGGGTGTGACTGACATAGACATGTAATGAGTTTATTGTTGTTATTTTAAGTAAATTAAGAAGTACATTGGAATTCCCGTCGTGGCTCAGTGGAAACGCATCTGACTAGGAACCATGAGGTTTCGTATTCGATCCCTGGCCTTGCTCACTGGTTGAGGATCTGGCGTTGCTGTGGCTGTGGTGTAGGCCAGTGGCTACAGCTCCAATTTGACCCCTAGCCTGGGAACTTCCATATGCCACAAGTGCGGCCCTAAAAAGAAAAAAAATCAAAAAGTACATTTTTAAAATGACTTAGTAAATTTTGAATATGGTAAATACCAATAGACATAATTTATACAACAAAAGCTCTTTGGGATCCTAATTAATTGTTAAGAGTGTAAAGGAGTCCTGAGACCAAAAAATTGAGAACCGCAGCTCTACATATTGTTTCTAAAGTATCATTATTACATGGCAGTAAACAGAGGTCTAGGGGGCTCTTTTTTCCTATCGCATGTTTTTTCATAATTTACTTAATCCTCCCCATACTGAGGCACATTTAGACGGATTATACTTTTTTCATTATTATTTTTAGTGGTCAACATGTGTCTTTTGTACTTATATCTTACACTTTTGCAAGTATTTTCATAAGACAAATTCCTAGAACTGTTGAATCAAAGACCATGCACATGTAGAAAATTAATAGACACTTCAAAATTACATTCTTAAAAGATTGCATCATTTTAAACTTCTATCAAAAGTGTGCAAGAGTGCCCACTTTCTTGTCTTCTTAAATCAAGTATTTTATATTTATTCTTTCCCTTCTTGTTTGACCATTTTGCCTAAGAAAGGATTAGAATGGGTTTACAATGCAAGTCAGAAAGAAGGATAATTTAACAAAAGCCAGGTAAGGGGTAAGCCTGTGGGGATGGGTTATACTAGAAATCTAGATAAATGGAAGATACTGTAGCTAAGCATTAAATTTTGCTCTGGCCTACTAGGCAACTAAGCCACAAAGAAACATGGTGATTTATCTGTCTTGCCTTATCAGATAGCAGGAAGTCAATGAGAAGCCAAAGACAGAAAGATCTTTTCTTAAGATTCAAAGATTCATATGCTGAGTATATCTTTGCAGGGATTTTTTTTTTCCTTAATTATCTTAAAATTTTTATTTTATTTTGCTGTGTTCTATTTTATTGAGTAGACAATATGTTTGTATGGTTTAAAAATCTAAATAATATTTAAAAGTACATGCTAATACTAAAAAGTGAGCAGTCTCACTTTCATTCCATCCCTGTTGACCCTGTTTCCCTTGTCTAAGAAGTAACCATTTTCATTTATCCTTTTAGTGGTTATGAGCAAATTAATACAAATATAAAGAGCTTTTTTTACTTCTCTCCTTTTCATTCACAAAGAGTAACATCCTCTATACACTGGTTTACACTTCCTGCATATTGTTTTTTCACTTCACAATCTGTCCTGGAGATCATATGAGAGCAGTGTCCATTAAGATAGCCTATTGGCCACATACAGTTATTTAACTAAAATTCATAAAATTAAAATTTAATTCCTTGGCCAAACTAGCCACATTTCACAACCTCAATAATTGCATATGGTTAGAGGTTACCATATTGGACAGAGTAGAAGTTTCCCATCATATTAGAAAGTTAAATACAGCTAATGTATTCAACTGTACGGTTGTAATATAGTCAAAGCTACCAGTCCTATATTGCTGGACATTTGGATTGTTTGTACTATTTTTAGTGTCATAAACAGTGCCCTATTCTCACATGAAATTTTTTTTGAAGTTTTTAAAAAATTTGCTGTACAAAGAGCTGGCATTGTTTATTCACCGGGTGGGTAGATAGATGTCATGGGTAATCCATTCAAAGAAAACCACTTAGTCCCACTTGATGAAGCCTGTACCCTCTGTGTACTGATAGAAACTCCAGTGTCTCATAATGAAGCCATATTTACAGATCAGACCGTGCTGGTTTGTGCAGACACAGCAAGAGTGAGAACCCTGGCTGAATTTTCCCAGGTGGCCCTAGTAATGCTGCTAGTGACCTAGCTTTGTTTTCAGGAGTACAAGAAGGCAAAAGGCACATGAATTTTCATAGAGGGGGCTCTGTAATAACAAAAAGCTTGGTAAGATAAGGATATCACACAAGGCAGTGATTTCTCTGCAGGGTGGAACCTCTCCTTTCATGGGTCTATCCAGTCCTTAGCTTTGCAGGCCTGGAAATGCTCAGGCCCGAGTCACTTTAGCAATACTCGTAAGACACTGATGGGCATACAACTTTAGCAGTTGATATCAAGTGGAGGTGATTCTGTAGATTTACTGAAATCCTCATGCCTATTGCCTTCCCCAGAAGGCATCTCTCACCTGGGGGAAATGGGTGATCCTGACAGATATTTCATCCAGACATGATCAGTTCCTGTCTTCAAACCAAGTATGACTCCCCTTTGGTCAGATAACTTGTATCCACTGGGTTTGCCATTCTCTGTACAGTATTACAACTCTGGGCCATCTTCTTTTTTTTAAGTTATTTATTTATTTATGGCTTTTTAGGGCCACATCTGCAGCATATGGAGGTTCCCAGGCTGGGGGTTGAATCAGAGCTGTAGCTACCGGCCTATACCACAGCCATAGCCATGCCAGATCCAAGCTGCGTATCTGACCTACAACCCAGCTCACAGAAACGCCGGATCCTTAACCCACTGAGCAAAGCCAGGGATCAAACCCACGTCCTCATGGATGCTAGTCAGATTTGTTAACTGCCGAGCCACAACGGGAACTCCTGGGCCATCTTCTCATAGAAGCCTTGGACACCAGCCCTCTCCTGTTAACCTGCTCTTTCTTCAGACAGAGCACAGTATACTTGGGAGAGTTCACCTTGCTTGGTGATAGTCAAATTTCAGTATAAATCTTCCCGAAGCTCTTCAGGCAGATAACCACAATATCTTTGGTATTGTTATTATGACAGATGGTGTTTTTAGAATATGTTCACATATTCTTTAAGATTCTCAGTAAAAGGCAAAACTTAATCCCTGCCACGTATCTGCTGCCCTCCACAAGTGTGGGCTGGGCTTTGCGACTTACGTCTAATGAATAGCATATGGCGGAAGTGATGGTGTATAACTTGTGAGACTGGGTCATAAAAGGCACTGTGGTTCCCCCCTGCTTTGCTCTCTTGGATCACTCACTTTAGGAGAAGACAACTGTCAAGTCCGGAGGACACTCTACAGGTCTTGTGAGAGCTCCATGTGATGGGGAACCGAGGCCTCCTGCCGAAAGCCAGCTCTCACTTGCAGTTAAGAAAACGAGCTGTATAGGAAGTGAATCCTTCAGCCCCGATCAGGCTTTCAGAGGACTGCAGCCTTGGCCAACCTCTAGACAATCTCATAATAGACCCTGGGCAAGAACCACCCAACAAGCTGTGCCTGACCCACAGAGACTGTGTGTAATAATAAAAGTTTATTAGTTTATACTGCTAAGTCCTGAAGTAATTTGTTAGCAATGACAGATAACTAATATATCCTAGATGACTGAGGTCACCTTTTTTTTTTTCATTCTTATGAATTTCCTTCTCAGAAGGTAATCTTAACTTCTGTTCTACGGAAACACTGAAGGGCACTGTAGCCTGTGAAGTACCATTTCCCTACCTGCAAAAGGCAAACTGGTGTGAAGGGTGCAAAGCAGGGGCTCACATGGAAGGAGTTATTAATGTTGTTGCACTAGTGGCAGAAGCACTGGACGTCTTCTATTTGCCCCTCTATGTCCACCCCTTCATCTTTTCCCACTCTATTCTGTGCCCCAGGAAACTGACCTCCATAGACTACATCTCTTACACTCAGGATTTTGGTAGATTTTGGCAAGTAGGAGAGACTGGAGATAAGAGGCCAGAGGGGAGTGAGGAGAGAGATATTTCCTTGGTTTTCTCTCTGCCAGGTCACCACGGTTTGGCTTTGTGCCTCTAGCTAAGGCTACAACTCCTGTCAGCGGACACACTCCATATACACTCGCTGTCGTGGTAGGGGTCACCCCTACCTCCCCTCTCCCCTCTAAGCCTAGGGATGGTAACTGCTCCCCAGGGTGCTGCACAGTCCCATGGTAGTTTCCCTAAACTCTGCCTTCATACTTTTATATATAGGTCATTTATAAACTCTCCTCACATCTCATAGAACCATCCTAAGTGACACATATAGCTTAGAAATGATGTAGAGGAGTTCCCATTGTGGCTCAGCAGTAATGAACCCTACTAGGATCCATGAGGTTGCAGGTCTGATCCCTGACCTTGCTCAGTGGGTCAAAGATCCAGTGTTGCTGTGAGCTGTGGTGTAGGTCGCAGACGAGGCTCAGATCCCACGTTGCTACAGCAGTGGGTAGGCCGGCAGCTGTAGCTCCGGATTTTTTTTTTTTTTTTTGTCTTTTGTCTTTTAGGGCTGCACCCGAGGCATATAGAGGTTCCCAGGCTAGGGATCAAATCACAGCTGTAGTTGCTGGCCTACGCCACAACTCACAGCAACTCGGTATACTTAATGAGGCCAGGGATTGAACCATTGTCCTTGAGGATACTAGTCAGATTCATTTCCGCTGAGCCACGAGGGGAGCTCCTGTAGCTCTGATTTGACCCCTAGCCTGGGAACATCCATATGCTGCTAGTGTGGTCCTCAAAAGCAGAAGAAAAAGAAAGAAAGAAGGAAGGAAGGAAAGAAAGAAATAAGGAAGGAAGAAAAGAAAGAAAGAAAGAAAGAAAGAAAGAAAGAAAGAGAAAGAAAAAAAGGAAAAAAGAAAGGAAAAGAAATAATGTAGAAATGTTAATTATGGCTGTTTTTAATAATAATCTTGGATTTAAAAAAATGATATAATCTGAAAGACTGTTTTGAATCCAAATAGATATTAGGTTGAGATTAGAAAGATCTCAAAAAAATGGTTGTTCAGAATATCCCACATTGAATTCTCTGGCAAATGTCTATACTATTCCTGATGCTTGCACTAAGATCCCACAACTGGGCCCGAAGATGACTGTGGTCAGTGGAGTGAACAGGTGATGACAGTTCAATAATTACAAAACTGAAGTTCTCAACCACTCAGAAGGGTCTTTACAACCCAGCTTAACAATTCTGTGGCTCAAGTATTGTTCTGAATCTCAAGTGTTATTCAGTGCTATAAAATAGGAGTGGACTGGCATTACCAAGGGTGCAAGTCTTGTCATTACACTATGTGGACCCATTCGGTAGCTTCTTGAGCTCTTATATCTCAGTTACACTTTTTTGTATTATAGTTTGGGGCCTATGTCCTCACTAGAGGCCTTAAGAAACCCTGTCTTACTGCTTGGAAAATGGTAAGTGTTGAAATGTTAGCAAATGTTGGTTGATGAGTAATGTTTGACTAATGACTATAAATGCTTTCTCATCTTCCATTTCTCCTCTTTGACATTAGCTACTTCTAATCTGCTATAAACAGCATAGCCAAATGTCAGACTTGTTGCAGTGGGTATGCTGCTGGAAGGAGTCAGTATTGGAAAGCTGCTTATTTTACTTCTGGGGTTTTAATGCCCACATGGAACTCTTTTTGAGGAAAGCTGGCTATGCGACCCTGCCACCAATGAGCTGAGCTGGGCAGCAAATCCAAGATTGATCAGCAGTCAATGAGACAACCTCCAAAGGACTCCAGTAACTAAATGAACCACTCAGACCCCCATTTCTTAGGAGGGTTTGAGTATGAGTCTCAAGAAGGCATCCCATGCCGAGGAGACCTGGGAGGAGACAGGTATCTACAGATGTGCAGAGAGCAGAAGCCCCAAGGTAGAGCAAAGCTGTAGGAGTTGTAAATGCTGGCACAGAGAGTAGCTGTATTGCCTGATGGTGGAGCCCCAGAGTTAGGGCCAGTGGACCTTTAGGCAGTGCTCCAGGCTTCAGAGCTGCAGTAAATCCCAAACGACCCCTTATACCACATCCTGTACACTTTGAGGGCTATTTCAAGGAGAGAGAGCTGGTGCAGGATAGGTGCTCCCATGTATGTGGTGGTCTGGGCTATTTCTGTCTGTTTATTTAGGAAGATAAACCTTGGAGACATAGGGAACTCAGACTCACTCTAACCAAAAGTATTGTTAATTGCTTGATTTTTTTTTTTTTCTTAAGCATTTGATCTATGGAGCCTGGAATACCTATTAAAATTTACTCAAGAGGAGACATACTTTTGAGCTGAGGTCTGATTTTCCAATTCCTTTTTCTTGTATTTTGGGTCTGGCAGGAGCTTTATAGATTGCCTCCCAGGTGTGAGGACCAGCCAGTATGTAATGCTTTTAAAGAATGAAATGAGCTTTGAAAAAAGCTAAACAAAATTCCTTTCCATGATGCTGTTGGCTCTAAGAATCCTACTCAGAGTATCAGTGTGACTTTTAGAGGCTCAAGTCAAGGTCATGAAATTCCTCTCCCTCCTCATCTCTGCTTTCTCAAGCTTTCAGCTACACCAACAACCACCCCAATTCTTCTTCTTCTTCTTTTTTTTTAGCCACTGGCCTACACCAGAGCCACAGCAACGCGGGATCCGAGCTGCATCTGCAACCTACACCACAGCTCACGGCAATGCCGGATCCTTAACCCACTGAGCAAGGGCAGGCACCAAACCCACAACCTCATGGTTCTTAGTCGGGTTCGTTAACCACTGCGCCACGACGGGAACTCCTCTTCTTCTTTTTTTGCTTTTTAGGGCCACATCTTTGGCATATGGAGGTTCCCAGGCTAGGGGATTGAATCTGAGTTAGAGCCACCAGGCTATGCTATAGCAACACCAGATCTGAGCCTCGTCTGCGACATACATCATAGCTCACCAGCAACACTGGATCCTTAACCCACTGAGAGAAACTAGGGATCAAACCTGCAACCTCAGGGTTTCCAGTCAGATTCGTTTCCGCTGCACCACAATGGGAACTCCTACCACACCACTTCTTGCACTGCCTTCTCAGACTGTCTTGGCTCCTCCACCCTTGACTTTCTCCATGTTCTTCTGACACAATGTAATATTTTCCAGCACCAGACATTATTATGCAGTGTTAATAGATAAGGCACCCAAGGTGCTAGCATGAGGGACAGACCAGGCCTCAGTGAGGACATTCTTTGCCAGCTGTCACCTGGGAGTGGATGGAGAATATAGCACTGGGCCTAGTAAAGCCAGAAAACAAAGGCTTGCTACACAACCCAAAAAGAAATCCAGAAGCCATAAGGGGAAAATAAATACATTTGACTCCATAAAATATTTTAAATTTCTGAATGGCAAAAGATGCCACAAATAAAGTCAGAAGGCAAAAGATAGAATGGAGGAAAAATATCTGCAACCCATGTAACAGACAAAAGGTAAATATCATTCCTATTAAAAGAGTGCTCTAGGAGTTCCCGTCGTGGCGCAGTGGTTAACGAACCCGACTAGGAACCATGAGGTTGCGGGTTCGGTCCCTGCCCTTGCTCAGTGGGTTGAAGATCCGGCCTTGCCGTGAGCTGTGGTGTAGGTTGCAGACGCGGCTTGGATCCCACGTTGCTGTGGCTCTGGCATAGGCCGGTGGCTACAGCTCCGATTCAACCCCTGGCCTGGGAACCTCCATATGCCGCGGGAGCGGCCCAAGAAATAGCAACAACAACAAAAAAGACAAAAGACAAAAAAAAGAGTGCTCTAGGAGTTCCTGTTGTGGCTCAAGGGTTAAGAACCCGACTAGAATCCATGAAGATGCAGGTTTGATACCTCAGTGGGTTAAGGATCCCTCATTATAGGAGTTCTCATCGTGGCTCAGTGGTTAACGGGTTAACAAATCCTACTAGGAACCATGAGGATGCAAGTTCGATCCCTGGCCTCGCTCAGAGGGTTAAGGATCCGGCATTGGTGTGAGCTGTGGTGTAGGTTGCAGACGCGGATCAGATCTGGCGTTGCTGTGGCTCTGGCGTAGGCTGGCGGCTACAGCTCTGATTCGATCTCTAGCCTGGGAACCTCCATATGCTGAGGGTGTGGCCCCAGGAAAGACAAAAAGACAAAAAACAAATAAACAGACAAAAAGGATCCCACATTATTGTAAGCTGTAGTGTAGATCACAGATGAAGTTTGGATCTGGTGTGGCTGTGGCTGTGGCATAGCTGCAACTCTGATTTGACCCCTAGCCTGGGAACTTCCATATGCTGCAAGTGTGGCCCTAAAAAGATTAAAAAAAAAAAAAAAAAAGGACAGAGAGAGAGTGCTTTGCAATTTAATAAGAAAAATAGAAAAGTGGGTTAAGGTTTGAACTGGCAATTCATAGAGAACAAAATACAAACCTCTAGAAGATGTAAAATGATGCTTGTTCAGAGAAAAGCAACAAAACAATGAGATTAATTTTTGGCCAACAGATTGGAAAAAAAGAAAAAGACAGTTAATACCCAGTAAGGAATGGCTGCACTCATATATTGTTCATGATATATTAAATGAAAAAAGCAAGTTAGCAAATTAAATAGATAGACAGCATGATTTAATTCCTCTGTATTAAAAAAGCAGAAAGAGGATCCAGTTAAACTCAGAAGAAAATAATAAAGAGGGAGATACAGCAAATTGTTAATTTGGGAAGTGGAACAGCTCTTTGTACAGTTCGTTTTAAGCATTGCTGGGTTATGTGTGTGTTTTTCTTTATGTGTTTTCACCAATTTTCAACCAAATTATAAAATGCAATATCACTTACAAAATATGATGTTGTAAGGATGCTTGATTGATCTGTAATGTGTCTATATTGCTTTACGTTCTGTGCTGGAATATTTTCACATAGTAGTTTATTTTATCCTCATAACCCCCTAGGAAAAATACTCTTAGAACCATTTTGCAAGTGAAGAAGATAGAACTTAAGTGTTGAGACTCTGTCTGTGGTCCTGGCTGATGCACAATTCAAATCAAGGATGAGGTCAACACCCAGTTTTTCATAAGGACTGAATCTAAAGCCTCCAATGTGATGAACCCCCTCTGAAGTACATGAATAGTCCTTAAAAACTGGGTCTCAATGTATCCTTCCCCAGCTGAGGTCAAATCCCCCTCCTTTTGACTTTTGATGTCCCAGCTTCATAGAATTGTCGTACTTCCCGGAGAGCCAGGGGAGGGTGAGTGAGGGTAGGGGTTTGAAGTCCCAAGCAATAGAAGGCAGCTTTGCTTCCCACCCACTCGATCCTGGATTAAGCAATACCAAACAGTAGTCCAGCTTGTCCACTGCCCACATTTTCAACACCACTTCCAACTCTTGCCACCTCTTTCTTAGGATAAGTTCCCAGCTGGGAAGTCCCCAGAAGCCCCCTTACACAAAGCCAGCAGCCCTTGCCCAGGCCCCCAGACCTCTGAGGAGTCCAAGTTTTGTTTGTTTGTTTGTTTTTGAGGAGTCTAAGTTTTTATATAGGGGAAGGGGAGGAGGAGGAGTCTGTGCATGGCCACAGCTGCCAGGAGGAATTGGACCCAGGGAGGCCAGTGACATCTGAGAATGGAGGGGGTAAGAGTAGCAGAAAAGCCAGGAATTCTGAAATGAGTCTTCATGGGTCACTTTAAAGGCAGGGGAGACCCTCCTGCATTGTTGGTGGGAATGTAAACTGGTACAGCCACTATGGAGAACAGTATGGAGGTACCTTAGGAATCTATACTTAGAACTACCATATGACCCAGCAAATCCCACTCTTGGGCATATATCCAGACAAAACTTTCCTTAAAAAAGACACATACACCCACGTGTTCATTGCAGCACTGTTCACAATAACCAAGATACGGAACCAACCCAAATGTCCATCAACAGATTAGGAAGATGTGGTATATATACACAATGGAATACTACTCAGCCATAAAAAGAACAAAATAATGCTATTTCCAGCAACATGGATGGAACTAGAGACTCTCATCCTAAGTGAAGTGAGTCAGAAAGAGAAAGACAAATACCATATGATATCACTTATAACTGGAATCAAATATACAGCACAAATGAATCTTTCCACAGAAAAGAAAATCATAGACTTGGAGAATAGATTTGTGGCTGCCCGGCAGGGGTGGGAGGAGAGGGAGGGAGTGGGAGGGATTGGGAGCTTGGAGTTAACAGATGCAAACTATTGCTCTTGGAATGGATTTACAATGAGATACTGCTGTGTAGCATTGAGAACTATGTCTAGATACTTAGGTCGCAACACAACAATGGGAGGAAAAATTATGTATACATGTATGTGTAACTTGGTCCCCATGCTGTACAGTGGAAAATAAATAAATAAATAAAAATAAAGGCAGGGAAGATGGGGAGTTCCCTGGTGGCCTAGTGGGTTAAGGTTCTGGTGTTGTCACTGCTGCCTTGTGGGTTTGATCCCTGGCATGCCCCCCACCCCCCAACAAAGGCAAGGGAAAGAGAGGGCTTCTGGAGCAAAATAACCCTGGGGAATAAAGTAGTGCAGAAAATATAAAATACTGTGAAAGAGATAGCCCAGCACCTGAGACAGGCCCTGGGTTCACTCCTAAATGATTCCAGTATGTGTTTTATGTGTGAAGGCAGGTGCGGGACTGGGGAGAGGAGTCTCTAAGTTCTGTGGACTTGATTCAGGCATCAGGGTACCTGTTCCACCCTTTGAATCTCCCTTCCTACCAGCCTCCAGTCCTGGTGTGGGCCACTGTCCCAGCTTTGCTGGGGGATGGGCAGGTTACCTGAAATCAGTCAGTCAGTCCTGCCCACCAAGTCAGGTCTGCTTTCCTAGGGCAGGTAGCCCTCCTCAGCTCAGCTCGAGAACTTTGGGAAAGCCCCTGGGTGTTACCAGATCATGGCCTTCAAATTTTTATTGCAACCCTCACCAAGAAATACATGTTATATCACAACCCATCACCTAGGTGCTCACTAGCACTTGTGCATGCATTCACACACATACAAGTACAAATACACACATACATACACATAAACTGAAAGTGAAGCTTCAACAAACAATACTTAATATTTACCTTAGGAGTTCCCATTGTGGTGCAGTGGAAATGAATCCAGCTAGGAACCCTGAGGTTGCAGGTTCGATCTCTGGCCTCGCTCAGTGG
This sequence comes from Phacochoerus africanus, assembly GCF_016906955.1. Taxonomy (NCBI): domain Eukaryota; kingdom Metazoa; phylum Chordata; class Mammalia; order Artiodactyla; family Suidae; genus Phacochoerus; species Phacochoerus africanus. The sequence goes on from NC_062545.1 coordinate 168,175,508, forward strand.
GTTAAGGATCTGGCGTTGCTATGAGCTGTGGTGTAGATCGTAGACGTGGCTTGGATCTGATGTTGCTGTGGCTGTGGTGTAGACTGGCAGCTGTATCTCCAGTTGGATCCCCTAGCCTGGGAACCTCCATATGCCATGTGTGTGGCCCTAAAACCAAAAAAAAAAAAAAAAATTTTCCTTAATTATCTATGCTGTACTCTGATTGTTTTTTATTCTATTCTTTTTCACGTTTTGAAATAACTGCTCACAACTCATTCAGTTGTTAAGACCAGCAGTTCGATATACACTCAGCGACAACCAAATTATGCAGGCATTTTGGAGAGAAAACTGTAGTTTGCCATGTCCGTGTGTACTACAGGAGAAACCAGGATGAAGGGCAAATTGTGGCCCAAGGTCATCTCTTGGACCCTCCTCGGTGAGAGATTCTCAGTCCCCATAGGATTGACTGTATTAAGTCATATGGTAAAAGGGGCCACTATAATTCTAGAATAAAATAAGATTAATTATTGAGGGCTTTCTACATGCCAGGCATTTTTCTAAGCACTTTACTGCAATTAATGCATTTAATCCTCATGACACCACCATGTAATAGGTAGTATTATTAATCCCTGGTGTCTAGACCATTTGAGAACCTACCCTCCAGGAAATAGCTAGGAAGTATGGATGCAGGAATCAAAGCCAGGCAGACTGGGTCCATAGCCCCCAACTCCTAAGCACCACAACCTATCCCCTCTCTACCCCAGACATTCTCCGGCCCTTTGCTACCGGTTCATTTTGTCATCTTTCAGAGAAAGTCATACAGTGCTGAGCTTAGCAGGCTCTGGATAAAATTCAGTGGACATAGACTAGACTTGGAGCTCTGGCATAGTCACCAATCCAGAACCCCTGCATTCTGGTGGCCTCGGCTCACCATTCCTTCAACACAAATTTATGAAGCCTTAAACTCAGGATATAGGGCTAGAAGACATCTCAGAAACTATTCAGTTGCTTAGGGACTTTCATATGAGGTAGAAGGGACAAAGGCACCCCCACCCCAGGATCTCCACTTTTATCTGTTTCAGATATGGAGTTTCTGCATAAGCTCCTACTTGAACAAAATCATTTTGCTGTTTAAACAAGTTTGTTTATGGAGAGGTGAGCAAACATTTTAGGGACCTTGCTTTCTTTTGGAAAGCAATTCATTGAACATTTATTATTGTGGTAAAATACACATAATATAAAATTTACCACTAGCAACAATTAGAACTGTCACAATGTTTTATAATATTCATTGCTATCTAGTCCCAGAATATTTTTATCACTCCAACTGTAGATCTTATGCCCATCAAACACTCTCCATTAACCTCTCTCTCCCTTGTCCGTGGCAACCACTCATGTATTTTCTCTGTCTCTGGATTTGCCTATTCTGGATACTTCATATAAATGAAACCATACAACACATGGCCCTTTGTGTCTGGCTTCTTTCACTTAATACAGTGTTTTCCATGATGTAGTATGTATCAGTTCTTCATTCCTTTTTATGGCTAAATAATATTCCATTGAGGGATGTTTGAATTGTTTCCACATTTTGCCCATTGTGAATAATACTGCTAATGTCAGTTTTGTACAAGTTTTTGTTTGAACATATGTTTTCAATCCTTTGGGGTACATATCCAGGAGAGGAATAGCTGGTCATATGTTTAAGTTACTAAAGAACTGCCAAAGTGTTTCTATAGTGCCTATACCATTTTACATTTGCACCAATAATGTGAGTGTTTTGATTTTTCCATGTCCTTGCCAATACTTGTTAACTTCTATTTTAAAAAATTATGGCTATCCTAGTGGGTGTGAAATCATATGTTATTGTGGTTTTGATGTGCATTTCCCTAATGACTAGTGATGTTGAGCATCTTTTTGTATTCTAATTGGCCACTGAGTATTTTCTTTAGAGAAATGTGTATTCAAGTCCTTTGCCTATTTTTTAATTGGGGTGTTTGTCTTTTCGTTGATGAGTTGTAGGGGTTTTTCATATATTCTAGAAAAAGTTCCTTACAGACATATGATTTGCAAATATTTTGTCTCATTTTGTGAGTTGTCATTGCACTCTCTTGGTAGTGTTTTTAGATGTACAAAAGTTTTTAATGTTGCTGAAGTCCAATTCATCCATTTTTTTTTTTTTATTCTTTGTGTTTTCAGTGTTTTTAAAAAGAAAAAAAAATATTGCCAATTCTGAGGTCATGGGGGTTTTCCCCTATGCTTTTTAAGAAAAATTTTTTTTAATTTTTATTTTTTCCCCTTTGCTTTTTTTTCTAAGAGTTTTATGCCTTTTAGCTCTTACATTTAGTTCTCTGATTCATTTTGAGTTTTGTGGGGTTTTTTTGGTCTTTTTTTTAAGGGCCGCACCCATGGCATATGGAGGTTCCCAGGCTAGGGGTCCAATTGGAGCTGTAGCTGAAGCCTGCATCACAGCCACAGCAACGCCAGGTCCAAGCCATGTCTGACCTGCACCACAGCTCATGGCAATGCTGGATCCTTAACCCACTAAGCGAGGCCAGGGATCAAACCTGTGTCCTCATGAATGCTAGTCAGATTCATTTCTGCTGAGCCACAACAGGAACTTCCTAAATATTTTTTTAAATTAATGGACTTTACGGGGACATTTAAATTTATAGGAAAAAAAATGCGCAGAAAGTAAGGAGATTTTTGATAGACCCTCTTTATTCTTTTTGATACTATTGTAAATGGAATTTTTTTCTTCATTTCCTTTTCTGGTTGTTAATTGCTAGTGTATAGAAATGCAACTGATTTTTGTGTATTGATCTTATACCCTGCAACCTAGCTGCATTTATTAGGTCTAATTGCTATTAACATGTGACTGTCGCTCTAGCCCACACATCTTCTTTCATCCCTGTTTAATTGTTGAAGAATCTAAGTAGCTGGCACTTGCTAAAGATTCTACTGCCTCTTATGGCTGAGCTTTCACCCAGTTTAGCACTCCAGTTCACCCCCATAATTGAACCCAGGACTTTTCACTGTAATACACAGATGTAAAATCTAGTGAGTTTGTTCCACCAAGTCCCCTGTCCGTCCCTTCCAGCTCCCCAGTCTCTACCTCCCATTTGCCTCTTTTTAACCTTTATCAAGAGCCCTGCTAGACTATTGCCTTGATACTTGCTGTCAGCTCTGGCTGCCCGGTCATGGAATAATTCTCAGTAAATGAAATCCAAGGACCCTTTACCCCCACCCTCCTACGTGGAGCAGAGAACTGCTGGGGGCACCCACTGCTTTTGTTGTCGCCCCTCTACCCACACCAGCCCCTGGCAACCCTGGTCTCCAAGGAGAGAGCCCTGGTCTCAGGCCTCCCCGAGCTCTGCAGGCACTGCCCTGGCAAGGTCAGACCCTTCGCCTGCAACACAATTTTTTTAGCAGGCAAATTCAGCATGCAAACCCGGATTGTTTTAGGTTTATAGAAAAAATTAGCAGAAAGTGAGGAGATTTTTTTTGGATAGACCCTCTTATTTTATCCTATTAGGGGGTCCATTTGGAATCTGGTTTTCATGCTCACAAAAAGGCAGCCTTAAAGATAGGCCAGACCCAGAGAAGCTGTGGACAGACAGAGGGGGTGGGAATGTGGCCTGGAGTTTGAGCGAGTGGGAGGGAGAAACTGCAGGCCCAGTGCCCTGCCCAGTTGCCTAGGGGATGCAGGGGGATGAGGGAGAAGTGGCAGAGTGGGCTGAATTGATTGATCCAAGCATCTCAGAGCTTAGCACCATCTCATAGCATCCATCTCTGCTTCATCTCCCAATAGCTCAGCCTCGACAGGGACGCGAAGTCTTCCCCATGCTTTCACCCTGGCGCCGGGTGTTCTGTAGTTCATAGAGAAATAGAATGTGAGCCCTGGGAAAAGGTTTGCAGAGTCACCTGGCTCAGTAGTTTTCAAGCAGGTTTGTAGCCACAGATCCTTATTTCAAAGAAGTCTTATCCAGAACCCCAATATACAAACTAAGAGCACAGGGAGCTGCTCACCCAACCCAACCCTGTCCAGGACTCTAGGGTTGTGGCACCCAGAATGTGAAAATCTCTGCTCTGGGCCCTAACCCCCATAGAACAGATGGGAAAACTGAGGTGCCCAGATGGCCACTGACTTATTCAAGGATACCCAGTAAATGAGTTTGTGGCAGAACCAGGATAGGACATGGCCTCCCCAGAACCATGACAAAGCCAGCAGAAAGAAGCAGAACCTTGCGGTAACAGGGGAAAAAACAGAGGGCACAAGCTGTTTTGGAGCCTAGAATTTCCAGATCTGCCAGCCCAACGCAGGTCCTCAATTTTACAGAGGAGGAAGCTCAGGCCAGAGACAGGCAATGCCTTGTTAGTGGTGTGATCCTAAGAGGATAATATTCTCTTAGAAGATAAATTTGAGCACTTGGCTCCTTGGCTAGCTCAAGCAGTCTTTGATGAGATTCCGAGGTGCCAGATGGTGCAGGGGGAGGAGCACTAGCCTGGGAGTTTCATCCACCTCGGTTACAGACAAGCCCTGTGACCTTGGGAGATTTATTTTAAAGAGCCAGAAGGATCATCCCCTGGTTTATAAGAGGTCCAGAAGAGTAATAGGATTAAATGGTGCTTCAGAGTGGTTTATATTATTTCTAAATGTCAGGGCCTCATTTAGTGGGAAAGGGAGTCAGTACACTCCTCTGTAAAGACTGAATTTGACAGCAAGTTTTTTTTAAAGGCTCTTTATTTTTATTTTCCATTTTTCATGGCTAATTGTGAAGTAACACATGGCTATTCGAGAAAATGTGTAAAGTACAGGAGAAAAAAAGCAGAAAGCAAAATCAGCCATAAACATATCACTCAGAACAGTTGTTCAACATTGTTGTACATTTCCTTTCAGTCTTTTTTCTATGCTTTTTTTCCTTATACAGAGTATATTATAATCTTAAAAATAATTTTATTTAATGATGAATAAAGCCATTCCTGTTACCTGGTACATCCTGTCTACCAAGAAAAAAATTACAAAGCATGCCAAAAAGCAAAAGCAACAACAATAACAAAAAATACTTTGAGAAGACAAGGCAATCATCAGAACCAGACATGGCGGGAGTATTGGAATTGTCAGATTGGGAATTTAAAATAACTCTGATTGGTATGCTAAAGGCTCTAACAGATAAAATTAGACAGCATGCAAGAACAGATGGGCAATGTGAGCAGAGAGATGGAAATCCTAAGGAATCTAAGAAAGAACCAAAAAGAAATGCTAGATTAAAACAACAACAACAACACACGTAACAGAAATGAATGCCTTTGATGTGCTCATTTGTAGACTGGACACAACTAAGGAAAGAATTTTTGAGCTTGAGGATATCTCAATAGAATCCTCAAAACCCAGAAAGCAAAGAAAACAAAGATTTTTAAAAAATAGAACATCTGAGGTCTGTGGGGCCACTATATAAGGTATAATACCCTGTGTGTAATGGAAATACCTCAAGAAGAAACAGAAGAAATGTTTATAAAAATAATGACTGAGAATTTTCTCAAATTAATGTCAGATACTCAACTGCAAAGTCAGGAAGACTAAATATTTAAAAAGTGCATCATGGAGTTCCTGTCATGGCTCAGCAGGTTAAGAACCTAACTAGTATCCATGAGGATGTGGGTTCAATCCCTGGCGTTGCTCACTGGGTTAAAGATCCTGCATTGCCATGGACTGTGGTGTAGGTCACACATGTGGCTCAGATCCCATATTGCTGTGGCTGTGTCGTAGGCTGGCAGCTCCAGCTCCAATTCGACCCCCAGCATGGGAACTTCCATATGCCAGGGGTGCAGACCTTAAAAGTAAATAAAAAAATTAAAAAGTGACTTCTTGGCTTCTTAGTTTTAAATTACAGAAAATTAAAGATAAAGAAAAATCCCTGAAAGAAACCAGAGGAAAAAGACACTTAACTATAGCGGGGGGAAGGGGGGGAGGTAAGAATTATATCCAGGAGTTCCTGTCATGGCTCAGTGGTAACGAACCTGACTAGAATTCATGAGGACACAGGTTCGATCCCTAGCCTCGCTCAGTGGGTTAAGGATCTGGTGTTGCTGTGAGCCGTGCTGTAGGTCACAGATGCAGCTCAGATCTGGCGTTGCTATGGCTGTGGTGTAGGCCAGCGGCTACAGCTCTGATGTGACCCCTAGCCTGCAAACCTCCATATGCCTCGGGTATGGCCCTCAAAAAAGAAAAAAGTGGGTTAAGAAACAGGCTGCAGCTCTGATTTGACCCCTAGCCTGGGAATTGCATATGCTGTGGATGCGGCCATAAAAAAGAGAGAAAAAAAGTCATAGAATTTGCATGTGACTTATGCACATCCTTCTGTATACTTTAAAGCATCCCTAGATTACTAATACCTAATACTATATAAATGGTATATAGATAGCTGTAAATACAATGTAAATGCTATGTAAATAGTTGCCAGGGAATGGCAAATTCAAGTTTTGCTTTTTGAAACTTTCTGGATTTTTCCCCAAATAACTTCAATCCAAGGTTGGTTGATTTATATATGTGGAACTCATGGATATGGAGGGCAAACTCTAGGTCAAAAACTCAGATGTACATTGGGAAAAAAAAAAGCTTGAAGAAGGAATAAGTGAAGGCCAAATAAAACTTGTTTTTCTTATTCTTTTTTTTTTTTTTTGTCTTTTTAGGGCCACACCCATGGCATTTGGAGGTTCCCAGGCTAGGGGTCAAATCAGAGCTGTAGCTGCCGACCTATACCGCAGTTCACAGCAATGCTGGATCCTTAACCCACTAAGACCAGGGATCGAACCCCTGTCCTCATGGATACTAGTAGGGTTTGTTAACCACTGAGCCACAACAGGAACTTCTTTTTCTTATTCTTAATTGATTTAACAGATAATAGTTTGCTTAAAATAGTAAGAGCTACAGTGTTTTTGATTCTGATGCTTATAATAATTGGAGATAAAAGCAATGATACAAGGGACAGAATGAAGGAATTAGGATATTTTGTTGTTATAAGGTTATACTATCTGTGAAGTGTTATAGTATTATTTGAAAATGGACTTAGATTAGTTGTAAATATATATTGCAAACTTTAGGAAAACCACTAAAAAAAGAATAACTGATTTGTTAAGAAAGGAGAGAAATGAAATTAGATAAAATGCTTAATTAAACCCACAAAAGGCAGAAAGAGTGAAAAGCAAAAACATGGACAAAGAATAAAGGCGAGAAGTAGAAAACCAGTAAAAAATAGGTAGATTTTTAAACAACTATGTCAATAATCACTTTGAATATCATTGGTCTAAATGCACCAATTAAAAGACATATTTTCTGAGTAAGTCAAGAAACATGACTCAACTATGTGTTGTTTACAAGAAACCCACTTTATTATTTTTTAAAATTATTATTATTTTTTTTTTGTCTTTTGTCTTTTCAGGGCTGCACCCATGGCATATGCAGGGTCCCAGGCTAGGGGTCTAATCGGAGCTGTAGCCGCCGGCTTACACCAGAGTCTCAGCAACTCAGGATCCGAGCCATGTCTTCCACCTGCATTACAGCTCACAGCAACGCCGGATCCTTAACCCACTGATGGAGGCCAGAGATCAAACCCGCAACCTCATGGTTCCTAGTCAGATTCGTTTCCGCAGCACCATGACGGGAACTCCAAAAAACCCACTTTAAATATAAAGACACATATAGATGAAAAATAAATAGATGGAGAAAATATACTATGCTGACGTTAGTGAAAAGAAAGCAGGAGTAGCTATATTAATTTCAGACAGAATTAACTTCAAGAGAGTTATCTGGGATAAAGAATGGCATTACATAATAATAAAGAGGTCAATTCTCCAAGAAGACATAACAAGTCTTGACATGTATGGGCCTAACAACAAAGTGTCAAACTACATGAGGCAAAAACTGATAGGACTGCAAGGAAAAGTTGATGAATCTACTATCTTAGAGATTTCAACTCTTCTCTGTCAGAAATGGACAGATTCTCAGGCACACAATCAGGACACAGTTGAACTTAACAATACCATCAATCAACCAGGTATTATCTATAGACTACTTCAGCAACAGAAGAATAAACATTTTTCTTAATGTTCACATGGAATATTCACCAAGAAAAGAAGATGAGCAATTTTCCCTCTTTATCTCTTGTCTGAAAGAGTTTTTATAAGATAGGGGGAGTTCCTGCTGTGGCTCAGTAGTAATGAACCTGACTGGTATCCCTGAGGATGCAGGTTTAATCCCTGGCCCTGCTCCCTGGCTTAAGGATCTGGCATTGCCATGAGCTGTGGTGTAGGTCATAGATGTGGCACAGATCCTGCGTTGCTGTGGCTGTGGTGTAGGCTGGCAGCTGCCACTCCAATTAGATCCCTAGTCCAGGAACTTCCATATGCCACACCTGCAGCCCTAAAAAGCAGGAAAAAAAAAAAAAAGGAATTATTGGTCCCCTTACAGTTTAGTAAAACTCTCCCATGGAACCACATGGATCAGAATTTTTTTAATGGGTAGATCTTTGACTATAATTTCAATTTCTTTTATGTTTGGTATTTTATATTTTCCTGTTTTCCATTTCATCTGAGTTTCTTTTTTCTTTTTTTGCACAATGTGTATAGCAGTTTTTTGTAAATTTTATAATCTATTCTGAGTCAATAGTTGGTAGTTTGACCATTTTGTCCATATATATAATATTAATTTTCACTCTCTTTGTTTCACTTGATCGAGTTCTTTAAGTCTTTTCGAAGAATCACTAATTAACTCTTCCCCTATTTTATTGCTTTCTACTGCAGTCTTTATGATTTTTCTTTTTTTTTTGTCTTTTTGCCTTTTCTAGGGCCACTTCTGGCGGCATATGGAGGTTCCCATGCTAGGAGTCTAATTGGAGCTACAGCCGCGGCCTATGCCAGAGCCACAGCAATGCCAGATCCGAGCCTCGTCTGTGACCTACACCACAGCTCACGGCAACGCCAGATCCTTAACCCACTGAGCAAGGCCAGGGATCGAACCTGCAACCTCATGGTTCCTAGTCGGATTCATTAACCACTGCACCACGATGGGAACTACTGTATGATTTTTGTTTATTCAACTTTTTTTATATTTCATAGGTTTTTTCCAATTCTTTCTTCATGTTTCTTTTTAAAAATTTTATTTTTATTGAAGTATAGTTGATTTACAGTGTTTCATCAAATTCCGTTGAACAACAACACCTTCTTTTTCTCATACTATTGGCCATCATGTTCTATCCCAAGAGTAATTTATTTATTTTTATTGGAAGCTGTGCTGGATTGACTAGTGTCTTCCAAAATTGATGTCTATCTAGAACCTATAAACATGACTTTATTTGGAAATAGGGTTTTAGCACATGCACCCAAGTTCAAATGAGGTCTTGCTGGGTTAGGATGAACCCTAAATCCAATATGACTGGTTTCCCCGTAAGAAAAGAGAAATCTTTCTCTGGATCCAAAGAGACACATAGGGAGAACACCATGTGATGATGGAGGGAGAAAGTGAAGTGTCCAAAGCCAAAGAGTGCCAAGGATTGCATGCAGGCACCAAAAGCTAGCAAGAAGCAAGGAAGTATCCTCCCTCCAGCCTTCAGAGAGAGCATAGCCCAGCCAACACATTTATTTCAGTCGTATAAGCTACTAGAACTAATAAACAATAAACATATGTTGTTTTAAGCCACTTCATTTGTGGTAATTTTTTATGGCAGCCCTAATGCAAAAGCTAAGTTCATCCATCATTAGTCTTTCTTTTATAATAGTTTTATAATAATTGCTTCTCAGTCTATATATTTCCTTGAAAACTACTTTGCATCCCAAAGTAGTACTTCATTCAATTCTAATTTTATTATGATTTTCCTTCAACCCATTAATTACTTAGAACTGTGTTTTTAAGTTTCCAGTGGTATGCAGGTTTCTAGTCATCTTTACACTGCTGTTGACATCTAATTTTATTTCTGTGTTGTCAATAAATGTTTTGTATTACATCAGTTTAAAAATATTTTGGAGACTTACTGTGCAACCTAATAGTCAATTTTCGTAAATTTTTCATTTGTCTTTGAAAAGAACATACATTTTTCTTTTGGGTTCAGAGTTATCCACTAGGTTCACAGGTTATTAATTACTGTGTTGGAGACTGGCTAACTGATAAACAAACTTATTTCTACCTTCTTTCCTGGGCACACAACAAGACTATCTTTCATGGCCTCTCTTGCAATTAGATGTGGCCATGTGACTGAATTTTGGCCAATGTGTCACTTCCAGGACTGGCTCACGTACAATTCTCCATTCTGTCTTTTACTATGTCTGCCTGCTAGGTCTCAACACTTAGGGGACCATGGAAGCCACATTTTGAAGTTAGCAGAGTATCAGCTTGAATCCCTGAATGACTATGTGAAGCGGAGACCTTTTCTCAGTACCCCATGATCTAAGTTGAGACTGTACATGAAAGAGAAATAAATCTCTATTGTGTAAGGGTTAAAATCCTGATATTTAAGGTTGTTTTTTTTTGTTGTTGTTATAGATGCTAACATGACCTAAATTGAAACATTTTTACTCTCATATACTCCATACCTTTATACTCTTTGTTTTACTTATTAATCAGATGTGAGGGATGTGTGTTAGAGTCTCTTAATATAAATATTGATTTATAAATTTCTCTTAGTAATTCTGTAAAATTTTCTTGTATATTTCACAGCTATGCTATTAGGTGCACACAATCTTGTAAGTGTTATAAATGTTGAGTACATTTTCCTGTGTTTATTAACATTCATTTTTAATGCAGATATGCAATATATTTTTAAAAGAATTCATTAGGATCTATATCCTCATCCAAACAAGGCAGAAATGCTGAAAGAAACTTTTTTATTTTCCTTTACTTTTTGTGGGATATTTCTTCACACATTTACTTGGTTGACACCTGAAATTTAATTCCAGGTAGTTATTTTATAACTTTCCCGGGAAGTTCTTATGATTTCTTAAATTCTTTGTTCATTTTGGTCTTTGCATGACAGTTTCCTCTTGGATTTACTCATTTTTTTCCTTAACTGTAACACAACATCGAATTGGTTTTTGTTTAATTTTATTTCATTTTCAGAAGGGATCTGGAGAAGAGAGGTGAGTAAACCTTCTGAGTACCTTTTTGTGTGTGTGTCTTTTTAGGACTGCACCTGTGGCATATGGATGTTCCTAGGCTAGGGTTCAAATTAGAGCCCTAGCCACGGGCCTACATCACAGCCACAGCAATGCCAGATCCTTACCCACTGAGCGAGGCCAGGGATTGAACCCACATCCTCATGGGTACTAGTCAGGTTCTGCTGAACCACAACAGAACTCCCTGGAGTACTTTTTAATCCTCACATTTAAATAATAATTTGACTACTAAATACTAAATTCAAATGTCCTTATGGTTAGCATTTTGAAGATATTGAACCGATGTTGCCAAAAAGAAATCCAACTTCATTCTTTTGCAGTTGGTAAATCTGATTTTTTTTTTTGTCTTTTGTTGTTGTTGTTGTTGTTGTTGTTGCTATCTCTTCGGCCGCTCCCACGGCATATGGAGGTTCCCAGGCTAGGGGTTGAATCAGAGCTGTAGCCACCGGCCTACGCCAGAGCCACAGCAACGTGGGATCCGAGCCGAGTCTGCAACCTACACCCCAGCTCAAGGCAACGCCGGATCGTTAACCCACTGAGCAAGGGCAGGGACCGAACCCGCAACCTCATGGTTCCTAGTCGGATTCGTTAACCACTGCGCCGCAACGGTAACCCCATAAATCTGATTTTTTAAATGAACTTTTAATTTAGAATTTCTACTTTGTCCTTCATGTTCTGAAATTTCACTGTGATGAGTCCAAGTGTGGGTTTAAACATTTTATTGGTACATAATGGACCCTTTCATTCTGAAGACTTACTTTTTAAGAAAATTCTGGTAATCTGTGGTAATAAGGCAATTATTTCCTTAAATATTCCTTAAATATTCCTTTCTATTATCTCTTCTCTATATCTCTAAAACTCTTATTAGATAAATATTGACACTTCTCAGTCTATCCCCTATATTCTTAATTTTTCTCTTTACCCTCCATCTCTGTTATTTGTGCTGCATTTCAGAAGAATTCCTAGATCTCATCATCCAGCTCCCTGATTTACTCTTTAACTGTGTTTGCTACTAGCTCATCTATTTTTAATTTTAATAATTACATTTTATTACAAAATCTGTAATTGCTTCTTTTTAAATTTTTCTTAATTACAGTTGATTTACAATGTTCTGTCAATTTCTGCTGTACAGTAAAGTGGCCCAGTTATACATACATACATATATATGTATATATATATACACACACACACACACACATATATATACACACACACACACACACATTCTTTTTTGTCACATTATCCTCCACTGTGATCCATCACAAGTGATTAAATATAGTTCCCTGTGCTATACAGCAGGATCTTGTTGCTTATCCACTCCAAATGCTATAGTTTGCATCTACCCCAAACTCCCAGTCCATCCCACTCCCTCCCCCTCCCCCTCGGCAACTACAACCTGTTGTCCAGGTCCATGAATTTATTTCTTATCTGTAGAGAGGTTCATTTGTGCCATATATTAGATGTAAGTGATGTCATATGGTATTTGTCTTTCTCTTTCTGACTTACTTCACCTAGTATGAGAGTCTCTAGTTCCATCCATGATGCTGCAAATAGCATTATTATTATTATTATTTTGTCTTTTTAGGGCTGCACCTTCGGCATATGGAGGTTCCCAGGCTAGGGGTCAATCAGAGCTGTAGCTGCCAGCCTATGCCAGAGCCATAGCAACTCAGGATCTGAGCCACATCTGCGACCTACACCACAGCTCACAGCAATGCCAGTTCCTTATATTTTGTTCTTTTTTATGGCTGAGAAGTATCCCATACCACATATACCACATCTTCTTAATCCATTTATCTGTCAATGGACATTTAGGTTGTTTCCATGTCTTGGCTATTGTGAATAGTGCTACTATGAACGTAGGGTGCGTGTAACTTTTTCAATCAAAGTTTTGTCTGGATATATGCCCAGGAGAGGGATTGCTGGGTCATATGGTAGTTCTATATTTAGTTTTCTGAGGTACCCCCATACTGTTTCCACAGTGGTTGTACCACTTTACATTCCCACCAACAGTGTAGGAGGGTCCCCTTTTCTCCACACTCTGTTCAGCGTTTGTTATCTGTAGACTTACTAATGATAGCCATTCTGACTGGAGTGAAGTAGAACCTCCTTGCAGTTTTGATTTGTTCTTCTCTAATAATTAGTGATTTTGAGCATTTTTTCATGTGCCAGTTGGCCATCTGTATGTCTTCTTTGGAGAAATATCTATTTAGATCTTCTGCCCTTTTTTTTTTTTTTTTGCTGTTGAGTTGCTTGTGTATTTTGGCGATTAGGCCCTTATCAGTTGCATTGTTTGAGAGTATTTTCTACCATTCCATAGGTTGTCTTTTTGTTTGTTTGTTTGTTGTGGTTTCCTTTGCTGTGCAAAGCTTGTAAGTTTGATTAGGTCCCATTGATTTATTTACTTTTATTTCTATTGCTTTGGGAGACTGACCTAAGAAAACATTTGTACAGTTGATGTCAGAGAATGTTTTGCCTAAATTCTAGTTTCATTGATTTATATGCAGCTGTCTAGTTTTCATAGCACCACTTGCTGAAGAAACTGTCTTTTTACCTTTTTATAGTCTTGCCTCCTTTGTCAAAGATTAATTGACCATAGGTGTCTGAGTTTATTTCTGGGTTCTCTCATCTGTTCCATCAGTCTGTATGTCTGTTTTTGTATCAGTACCACACAGTCTTGATTATTGTAGCTTTGTAATATTGTCTGAAGTCTGGGAGAGTTATGCCTCCTGCTTGGTTTTTGTTCCTCAGGATTGCTTTGGCAATTCTGGGTCTTTTATGATTCCATATAAATTTTTGGATTGTTTGTTATAGTTCTGTGAAAAACTCCATGGGTAATTTGATGGGGATTTCATTGAATCTGTAGATTGCTTTGGATAATATGGCCATTTTAATGATGTTAATTCTTCCCACACAGGAGCATGAAATGTCTTTCCATTTCTTTGAATCCTCTTTAAATTTCCTTTATTAATGTTTTAGAGTTCTCAGGAGTTCACATCATGGCTCAGTGGAAATGAATCTGACTAGTGCCCATGAGGATGCAGGTTCAATCCCTGGCCTTGCTCAGTGGGTTAAGGATCCATGTTGCTGTGAGCTGAGGTATAGGTCACAGGTGTGGCTTGGATCCTGTGTTGCTGGGGCTGTGGTATAGGCCAGCAGCTACAGCTCTGATTTGACCCCTAGCCTAGGAACCTCCCTCCATATGCTGCCGGTGTGGCCCTAAACCCCTCCCCCAAAATAAAGTTTTATAGTTCTCAGCATATAAGTCTTTCATCTCCTTGGTCAGTTTTGCTGCTAGGTATTTAATTTTGGGGGGGTATGATTTTAAAAGGTATTGTATTTTTATGTTCCTTTTCTAATATTTCATTATTAATATAAAGAAATGCAACTGATTTCTGAATGATAATTTTATATCCTTTTTTTTGCTGAGTTCATTGATCTGTTTGAGTAGTTTTTGTGCAGAGTCCTTAGGGTTTTCTATATATGGTATCATGTCATCTGCATAGAATGACAATTTTACCTCTTCTCTTCCAATTTGGATACCCTTTATTTCTTTTGTTTGTCTTATTGCTGTGGCTAGGACTTCCAATACTGTGTTGAATAAAAGTGAGAGTGGGCATCCTTGTCTTGTTCCAGGTTTTAGTGGCAAGACTTTCAGCTTTTCTCCATTGAATATTATATTGGCTGAGGGTTTGTCTTAAATGGTTTTTATTATGTTGAGGTGTTCCCTCTATACCCACTTTGGTAAGAGTTTTTATCATGAATGGGTGTTGCATTTTGTCAAATGCTTTTTCTGCATATATTGAGATGATTGTGTGGTTTTTGACTTTTCTTTTGTTAATGTGGTGTATGACTCTGATTGATTTGCATATGTTGAACCATCCTTTTGAACTTTGGATGAATCCTACATGTTCATGGTGTATGATCTTTTTTATATGTTGTTGGATTCGGTTGGCTAAAATTTTCTTGAGAATTTTTGTGTCTGTATTCATTAAAGATATTGGCCTATAGTTTCCTTTGGTAGTATCTTTGTCTGGTTTTGGTATTAGGATGATGGTGGCTTCATAAAATGTCTTTGGGAGTGTTCTTTCTTCTCGAATCTTTCGGAAAAGTTTAAGAAAGGTTGGTATAAGATCTTTGTATGTTTGGTAGAGTTCGCCTATGAAGCCATCTGATCCTGGACTTTTGCTTGTAGGGAATGCTTTTATTACATATTCAATTTTGTTTCTAGTGATCAGTCTGTTCAGTTGATCTATTTCTTCTTGATTCAGTTTTAGCAGGCTGTAAGTCTCTAGAAAGTTGTCCATTTCTTCTAGGTCATCAAATTTCCTGGCATATGTTATGGTTTTTTTTATTTCTGCAGTATCCATTGAGAGTTCTCCTTTTTCATTTCTTATTTTGTTTGAATTCTTTCTCTCCTCTTCTTGGTGAGTCTGGCCAGAGGTTTGTCAATTTTGTTTACCCTTTCAAAGAACCAGCTCCTAGTTTTATTGACTTTTTTTCTATTGTTTTTCATATCTCTGCTTTATTGATTTCCTCCCTGATCTGTGTGTTTTCCTTCCTTCTGCTGACTTTAGGTTTTGTTTGTTCTTTTTCTTTTTTTTTTTTAGGTGGTAGGTTAAGTTGTCAATTTGAGATTTTTCTTCTTTTTTGAGAAAGCCCTGTATTGCTCTGAACTTCCCTCTAAGCACTGCTTTTATGGCATCACATTGATGTGTGTGTGTGTGTGTGTGTGTGTGTGTGTGTGTCTTTTTAGGGCTGCACCTGCAGTATATGGAGGTTGCCAGGCTAGAGGTCACATTGAAGCTATGGCTGCTGGCCTACGCCACAGCAATGCCAGATCCAAGCCATGTCTGCAACCTCCACCACAGCTCATGGCAACACCAGATCCTTAACCCACTGATCGGAGCCAAGGATCTAACCTTCGTTCTCATAGACACTAGTCAGATTTGTTTCTGCTGAACCATGGTGGGAACTCCCATCCCATAGATTTTGAATTGTGTTTTCATTATCATTTATCTCAAGATATTTTTTTAATTTCCCTTTTGATTTCCTCATTGACCCATTGGTTTTTTAGCAGCAATTGCTTCTTTTTTTGCAACCAGCTCTTCTTGTTTCATAAATGAAATACTGTTTCTTATCTCTCTGAGGATTTATCATTACATTTATTTTAAAATCTATTAACTCTCTTTCCTCATTTGTGCATTTATCTGCTTGTCAGGCCTATGTTCCCTTTTTTATAATATTGCCCATCTCAAACAATTGGTGATTCTTGACTGTGTATGCATTTTTGCAGTTGCAGTGTCTGGGTAGCCTGACAGCTGCCTCTGGTTGAGCAGTTTGCTTGCTGAGAGGGGAAAACAGCTGCTAGAACTTGTACTCCACACTTCTTTGATGGGCAGGACCTGCTGCTGGGTGGAACCTCAGCAGCTGGTCTTCTGGGCTTGGATGTTTTTCATTCCTTCCAAGACTTTAACAGCCACTCAGTACATGGCCCTTTCTCATTAATTTAATATTCTCCCCCAAAGCTCTTACATGTAGGTTACATGGAGAAATGCAAGGTCGGTGGGCCTGGCTGCTCCTGCCACAGTTCCCCAATTAATTCCTTTATCAATTTCCTCCTGGGAACTTTTTTTTTTTTTTTTTCAGTTTTCTCCCTTCACTTTGGGACATGGAATACTTTGTTGTTCTTCTCTCCTTTGGGGTAGCTCACTTCAGCTATTGCTGCTACTAATTTCCTTTCTAATTCAATCCTGCCTGCTTTCAGTCTCATGGAGATCCTTTACACCACTGGGCCATAAAGAAAGCCCCTTCTTGGAGTTCTCCTGTGGTGCAGCAGGTTAAGGATCTGGTGTGGGTTAGATCCCTGGGCTGGGAACTTTTATATGCTGCAGGTGCAGCACCCCCTCACCTCCAAAAAACTCCTACTTGTTTTTGAACATATATCTTGTCCCCCTATCTTTTCTAAGGCTGGGTGTGGGCTCAGTCAGCCATATATATATATATGTAATTCTGTATTTTTCCACTTAATATTTTGTTAAAAACATATTATCAAATATGCCAGTATAAGTAAGTGTGTGTGTGTGTGTGTGTGTGTGTGTTTCCTAGCTGTGTCTGCTAACAGGGCCCAGAGGCAATGGTACTTTAGCAGTAAAGAGAATACTTGTCAAAATCTTGGTTTCTAAATATTATTAGCCACTAAAAGTAACTAAGGCTTCTTTGGAGAAATAACTAACCCTAGAACTGAGGCATGGACAGTACAAAATAAGCCTGGAACATCTTGTTGCATCAAATAGTATGGAAATGCCAGGAAAAATGATGAGGTTCTGGAGTTCCCATCATGGCTCAGTGGAAATGAATCTGACTAGGAACATGAGGTTGCAGGTTTGATCCCTGCCCTTGCTCAGTTGGTTAAGGATCCAGTGTTGCTGTTAGCTATGGTGTAGGTTGTAGACACAGCTTGGGTCTGGCGTTGCTCTGGTCATGGTGTAGGCCGGCAGCTGTAGCTCTGATTAAACCCCTAGCTTGGGAACCTCAATATGCTGCAATTATGGCCCCAAAAACCAAAAAAGAAAAAAAAAGATGATATTCAATCAAAAGGATATAGGAGTCAGTGGAAGGGGTTCCCAATGGCCACATCTGGGACAAATTGAGCTTCAAAATAAATGATATAATAAATAATAACTCCTAAAATAATCCATGCTGATAAAATCCATGCTGATAAAAAAAGTGAATAAATATATAAATGGAGGAGAAGGAAAATTTCTTCCTTAGGCTAGAATTACAACCAGTAAAAAGAAAGGATTGATGGAATCAGAAAAAAATCACCATTTGGCAACCACCATAGTAAGAAATATTTCAAACAAATATCATCAACAGATGCTAAAACTAGTAGGTAAAATATTACAAGAAATAAGATATTTGCATAGTCTCAGAGTATCTCTCATAGATACTTACTAATTACAAAGGGAAGAGGAGTTAAGTTTACAGTGGAGAAACCTGATAGTCACCACCTTGACTGAGTAATTACTTCACCAGTAATGTGACAAGAAGCTACCATGTGCCTCTTAATTTGATAAGGACCATCGCCTCTGTCATGGTTCCAATAAAAATGCATGATCAGAATCTAATCATGAGGAAACATCAGATTAAACCCAGATGGAGGGACAGTCTACAAAACAACTGACTTGTGCTGTTCAAAGTTACCAATTCATGAAAGATAAGAAAGGGGTGAGAAACTGTTCAGGATTAAAGGAGACCAAAGTGACATGACAGGAATTCCCACCGTGGCTCAGCAGTTAACAAACCTAACTATCATCCATGAGGACTTGGGTTCGATCCCTGGCCTCGCTCAGTGGGTTAAGGATCCAGCATTGCCATGAGCTGTGGTATAGGTTGTAGACATGGCTCAGATCTGTTGTTGCTATGGTTCTGGTGTAGACCAGTGGCTACAGCTCCCACATGACCTCTAGCCTGGGAACCTCCATATGCCGCAGGTATGGCCCTAAAAAGACAAATAAATAAATAAATAATAAAGTGACATGTCAACCAAAGGCAAGATGTGATCCAAGGTTGTATCCTGAACCAGAAGAAACATTTTTCCCCTTTGGTATAAAGATCATTACTGGAGAGTTCCCTGGAGGTGCAGAAGGTTAAGGAACTGGCGTTGTCACTGCTGTACTTCAGGTTGGCTCCCTGGCCCGGGAACTTCTGCATACCACAGGTGTGACCAAAAATTTTAAAATTAAAAAAACGAATGTTACTGGGACAACGGTGGAATGTTTATGTCTATGGATTAAGTGATGGTATCATATCATTTTATTTCCTAACTTTCTTTGCTTATTGTTATGTAAAAAAGTATTTTTAGAAAAAAATCATACTTAAATATTTATGGATAAACACACACACATACACAAAAGCACATATTTTTATGCCATCAAGAGGTGAACACCCAGCGTAGGACCTGCATAATACTCCACTGGCTAGCTACGCTGTAATTTATTAATCATAACTTTCATGCTGGACATTCTATTATTTCTGATTTTTCCCAATGATAGATAGTACTGAAGTGAACATGCTTATATTAAATACTCTGTCCACATTTCAGATTTCTTCCTTTGGATAAATCCATAAAAATATTCCTTACTGTCCAGGAGTATGAACCTTTTAAGATTCTTAATACATACTTGATTCAGATGAATTGGAATAACCCAATCATGTTCATGTATGTTCTTTTTTTTTTTTTTTTCATTTTTGGCTCCCTGTGGCATGTGGAGTTCCCAGGCCAGAGATCAGATCTGAGCTGCACTTTTGACGTAAGCCATAGCTGCAGCAACCCCTGATCCTTAACCCACTGTGACAGGCCTAGGATTGAACCTTCATCCCAGCATTCCCAAGATGCTACTGATCCTGTTGTGCCACAGTGAGAGGTCCCGTGTATGTTTTCACTCATTTAAACATTTTGCTAATTTAAGAAGGGAGAAGGGAACTATATTTCTTTCTTTCTTTCTTTCTTTTTCCTGGTTTCTCCCTCATCCAGGAATCAAACCCATGCCACAGCAGTGACAGTGCTGGATCCTTTAACTGCTAGGTCACCTGGGAACTCCAGTTTTATATATTTAAATTGGCATTTCCTTAATCTTTAAAAAGGATGGTTTTTTTCCTCTAAGAAGAGTGGATTTTGTTTTGGTTCCTGGTTCCTGAAGGGATTCATGACAGTCATATATTTCTCCTGGGGGTAAGAATAGCAAAGCTGCTTGTAACTTCTAAGAAGTAATAAATAGTGATTACCATAGTAGAGCATGCAGTCAAATCATGTGTGACACAACCACATTACTACACAAGATTGAACTGACAATTTATTTAGACTCCCAGAATGAAGAAACACTATCTCCAGGAAAGGGTGAAGAGTGGGTGACGGGAGGAGGAAATAATTTCCTTACCTGTTTGTTTACTTACCCACCTCTTTCCCTCTTCACATCCCCCCCCACTCCTCCCTTCTAAATATATCCATGCATATGCCATCTACTGTGTGTATATGTATATACACACATAATATATACATTATAATAAAATGTTATGTATTATCATTATGAATATGATATAATCCATGATAATGTAATATACACATGACGTTACCAGGCATCAAGAAAATTCAGGGAGGTGAGGTCAGCTGTCTTTCCTCTGGGGACACACATTCTAGTGAAGGCAATAAGATACATGCCTCATGATTCCAAGCCAAGGAGGGGTTAAGCCTGGCCCCAGCATTCTTTATAGACCTTTTCATTGCCCACCAACCTGAGCTCTGCCTTTTCTATAAATCCCTCCTTGCTTTTCTTCCTCAGAGCCTCACTTACTTACTTACTTACCCATTGATCGAGGCCAGGGATTGAACCCACAACCTCATGGTTCCTAGTCGGATTCACTTACTTACTGCCTCTCAACTAACCTAATCATCCTTCAGGGCTCACTCAGATGCCACCTCTTCCCAAAAGCCTTCTCTGACTTCCCACTCTTAGATGCAGTGATATGTGGCTTCTTTCTGCACTCTGCCTGCTCCTGAGGCACCTGGCACTTTAGACTTGACACTGCAGCTGTTATTGTACTTGTCATAGGCCTCTATTAGGCTGTGAGCTCCTAAAGGGCAGGGCCTGGTCTGATGCCTCCCTGAATCCCTATGTCACCTGTCACAGCTCCTGGCATGGAGAGGGCATCAACCTCAAGGCAAGTGAAGGAATGGACACATCCATACCATATTCTTGAGTTTCACAGTTTCCCCACACCACCTGCGATGTGCACAATGTGTGTACGAGAGTGGGCTGTGTTACACCTCTGAGTGATAGCACACAGATTGGTCTCTGGACAAGTTCCCAGAAGAAACTTCATTACCTTGTTTAATCCTTGCAAAGGCAATAAGAAATAGGTGTTATTGGAGTTCCCTTCATGGCTCAGCAGAAACGAATCTGACTAGGAATGATGAGGTTGTGGGTTCAATCCCTGGCCTTGATGAATGGGTTAGGGATCTAGTGTTGTTGTGAGCTGTGGTAAAGGTGGCAGACGTGGCTCGGATCTGGCATTGCTGTGGCTGTGGCGTAGGATGGCAGCTATAGCTCCAATTAGACCCCTAGTCTGGGAAACTTCATATGCCACAGGTGGGGCCCTAAAAAGCAGGGGAAAAAAAAAAAAGCGAACCTGATTAGTATCCATGAGGATGTGGCTTTGATCCCTGGCCTCACTCAATGGGTTAAGGATCCAGCATTGCTGTGGGCTGTTGTGTAGCTTGCAGACACGGCACAGATCCCACATTGCTTGGCTGTAGCATAGGCTGGCAGCTGCAGCTATGATTTGACCCCTAGCCTGGGAACTTCCATATGCCTGGGTGTGGCCCTAAAAAGACACACACACACATACAAAAGATGTTATTGCTCCTATTTTCAAGATAAGAAAATATTGGCTCCAAAAAGTTGATATGAAGGAAAAGCCAAAATTGGAATTCAGGGAGTTCCCATCATGGCTCAGCGGTTAATGAATCTGACTAGCATCCATGAGGATGCAGGTTCAATCCCTGGCCTTTCTCAGTGGGTTAAGGATCCAGCGTTGCCATGAGCTGTGGTATAGGTCACAGACACCATTCAGATCCCATGTTACTGTGGCTGTGGCATTGGCCAGCAGCTGTAGCTCCCATTCAACCCCTAGCCTGGGAACTTCTATATACCTTGAGTGTGGCCCTAAAAAGCAAAACAAACAAACAAACTGGAAATCAGATCCATGACTTAGGACTCCATCTCTAGGAGGCCACCAAAGGCCTCTGCCTCATTTCATTTCCCACCATCGTGTCCTCCCTGCCACGCCAAGGGATGCCCAGACACCCCACTGCTTGCCTTCTGTGGACTCATAGTTCTTTACACCTAATTCCCTATAACTGGCATCTCTTCTAGTGCTACCTTTCTTGGAAAAGTCTTCTTATTCTTCCACATCTACATCCAACTTCACCTTCTTTGCTCTCCCTGGTATTCTCAATCATAACTTCATTTGAATGCTTATCAGGACAGACTATTATTTTATGTTTACACATCTCTTGTCCTCTCCGGATTCTGAATTTCATGAGAATCTGGATTTTATCTTATCTTTATACACCCAGAGCCTAGCACTGTGCCTGGCACATAATAGCTGCTCAAAAATTTGGGCTGAATGGATGTGGAAGATCTATGAGTCTGCCCTTGTTCTGCGTGGCAGAGAATATTCAATGATGTATGACGCTGTGATTTATAATTTCATTGAAAAGATAAGAAAGACACATGGAGGCAAGTAGGAAACAAAATCTATGCAGCTGGATGGCAAACTGTGGTTTAAAGAGGGATGAGATCTTTGTGGCTGAGATGTCAGAGGAGAATTTAGGGATCTGAAACAGATGTGGGTATGGGACAAAGCCCTCCCCTCAGTGGGCTCCACAATACTTTTTATGCAATGGCGCTAGTCGGCCAAATAAGCTGAAGAAAGGCTGAGCAGAATGAATACATTGATGCACAGAATGAATTTCTAAAAGATCATGGAATCTTAGACTTTCTAACTAGTAAAAAGGGTAATAAAAATTGTTCTGCCAAACAAAAGAGGGACGAGAGGCCCAGAGAAATTAACTTATATTCATTGCAACCAATGTTCTTTTTGTAAAATTTGATTTGTTAGAAGCTCAGTGTATTTTTAAATGTTCAAAGTACCTTAATGTATGATTAGAATTTTAATAATTAATAACTTTAATATCTGATGATTGAGAGTTAAAATTTGATAAGCTATTTAATTTCTAAAGCTGATACCTCTATTTTCTCATCAAGTGAAATGTGATGGGATTACTCTCTGGGCAAGCACACCCTCCTTGATGTGTCATTGAGAATGTCACTGATGGTCATAATTGTCTCTGCCTTAAGGTTCCATTGTCCAGCTGAGCCTTTCTTGAAACCCTTTATTCTTGTCCAGAGTTTCTAAACCTGTCAATGTCAATTGCTTTCACTCTTAAATTGACACACATTGTCACATGAAAACATAAAGCCCTTTTTGTGAAGAGATGGGAAACTATTATGGGTCCTTACCAAGACTATGAGAAAAAAGACACCCTCTGCAAAGATAGGGTCATAGCAAGAAGAAGGTTCACTCTGGATGGTTCACATGAAGGCATTAGATGGACAGGAATACTTAGAGAGACAGGAGCAGAATTCAGGGAACCAACAAGGGATGGTGGGGGTCCTCAGAGACCAGCATCTGAAGGAGGGAGAGGAGCCGCTTCCACCCTTAGATCTGAAGGGATCAAAGGAGTAAATAGTGTCACTAGAGCTCAGTATGAATTGGATCTGCAAGAAGGGACTGCCCATCAGGAGCAATAGCCATAAAGGGAGGCAGCCACTGCCAAAGACAGACCATCACAGCAGGGAGAGAGGGAGGGCAAAAAAAAAGATCTGACCCACATCTCTGCCTGTCCCCAGTTTCCTGCTAACCAGAAGTAAACTGGCCTGGGAGATGCATCCACAGAGGCAGACTTTAGGGCACAGAGGAGGGAAGAGATGAGGTCTGGATAGTGTGTGTGTGTGTGTGTGTATGTGTGTGTGTGTTGCCAGGGAGTAGAGGAAGGCTAGCCAGTACACTCTTGGAGAGCCAAACTGGAAAAATCTACACATGATGGAAGCCATCAGCTTCTCTAAAGCAGCCCTTGATGGGTGACTGTAAGGGTTGACTGCACCCAGGACTTCAGTTAAGGCACTCGATTAAAAATTGATTGCATTGTATCCAATTTGGGAGTCATAAGAACTCTCAGTAGGAGTATAGGCAGCTGGGGTGAGATCTCAGAGAACAGAATTTGACCACGTGTCTCAACCCTGTCAGGGGAGAAGGTGGGCTCACTGTCAGCCCCCCTGCGAGCCTGCCCCCAAACAGAGATGGATGGATCAGACTGTCCTAGCTTAGTAACACCTGCTGTGAAAGCACCTGCTCCAACCCATGGCTCTGGTTCAGAGTCTCCAAACAGCCTGCGTTTAGCATTTGACTTCCCATATAGCTTTTCCTCTGTAGGGAGAGAATGTGCTGATCAGCCCACAAAATGCTCTGATGCCCTTGACCATTATAGCTCATGCTAAATTAATAAACTGGCCTCTGGTGTATCTGGTGAACTTGGGAATTCTGAATCAGGGCTCTCTCTATAGTTCCCCACCACTTTTACTTCCATTCCCAGAACCCGGTCACACTCAGATTCAATAACCAAGTGTCTGAAGCTCTACTTCAGAGGACAAGATTCTGGAATGAGGGCCTTGCCTCTCTGGACAACCAACCAACCTCATCAGATCATATCTTTACTTCAGTTCTCCAGCTGTGGTGAGCAGCTGATGGGCTACCCTCTACCTGCTTTCTCTCTCTCTCTCTCTTTTTTTTTTTTTGGTCTTTTTGAGGCCGCATTTTGTGTATCTTCCATGAACTTAATTGTCAGTGCTGTTCATTTGATACCAAAGAAAACCTGATGGAAGAAATACATTAAACACTAAGGAATAAGATTTTGCCAGATAAGGTTGAGCTTTTCAGGGCCATAAGCCGTTGTCCTGTTTTAAGACTGTTTCACCGCCAGAACCAATGTTCACCCTCTTGAGTGTGAAGAGAATGCTTGAGTTAGTCCAAGAGCATCATTTTATGGATTAGAAAGATACCGAGAGCTGGAGGAATAGTCACACAAGAGGATTAGGTAGAGCTGGAATGAAAACCAGCTTTTCAGATTCCAAGCCCAGGGCCCTTTTATGTCATCCAGGAACCTTGCTCACCAGTCAGCGTGAACTGGGTCCAGGTTCTGCCAGCCTTGATGCTCTTTGACTCTCAATTTTTATTGGGAGAAAAAAAAAGTCTTCATTGTGCTATGGAATGTACTGTGATTATTAAGCTGTGTTACAGTTGCTCCCCAACCCAATTTCCACTGTGGCATATAAAAGCGGAGAGCTAATTATATGATAGTAATTACCTGGAAATTATATGTTTATTGGTTTTCCACTAGCAGATACTACTCTTTTCGAACTTCTCATTGCTCTGCTCAGCAACAGGAGTCACACTGTCTCTACCCCAAATATGCCCTCCAATCCCATGATTAGCAGACTCTTTAAATGGAGCCACTGCTGGCAGCAGGGAGAGCCCCCAGGTAGGAAAGGGGGCACGTTGACTCCTTCCATGCAGGAGGCACCCGGAAGTCTCCATGGCCCATGTTCACGTGCATCTCACTTCTTGACAGGAGCCTTTAATCATACAGTGCTCAGCATCCTCCAGTCTAAATGAAGCACATTCCTCTCTTTGCCCTTGGATACTGGGAATAGTATCCAATAGGAAAGGGCTGCATCTACCACCAGATATATTTATCTACCCTTCAATTACATGCCTTGGTTAATTGTCCCTTTTCTACCAGCTCTTCTTACGACAGAGATCCTGAGCCTTGCCTGTAATTATAGTGAGGAAATATTTCTACGAGCTTTTAAAGGGAAACCTAAACTGGGTCAAAACATTGAAGTTGGATGGTCAGGGAGCAAGGGTCAATGTTGGCTTTACTCTGATGTGTTGGTTTCTTGGGGCTTTGAGCGTTTGCTGCCACTTGAGGGCCCTGGCCTGCGTTGCTACCATCAACATCTCATTTGACTGTTGTTATTACTACAATTTGGATTTTACAGTTGACATAGTATTTTTTTTTTTTATCTTTTATCTTTTAGGGCTGCACCCAAGGCATATGGAGGTTCCCAGGCTAGGGGACCAATCAGAGCTGTAGCCACCGGCCTACTCCACAGCCACAGCAACATGGGATCTGAGCCTCATTTTCTACCTACACCACAGCTCACGGCAATGCTGGATCCTTAACCCACTGAGCAAGGCCAGAGATCGAACCCGCATGCTCATGGATGCAGTCAGGTTCACTAATTGCTGAGCCAGGACGGGAACTCCTACATGGTATCTTTTACTTGACTGTCTCACTTATCTTAAAAAGTGCTGAGAGGAAAAAAAATTGCTGAGAGCAGTTAGGTGACTTGCCTGTCCTTACTTGGCCATTAAAATGTATCTCCTTCCCATCTGGAAGGGCCAGAGGGCAAGCTGTGTCCGGCCCTCTTTATGCCTCAGTGTGGTTTAGGAGGCAGCTTGCAGCACCAGTCACTCTGCATGTGTTTTCTGTTCATAGTAGGACTTCAGCACCTAGCACAGTACCCAACTCATGGTAGGACAGAGCAAGGGTTTATTGAGCAAGTGATTGCATGTATCTAGCACAGGGATTTATAAGATTATTTTTAATATCTGGGTCATCTCCTTGTTCAGTACGTGCTCACCTCCATGCCTTTGCTGACAGTGCCTCCTTGGAACCCCTCTTTGTTTACCCAAATGTGGCCATCAGCTTTGCATGAATTCTACTAACTTAGAGACCTTCTTGGGGCCACGGACCCCCAGGGATCCCTTCCTATTCTGTACTTTTCCAGCCTTGCTCACCTAAATCTTCATTCCATTTGCTTAGCCTTGACCTGAAGTTGGAAATCAATTAATTACCTGCCTAACCACTTCATTTAACAGATGAAGAAAGAGGTCTGCAGAGGGAAACCGCTTTGCCCAAGCCTCAGATAGCCCAGGGAGTCAATGGCAAGGTTGAAACCGGAGTCCTTGTCTTTTGATTAGCCATTCAGTCTACCTTCCATTACACCAAACATAGGAAATAACTTTCATCACAATCGTCATCTTAGCTGAGGCTATGGTAGCTGCCCAGAGTGAGGGATTGAGATGGCTTGTGAGGGGGTAGCCTGCTTGGTGGGGAAAAGTGCTGAGATTGTTTAATCATGTCTGCCAAGCTGTGGGAGTGAGTGTGTGGGATGGAGAGGGGCTCACATTGCAACATTTGGGACCTCCAGTTAACCTGACCTCAATCTTCTATTGCAACTGATGCTGCTGGCTGCCCCAATTGATTCTGGGCAACTCCTTTTGCTCATGCTGAAAAAAACCCCACAGTCTGAAGATGCCAGAGCCAGGTCAGGACCTATGTCCTGCTCAGCTGGTGACAGGGCTACAGTATTGCCTCTCCTTCCCCACCATCTTGCCCCAACCCCAGAGGTGATTTCAAAGCTTTGTCCATGTGTGTGTATCATTAGAAGAGCAACCTTTAAGAGAAAAGCCGCTCCATAATGGAATTTTAAAATGCCAACAGAGCCAAGGAAGCTTATCTGGAAGAAGGAAGGAGGGGTGAAAGAAAAGATCAAACTCACTATAGTCATAATATGCAGCACCAGCTCCACTGAGGGAGAAGCAGGTTTGCAAATTAGGAGACAATTAGGAAAATGTTTCTCTTCTTCCTTGTGGGTCCGGAAGAATAGTTGCAAACACAGATGCCTATAGAGGCAACACAGATAATAGAAATGAGTGCATTAGCTTGAGTGTAAGACACTAGGGAACAGAGGGGACTGTGGCTAATGGAGAGGGTATGGCCTACCTAAAGGAGTTCAAATTCTCAAATATTTTCAAAAACATAGCACTCGCCAAATAGTAGATGTTTGCAGATTTCATTTGGCTTTAGGGCTTTAGCCTGAAAACTGTCTATTAGAGATATGTGTATGTCTGCTCTAAAGTTACTAACTGGTTAAATCAGAAAAATAAAGAAGCCTACATGATAGTAACAAGGTAGTGGTAATGGGGGTTGGGGGTGTGGGGGCTCTAAAGGAGACTGATGAGGCCCTCCCAACCTCTGACTCTTTTATGGAACAGAATGTCATTACCGCCTGCGGTCTGTCCTGCTGACCCTCTGGCTATCATTCCAGACTGCATAACTCACACTTAAGGAACTGTACTGCTGGGGTGGGGAATGCTTTAAAGTGAGATCAAGTCCTAGTGTTTGAATGTGGCGTTTCCTAAAACAAGGGAGCAGATTTGCAAGGCAGAAGTAAAAAGGAAGGCGCTTTCTCAGAGAAGCCTGAAGCTGGGGCATAGGGTTAGGGACTGGCAGGGCTGAGCTGTGCCATATGACGGTTTCGAGGGCTTGTGGTACCCACAATCATACCTGGGATGACTTCTTGGCCCTAAACTTCTTAGTTTAACTTCTTGGCACTTGCTTGCAATCTATGGGGGGAAAATCATATTTAGCATGCATGCTTAAAATTCTTTCCATTGCTGCATTGAGATTGTCCCTAGTTACCCTGCTTCCCTAGTTGAGCCTCATGTGATGATGCCATAGAGAATAAAGGGAGGGGGCAGGATGGTGAGAGTGGCCCACCCCTCCCATCTGGAGCAAGCAACTTGCTCTCAAGGGGGCCATGAAAAAGTCCCAGGAGGTCCCAGGAGCTGTCCAAGAGGAGTGCATGATGCTGGAGGGGATCCCTGCCACTCACACCCCCTCTTTCCTAATGTGCCATGGAGGACTGTAACCCCCAAAAGGGGAAGCTGCTGACATTTGGAGCAACCTGCCCGATCTCCACCCATATCCTCAGAGCTGGTGGTAATAAATGCTCCAGCAACCTCACAGGAGGGCTGGGTGACTCAGTACAGTGGAAACTGTAAAATGCTTAGGAAAATAGAGCCCTATAAATGCAAAGTATTATTATGAGCCCTCCCTTCCCACATGCTTTTCACTTTCATGAGATGTTTTCTTTAAGGCCCAGTCAGAGTGCTTTGAGTTATAAGATTTTTAAACTCAACCAAACTGACAAGCAAGCATCCAGAGGAACCCCAGGCCCTTGGAAATAACAGCCCTCACATAGGCCTTGCCTCTCTTCCCTGGGAGGAGAGAGAGTATGGGCCAGTGGGAAGTGCATGGGCTGGGGCTACTGGCAAGTCTGGGTTTGAATGTTTTTTGCTTTTTAGGGCTGCACCTGTGGCATATGTAAGTTCCCAGGCTAGGGGTTAAATTAGAGCTGCAGCTGCCAGCCTAACCACAGCCATGGCAACACCAGATCCGAGTCATACCTGTGACCTACACCGCAGCTTGCGGCGACACTGGGTCCTTAACCCACTGAGGGAGGCCAAGGGCCAAACCCACATCCTCATGGATCCTAGTTGGGTTCTTAACACCATGAGCCACAACAGGAACTCCCTGGGTTTGAATCTTAACTTCATGAACGGTGGAACTTCCCCTCTCTGGGCCTCCATTTCCTCAGCTGTAGGATGGGTGGTAACACCTCCCTCACCAAGCTGCTGTGAAGCTAGTTGAAATAGTCCCTGAAACTTTGAGCAGCCTAAAATGGTGTTACAGGTAAATTTTTACACAGATGGGAAGGAAAGAATGGCTGTTGGATTCTCAGATGATGTTTGAACTTTCAGTACAATTCAGCTATTTCCTCAAAGAACAGACCAGGGACACATGAGCTGTGTCCCTAGTAAGATAACATTCTTTCATTATAGAAGATATATTAGGAGTTCACATTGTGGTGCAGTGGTTAACGAATCCGACTAGGAACCGTGAGGTTGCAGGTTTGACCCCTGGCCTTGCTCAGTGGGTTAAGGATCTGGCGTTGCCATGAGCCGTGGTGTAGGTTGCAGACGCGGCTTGGATCCTGTGTTGCTGTGGCTGTGGAGAAGGCCGGCAGCTACATCTCCGATTGGACCCCTAGCCTGGGAACCTCCATATGCCGTGAGAGTGGCCCAAGAAATGGCAAAAAGACAAAAAAAAAAAAAAAGATATATTATTTGTCCCAAGGGGCCTGTGAAAACTGCCCCACCCCTGGATAGTTAGACTCTGAGGCTCTTGAGAGCCCAAGAGGCCAAAGGTCAAGGCCCAGGGAAATGGCCGCATCCCACGACTTGGGGCAGTGGGACCACTTACTCTCCTGAGGCCCCTTGGGTATGGTCAGCAGGTACTGCTGCTGTGTGCCCACCTCTGTGCACTCTCTTAAGCAACGCATCCTTGTGACTGGAACATCTGCAGCCCTGCTCAGCACAGAGGCAGTGATAGAGCAGCACACAGCTTGCATCCATTTCCTTGTGGCTTGTCCTCTGGGACACAGAAAAAAACATGGCCACCACCAGCTTTCAGACAAACCCAGTAAGGCAATGAGAGCTCCTGAGTTCAGAACCACCCCTTCTTCATTGAGAAGAAGGTCTTCTCCATGGTTATAGGATGCATTTTAAGGCCTGAAGTCTACACCCAAGGCTCCCCCCATATGGCTCAAGCCCTCTGGCTCAGGCTTATTGGTATACACAGCCCCTCTAGCCCAGAGCCCAGCTCCTCACACATTTCCTGCCTTTGCACTCATACTGCTTTCTTCCCCATTTCCACCAGCTCTATAGCTGCTTATTTGTCAATATCTCTGAGAAAACTTCTTTCCCCCCCAAAAGAGCAAGATATTCTCTTCACATCCTAAACCAGCAAACTTGGCTGATCCACCTGCACATCACACCCCTTACAAGCATGTAAAGCTTGATCCTGGAGAGGTCCCAGGGGAGAGATGGGGATAGAGGAGCAACAAGGAGCAGAGAAGGGGTACTCAGGCAATTATGGTCAATCTGCACCACCACCCCTTCCCAGATCTGTGCTCCAGCACTGAGTGTTGCCTCTGAATCCTTTATCTTGTCCATCTCAGAACTTTCATTCTGTCTTGGGCCTTTGGCTTTCTGCTGGACCCTGGACTTGGTTCAACCTTCTGGTGGCTCAACTATCTGCAATGGGAATTCCCTGCCCCAGCCTCAGATTCTCAAGACCTCACCCTGGTTTCCACCTTCAAGGGAGGAGTCAGGCTTCTCCCTCCCCTTTGCTTCCCACCTTTTTTGATCTGGAACTTAGCACTTTATCTTGTAACTATTTGTTTATTACTGAGCCCCTCCCTGGACTGTGAGGGATTTGAAGGCAGAAATATGACAGGGTGAGAGTTTATGTAGTGGTTCAGCAGAAACAAATAGTAACCACGATGTTGTAGGTCCGATCCCTGGCCTCGCTCAGTGGGTTAAGGATCCTGCGTTGCCATGAGCTGTGGTGTAGGTTGCAGATGAGGCTCAGATCTGGAATTGCTGTGGCTGTGGCGTAGGCCAGCGGCTGCAGCTGCGATTCGACCCCTAGCCTGGGAAACTCCGTATGCCATGGAGTGGCCCTAAAAAGCAAAAACAAAACAAAACAAAACAAAAACAATAACTAAAAAAGCATATGGCATGGTGGATGTTGAAACATATTTTTTTCCTTCAGAGTTTTTATTTTATGGAGGTATGGTTGATTTACAATATTATATAAACCTCAGTTGTACAACATAGTGATTCACAATTTTTAAAGGTTATACTCCATTTATAGTGATTACAAAATATTGACTATATTTCCTATTTTATACAATATATCCTTGTAGCTTATTTATTTTATATATGATAGTTTGTACCTCTTAATCCCCTACGCTTTCTCCCTGCCTCTTCTCTCTCCCCACTGGTAACCACTAGTTTGTTCTCTATATCTGTGAGTCTGTTTCTTTTCTGTTACATTCACTGCTTTGTTTTATTTTTTAGACTCTGCATATAAGTTATATCATATGGTATTTGCCTTTTGTTGACTTATTATACTACCATAGAAGTATTACTGACACAATACTCTCCAAGTCCGTCCATGTTGTTGCAAATGGCATAATTTCATTCTTTTTTCTGATTGAATACTATTCCATTACATATATATATATACACATATATATATATATACTATTCCATTACATATATATATATATATATACACCACACCTTCTTTATCCATTCATCTGTTGATAGGCAGTTAGGTTGCTTCCATATCTTGGCTATGATAAATAATGCTGCTATGAACATTGGGTTGCATGTATCCTTCAAAACATATTCTTAAAATGAATACATAAATGAATCATGGCCAGTCTGATAATAATGCAAATGATATCTGAGCACAACGAACTACATAGGATCACTTTTCTCATCCATGACTTCCATTTCAAGCCTCCCAAGGAGGAAAAAGAATCTCTACCTGTCTGGCCCCACTTGGAGTCAAAGGAATATTTTAGTTCTTTTCCCTGTATTTTTCTAATGCAACCACTTTCTTTGGGGTGTGTCCATCTTACTACCTACTGTTTGAATTTGGATGAAGTCTGCTGCTTGGTTATGCATTTTGAACTTCATCTTAAAGTGGTCGTGGCTCATTGCGATGGCTTCACATTTCATCTGTTGTGTTTCCTCTATTATTACTTTTCTATAGGTTGTGACTTAGGATACTAAAGTCAAGATAAAATCACCCCAAGCCACTTGCAGCTCTGGGAAACTGGCACTGGGCTGTCTGAGGCTGGCTGGGTGCCATCAAGAGGAGGAAATGTTCTTCCATGTCACCAGCCTTAGGACTGCTAATAACTTCTTGCCAAAATTTTAGGAAGATGATGATATACTGCCCTGGAGCTATCCTGTATGTTTCTATAGGTGGGGAGTCTTTCAACAGGTATTTTGACTATAAATGCCTCTCATGTTTTTTCGTTGGATTAAGCCTGTAATTTGAGCTCCATATTGTGAAATACTGACATAGAGATAGTAATCACTGTTCGTAGTTGCGGTATCACTGTCATAATCACCAGCCACTCACACTAACTCAGTGTATGGAACCCCATTCAGGATATGCTCCTGAAAGAATAATTGGAGACTTTTAATCACCAAAATGTTCTTTTTGAGGGAATGAAAAGCAGGGAGAATGGGAAGAGCTGATGAAAAGCTGGTAGTTAATCACAATCTCTTCTTTTAAATATTTACTCTCTATCTCTTCATCTCTTTGATGCCAATTCAGATAAGAACTCAATTCAGATAATTCAATGCATTTCAGGGTTTTTCTTGTTTGGTGGAGGAATTTGTCTATCTGGCCTGGGCAAACTGAATTTCAACTTCTTAAGTATTGACAGGCTATAGCCTTAAACATGTCTTTCCCCAATCAACTGACCATCAATCAACTATGCCTACTAAGCCCAGACTACGTGCCCAGACCTGTGTTTGGAAGGATACAGAGAGGAATAGGGCATTGTTTCCTCTTTCTCTTTATCAGTTTATATTCTAATCAAATAGTCTGGGTTCAAATCCTAGTTCTGTAACTTAGTAGCAAAGTGGAACTTTAACAAGTGATGTGATCATTCTGAGCTGCTGTTGTTATCATTATCCCATTATCAAAATGTTGCTCCTCAGTGTTGCTATAGGATTTGAAGGAAAGAGTGGGTATCTTGTGCCGGGTGCATCTACAAATGTTGGTTTTCTTCTCCTTCCCTTAGTCTTTATTTAGCCTGGAGATGCTCCAGTGGAAAGGGTCCTAGGGCCCGGTGTGAAGGCCCTATTTTCAAGGCCATTACCTCGTGGTCACGTGAAAGCAGGATCATGGTGGCTAGCCTGCAGCAAAGGCTGTAAGCTGGCTACCTGCAGGCCAAAGCCAGTCTCAGGCACTTCTAATTAGTTCTATGTGATGTATAAAAAATAATAATAATAAAATAATAATAATAATAATAATAATAATAATAATGCAATCTGTTGTCAATGTTTAAGTATCAGAAGATATCCATGAAAGCTTGAATTAGAGGATTTTCTTGAAATTCAGAAGATTCTGGTCTTTGACACTCAGATGGGACTCACCAGAACTCACCTTCTTTGAATGGATCAAGGGCTGTTGTGATTGCTTGTGGTTTCCCACAGGGAGATGAGCTGTGGTGGAAAGGCCACCATTTAGATGAGATCCAGTCAGAATCCAAAGCCAGGAGTGATGAGCTAAAGCAGCAGGAGCCCTAAGGAGATCCCTGGGGAGAGCAAAGGCTTCCTTCATTCGTTTGTTCATTCATTCAACACATATTATTACTGAGGACCTTAATGTGCAAGTTGCAGTGTTGGCCTTTTGAGGAAGAACATTTATTGAGAAGCTGCTTTGTGCCAGGCTCTAACATGAGACTGCAATACACTGGACAGGCTCCTACAACAAAAAGTTATCCATAAAATGTAACAACAAGGTCAAGGTTGAGAAACTCTGAATTATAGGCATTAATGTAGATGAATATCATAAATACAATGTTGAGCACAGAAAGCATGTTGCAGAAGAATATATACAGAAGAATACTATTTTTTTAAGTTCAAAGGCAAAAAACAAAAAGAATACATTGTTTAGGAATTCACACACACACACATATATATATAGTAAAATTATACTGAAAGCAAGAGAAATAAAAACAACAATAAAATCAGTTTCTTTGGTGGGGAAACTTGGGGGTGGGGTTGGAAATGTATATGCAAGAAAATGCAGGGAGTTCCCTGGTGGTTAGTGGGTAGCACCTGATGCTTTCACCACTATGGCCCTGTTCAATCCCTGGTCTAGGAACTGAGATCCCACATCAACCTGGACACATTGCAGCCAAAAACATAAAATAAAATAAAATAAATTTTAAATGCGATGCTATTGGAATGTTGTAAATCTTTTCTTTCTTTCTTTCTTTTTTTTTTTAAAGACCTGCACTTGTGGTATATGAAGGTTCCCAGGCTAGGGGTCAAATCAGAGCTGTAGCTGCCGGCCTACACCACAGCCACAGCAACACAGGATCCGAGCTGCGTCTGCGACCTACACCACCGCTCACGGCAATGCCGGATCCTTAACCCACTGAGTGAGGTCAGGGATCAATCCGGTGACCTTGCGGTTACTAGTCAGATTCATTTCTGCTGCTCCACAGTGGGAATTCCCTGGAATGTTGTAATTCTTAAAGTGGGAGATGGGATCATGGTTATTAGTTTTATGCTTCATAACTTACATATACGTTATACATATTCTTTTATAAGTATCAAATACTTCAAAAGTAATGTAGTAAAAACATAGTTTTGGGGTTTTTTGGTCTTTTTAGGGCCACACCTGTGGCATATGGAGGTTCCCAGGCTAGTGGTCCAATTGGTTCTGTAGCTGCCAGCCTACACCACAGCCACAGCAATGCAGGATGTGAGCTGCGTCTGCGACCTACATCACCACTCACAGCAACGCCAGATTCTTAACCCACTGAGCGAGGCCAGGGATACTAGTTGGGTTCGTTAATCACTGAGCCACAACAGGAACTCCAAAACATAGTTTATTTTTGAAAGAGTATGTACTATTCAGTTTACAGTGGTATGTCTAGGGATCAAGTTTATGGGGGACTTTCTCTTTCATTTCTAAATTGTTTTTATCCTTCATGTTTCATATGCAAATGTTTGTATTGGGAGGAAAACAATAAGGAAAGAAACAAGGAACAAATACATTGGAGTTTCTTCACCCACAAAGACCATGTTACAAAACCTCAGATGTACCTAAATGCAAATACTACCACCATGATTCATCAAACCCAAGATACCTCAATTATGAAATACATTCATCATTTTATGTATTGCTAACAATGAATAACAGGAGTTCCCATTATGGCTCAGCAGTAATGAACCCAACTAGTATCCATGAGGATGTGGGTTACACCTCTGGCCTTGCTTGGTGGGTTAGGGATCTGGTGTTGCCATGAGTTGTGGTGTAGTTTGCAGACGAGTCTTGGATCTGGCATTGCTGTGGCTGTGGCATAGAACAGCAGCTGAAGCTCTGATTCGACCCCTAGCCTGGGAACTTCCATATGCCATGGATATGGCTCTAAAAAGACCAAAAAAAAAAAAAAAAGATGAACAAAAAAAAAATATTGCCAAATAAACTGCAACACAGTATTTATCCCTTAGATTTTCATCTTACACTTATTGAAAGAGCTCTCTCAGACTCATTTAGACACTCACTACATATAACTCATACATAAAAAGGGAAATATAGGCAAATAAATTGGCTAAGCTATTCCTGAAATACCTTCAGATTCCAAGGCTAACTCTCCTAGATTATTTTTTAACGGAGAGTGAGTGACGTCTGTGTTTTCCATACAATGGTGTTCTCTCTGCCATGAAGACATTAGTGATGCAATGTGTCCTCAAAGAGTGTCTGCGATTGTTACTGGGATTTTCTTCTAAGCCCCTGCCTCCCATTCTGTTAGTTAATCTTGCCAGAAAGTGCCAACTGTACCATGACCCCTCTCTGGCCAATAGCAATCTAAGATGGCATTGATTGCCATAGGTGTCTCAGTTTCAGAGATGTTATAATGTGAAAGTGTACATATCAGAATTGATGAGTTACAGAAAAGCAAATGTTACCATCCCCCAAATGCTTCTCTATCCCAAAGTAGCAAATAATAAAAATTTAAAAAACTAAAGGGCAGGAGTTCCCGTCGTGGCGCAGTGGTTAACGAATCCAACTAGGAACCATGAGGTTTCGGGTTCGGTCCCTGCCCTTGCTCAGTGGGTTAACGATCCGGCATTGCCGTGAGCTGTGGTGTAGGTTGCAGACGTGGCTCGGATCCCGCGTTGCTGTGGCTCTGGCGTAGGCCGGTGGCTACAGCTCCGATTGGACCCCTAGCCTGGGAATCTCCATATGCCGCGGGAGCAGCCCAAGAAATAGCAGAAAGACAAAAAAAAAAAAAAAAAAAAAACTAAAGGGCAGAGGACTGCAGGCAGGTCACAGGCCTTCAAGGTCTCCTACAACAGGGTGTAGCAAGAAACAGTGTTGGCAGCAATCTTCTCTGGGTACTGGCCTTGAAAGGATGGGCTCTCTCTAGAGAAGCTAAAAACAAAAATAAAACCTTAGTTCTAAGGATCCCTCTGCTTTGTATTATGATGTTCTGACAATTCTAAACAATGTCCAAGATAAAATAATCCTCCCTGAAAACATATCTTTTGTTGGTCAAAGATCTAAATAACTGAAGCAATTTATGCTTGAATTTTAATTCTAAACCCATGAATACTCAAAATTGGTGTTATGATTACATATCCTTTAATAAACATTGTATTCTACATGGAAGTTAATTTGGAGAACTCCTAGTTCTACACTTGGCAGACTCAGCTACAAGTGTTCAGTTCAAAATCCATAATCATAAGCCTGCTTTGGATCCAGTTCAGGTTGCCAGCCCTTGTGGTACTACATCTTCCTGCATTCAAACAGCACATTTACAATAAATAGTGATAGCACAGTGACTGTAAGAACTTGAGTTATTTCAGTTCTGTCATTCTATATCATGTACAGTTTTTGTGTTTAAAATATAAAACATTGGGCGTTCCCATTGTGGCTCAGTGGGTTAAGAAACCAGCTAGTATCCATGAGCATTCAGGTTCGATCCTTGGCCTCACTTAGTACGTTAAATGATTCCAGTGTTGCTGTGGCTGCAGTGCAGGATGGCAGCTGCAGCTCTGATTTGACCCCTAGCCTGGGAACTTCCATTTGCTATGGGTGTGGCCCTAAAAAATAGAATAAAATAAAATATAAGACATTGAAACAGAGTAAGAATGTGAGATGGAATATTTTAACGTAATAAGTAGAAATTTTAGTTCAATCCATGAATGAATTTAATAATTTTGAATGATATATTTTAAATGTAGTTATCTTTTAAAATTGTTAAGTATTTAAAGAACAAATCAAGAAAACAGAAACTGTAATGATATTTTTGATTACTAAAACAGATTGGTAAGTAGATGTAAGTTTTTTCCTCTTTAAAAAAAAAGACACATTAATGTAATTAAGTATTGCTCATTTGTTTTTTCCCCTTTCATTGTATTATTTTTCCCTGACATAATTGTATATATGAAGTTTAATAGAAGAAAATTTTTATTGACTGCCTTTTTTTCCTTTTTTTAACTCAATGAATTTTATTACATTTATAGTTGTAGAATGATCATCACAACCCAATTTTACAGCATTTCCATCCCAAACCCCCAGCCCATCCTCCCCGACCCCCAGTCTGTCTCCTTTGGAAACTAAGTTTTTCAAAGTCTGTGATTCAGTTTCTGTTCTGCAAAGAAGTTCATTGTATCCCTTTTTTTAGATTCTACATATAAGTGATAGCATATGACATTGGTATCTCACTAACTTTACTTAGCATGATAATTTCTAGGTCCATCCATGTTGCTGCAAATGCCATTATTTCTTTCCTTTTAATGGCTTAATAATATTCCATTGTGTATACATACCACATATTCTTTACCTACTCCTATGTTGATGGACATTTAGGTTGTTTACATGTCTTGGCTATTGTATATAGTGCTGCAATGAACATTGGAGTACATGCATCTTTTTGAGTTAGGGTTTTCTCTGGATAGATATCCAGAAGTGTGATTGCTGGATCAAATGGGTAATTCTATTTTTGGTTTTCTGAAAACCTCCATACTGTTTTTCACAGTGGTTGCACCAATTTACATTCCCACCAACAGTGTAATAGAATTCCTTTTTCCCCACACCCTGTCCAGCATTTATTGTTTATAGACTTTTGGATGATGGCCATTCTGGCTGATATAAGGTGGTACCTCATAGTAGTTTTGATTTGCATTTCTCTAATAATGAGTGATGTTGAACATCTTTTCATGTGTTTTTTGGCCACCTGTATATCTTCTTTGGAGAATTGTCTGTTTAGATCTTCTGCCCATTTTTTGATGGGGTCATTTGTTTTTCGGTATTGAGCTACCATCAATGAATTTGGCAAAGTCACAGGATACAAAATTAATACACAGAAATTGACTGCATTTCTATACACTAACAACAAATGATCAGAAAGAGAAATTAGGGAAACAATCCCATTTACCATCACATCAAAAAGAATAAAATACTTAGAAATAAACCTACCTAAAGAGACAAAAGACCTATACTCTGAAGACTGTAAGACACTGATGAAAGAAATCAGAGATGACACAAACAGATGGAAAGACATACCATGCTCTTGGATTGGAAGAATCAGTGTTATCAAAATGACTATACTACCCGAGGCAATCAACAGATTCAATGCAATCCTTATCAAATTACCAAGGACGTTTTTCACAGAACTAGAACAAAACATTTTAAAGTTTGTTTGGAAGCACAAAAGACCCAGAATAGCCAAAGCCATCTTGAGAAAGAAAAATGAAGTTGGAGGTATCAGGCTCCCTGACTTAAAACTATACTACAAAGCTATATTCATCAAAACTGTACAGTACTGGTACAAAAACAGAAATATAGATCAGTGGATAGAGATCCCAGAATTAAACCCACACACTTACAATCAACTAATCTATGAAAAATGAGGCAAGAATATACAATGGAGAAAATATAGTTCTTTCAATAAGTGGTGCTGGGAAAACTGGACAGCTATATGTAAAAGAATGAAATTAGAACACTTCCTAATACCATACACAAAAATAAACTCAAAATGGATTAAAGACCTAAATATAAGACCAGATACTATAAAACTCTTAGAGGAAAACATAGGCTGTACACTCTCTGATATAAACCACAGCTATGTCTTCTCAGATCCACCTCCTAGAGTAATGACAATAAAAACAAAAATAAACAAATGGGACCTAATTAAACTTAAAAGTTTCTGCAAAGCAAAGGAAACCCTAAACAAAATGAAGAGACAACCCACGGAATGGGAGGAAATATTTGCAAATAAAGTGACTGACAATGGTTTAATCTCCAAAATTTATGAATACCTCCTACAGTTCAATGACTGCCTTTTTTTCCCTGACCATTAATATTTGCTTTTTGGAGTTCCTGTTGTAGCTCAGTGGAAACAAATCTGACTAGTATCCTTGAGGATACAGGTTCAATCCCTGGCTTCGCTCAGTGGGTTAAGGATCCAGGGTTGCCGTGAACTGTGGTGTAGGTTGCAGACTTGGTTTGGATCTGGTGTTGCTGTGGCTGTGGTATAGGCCAGCAGCTATAGCTCCAATTTGAACCTTAGCCTGGGAACCTCCATATGCCATGGCTATTGGCCTAAAAAACAAACAAAAAAAATTATTTAATTACTGTTATTGAAAAAAATTGTCAAATACAGGAGGGGAATGTTAAAAAGTGATCATATTTGTCACAGCTCAAAGGAGCCTAATGAGACACAGCTGCTAAGTGCAATAAGGTATCCTGAATGGGATCTTGGAACAGAAAAAAAAAAGATGTTAGATTAAAAACTAAGGAAATCTGAATAGAGACTTTAATAATAATGTATCAATAGTGGTTCATTGGAGTTTCTGCTGTGGCACAGTGGGTTAAGGATCCAACATTGCCACAGCTCTGGTGTAGGTCACAGCTGTGACTTGGTTCTGATCCCTGGCCCAAGAACTTCCGTACGCCACAGGTGTGGCAAAAAAAAAAAAAAAAATTGTTTCATCATATGTATCAAACACACTATAATAATGTAAAGTGCTAGTAATGGGAAAATGTTTGTGGAGTATACATGAACTCTCAATTTCTTTAAATCTGAAATCACTTTAAAATTAAAAGTTCCTCTGATGTAGGCTGGCAACTGTAGCTCCAATTAGACCCCTAGCCTGGGAACTTCCATATGCCTCTGGTGTGGCCCTAAAAAAAGGACAAAAGACAAAAAAAACCCAAAACTTCAGCACAAAAATAAAATGATCAGCTCTTGAGTCGGCTATGCTGGGTACAGCATTAAAGACAATCAAAACTTCTGTTACAGGGAGTTCCTGTAGTGGCACAGTGGAAACGAATCTGACTTGTATCCATGAGGATGTGGGTTTGATTCCTGGCCTCAATCAGTGGGTTGGGGATCCGCCGTTGCCATGAGCGGTGGTGTAGGTCGAAGACACAGATTGGATCCTGTGTTGCTGTGGCTGTGGTGTAGGCCAGCAGGTGTAGCTCTGAATTGACCCCTAGCCTAAAACGTCCATATTTTGTGGGTGCGGCCCTAAAAAGAAAAAAAAAAACAACTTCGGTTACAAAATCTGTCTGCCTTAGGGATCTTCTATGGTCACTTCCAAGGACCCTATGTTTATGTTTCTTTGTAGTTCCCCAAATCCCTCCTCTAGGCCATAATCCTTTTAGTTACAACTTGTTGTTTTCTCTAGTCCAGCTGTTACAGAGTGTGGTTTGTGGACCCTTGTTTTTTTTTTTTTTTTTTTTGTCTTTTTGCTATTTCTTTGGGCCGCTCCCGCAGCATATGGAGGTTCCCAGGCTAGGGGTCCAATCGGAGCTGCAGCCACCGGCCTATGCCAGAGCCACAGCAACACGGGATCCGAGCCGCGTCTGCAACCTACACCACAGCTCACGGCAACGCCAGATCGTTAACCCACTGAGTAAGGCCAGGGACCGAACCCGCAACCTCATGGTTCCTAGTCGGATTCGTTAACCACTGCGCCATGATGGGAACTCCGACCCTTGTTTTTTTAATTAAAAAAAAATTTATTGGAGGAGTTCCCATCATGGCACAGTAGAAATGCATCTGACTATTAACCATGAGATTTCGGATTCAATCCCTGGTTGCTCAGTGGGTTAAGGATCTAGCATTGCCGTGAGCTATGATGTAGGTCACAGATGTACTTGGATCCTGTGTTGCTGTGGCTGTGGTATAGGCTGGCAGCTGTAGCTGTGATTCGACCCCTAGCCTGGCAACCTTCATCTGCCAGGGGTGTGGCCCTAAAAAGAAAAAAAAAAATTGGAGTATAGTTGACTAATACTGTTGTGTTGATTTCGGGTGTACAGCAAAATGATTCAGTTGTACATATACATACATCCATTCTTTTTCAGATTCTTTTCCCCATGCAGGATATTGCAGAATATTGAAAAGATTTCCCTGTGCTATACAGCAGGTCCTTGTTAGTTAT
Source organism: Phacochoerus africanus (assembly GCF_016906955.1). Lineage (NCBI taxonomy): Eukaryota > Metazoa > Chordata > Mammalia > Artiodactyla > Suidae > Phacochoerus > Phacochoerus africanus. The sequence goes on from NC_062545.1 coordinate 168,217,244, forward strand.
CTATTTTATATATAGTAGTGTGTGTATGTTATCCCAAGCTTCTCATTCATCCCTCCCCTCCACATTGCCCCTCTGGTAACCATAAGTTTGATTTTGAAAACTGTGAGTCTGTTTCTGTTTTGTAAGTAAGTTCATTTGTATTATTTATTTTACATTCCACACATAAGTGATATCATATGATATTTGTCTTTGTCTGGCTTACTTCACTTAGTATGATAACCTTTAGGTCCATCCATTTTGCTGCAAATGGTATTATTTCATTCCATTGTATGGCTGAATAATACTCCATTGTATATATGTACCACATTTTCTTTGTCAGTGGACACAGGTTGTTTCCATGTCCTGGCTATTGTACATAGTGCTGTTATGAACAGTGGAGTGCATGTATCTTTTCAAATTACAGTTTTCTTTAGACATATGCCCAGGACTAGGATGCCTAGATCATAGGGTAGTTCTATATTTAGTTTTTTTGTTTGTTTGTTTTTTGTCTTTCTCTCTTTTTAGGGCTGCACCTGCGGCATATGGAGGTTCCCAGGCTAGGGGTCAAATCAAAGATGCAGATCTACACCACAGCTCACAGCAACGTCGGATCCGAGCAGAATCTTCCACCTACACCACAGCTCACGGCAGCACTGGATTCTTTACCCACTGAGGGAGGTGAGGGGTTGAACCTGCGTCCTCATGGATGCCAGTCAGGTTCATTAACGACTGAGCCACGACGGGAACTACTATATTTAGTTTTCTGAGGAACCTTCATACTGTTCTCCATAGCACCAATTTACATTCCCACCAACAGTGTAGGAGGGTTTCCTTTTCTCCACGCTCTCTCTAGCATTTATTGTTTGTAGACTTTTTGATGATCCTTTTCTGTGCAAAAGCTTTTAAGTTTAATTAGATCCCATTACTTTATTTTTGTTTTTATTTTCATTACTCTAGGAGGTGGATCAAAAAAAATATTGCTGCAATTTTTATCAAAGAGTGTTCTGCCTATGTTTTCCTCTGAGTTTTTATAATATCTGGCCTTAACCTTAGATCTTTAATCAATTTTGAGTTTGTTTTTGTGTATAATGTTAGAGAATATTCTAATTTTATTCTTTTGCGTGTAGCTGTCCAGTTTTCCCAGCACCATTTATTGAAGAGACTGTCTTTTCTCCATTGCATATTCTTGCCTCCTTTGTCATTGATTACTTGAGCACAGGTGCGTGGGTTTATCTCTGGGATTTCTATCCCATTCCCTGATCTATACTTCTGTTTTTGTGGCAGTACCATATTATTTTGATTACTGTGGCTTTGTATAGTCTGAAGTCAAGGAGTCTGATTCCTCTAGTTCCATTTTTCTTTTTCAATATTGCTTTGGCTATGTAAAGTATTTTGTGTTTCCATATAAATTAAAATATTTTTTGTTCTGGGAGTTCCCATTGTGGCTCAGTGGTAACTGACTTGACTAATATCCATGAGGAGGCAGGTTCAATCCCTCGCCTTGCTCAGCAGGTTAAGGATCTGGCATTGCCATGAGCTTTGGTGTAGGTTGCAGATGCATCTCAGATCTGGCATTGCTGTAGCTGTGGTGTAGGACAGCAGCTGCAGTTCTGATTACCCCACCACCACCACCACCAGCCTGGAAACCTCCATATGTCACAGGTGTGGCCCTAAAAAGATGAACAAAAAAAATTTTTTTGTTCTAATTCTGTGAAAAATGCCCTTGGTAATTTGATAGGTAATTGGTATGTACAGATTCAGTGCAATCCCTTGGGTAGTACAGTCATTTTGACAATATTGATTCTTCCAATCCAAGAACAAGGTATATCTTTCCATCTATTTGTGTCATCTTCAATTTCTTTCATCAGCATCTCATAGTTTTCAGATTAGAGGTCTTTTGCCTCCTTACATAGGTTTATTCCTAGGTATGTTATTCTTTTTGATGCAATGGTAAATGAGATTGTTTCCTTAATTTTTCTTTCTGATCTTTCATTGTTAGTGTATAATAATGAAAGAGATTTCTGTGCATTAATTTTGTACATGCAAATTTACTGAGTTCATTGATGAGCTCTAGTAGTTTTCCGGTAGCATCTTTAGGATTTTCTGTGTATAGTAGGATTTTCTTGTATTATGTTGTCTGCAAGCAAAGACAGCTTTACTTTTTCTTTTTCAATTTGGATTCCTTTTATTTCCTTTTGTTTTCTGATTACAGTGGCTAGGGCTCCCAAAACTATATTGAATAAAAGTGAGGATAGTGGACACTTTTGTCTTGTTCCTGATCTTAGCAGAAATGCTTTCATCTTTTCACTGTTGAGAATGATGTTAGCTGTGGGTTTGTCATTTATGGCCTTTATTATGTTGAGGTAGGTTTCCTTTATGCCCATTTTTTGAAGAGTTTTGATCATAAATGGGTGTTGAATTTTGTCAAAATTGTGGACCCCTGTTCATCCCCAAGACCATTCCAGGGAGTCTGTCAAAACCATTTTCATAATAATACCAAGGCATTATTGGCTTTTTTCCCCAAGGTTGACATTTGCACTGATAGTGCAAAAGCAATGATGTGATGGTGCAAAAGCGATGGTGGCAACAACTGCTGGTCCCTTAGCATGGATTAACACAGTGGCACCAAACTGATAAAATATCACCAAACTGATTTATCACCAAACCTGATAAAAGTTGCATTTTTCACCGCTCTGCACTCTCAGTTTGAAAAAAAAAAGAAAAAAAAACCCAGATTCATGTAAGAATGTCCTTAATGAAGCAGTAAAAGTATTACTTTTATTAAATCTTGACACTTGCATACCTGCCTTTTTAATGGAAAGCAAAGTAAAGCATTGCTACTAAATACTGAAGAACAATATTTGTCTCAAGGAGAAGTCAAGTTGTTTTGAGTTGCAAACTGAATTCTCTGATTTTCCCCTGAAACACCATAATTTTCTGGCCACACCTGAAGCATGCAGGAGTTCCCAGGCCAGAGATCAAAACTGTGACACAGCAATGACTCGAGCCACAGTAGTGACAACTCTGGATCCTTAATCCATTAAGCCACCAGGAAACTCCATGAAACACCATTTTAACTTGAATGAACTCAAGACTGACAAAGATGGTTACTGAAACTTGAATATTTGGCAGACAACCTCTTAAATATAGTCAGTTACTTTAAGGAAAACAACTGATAGCACTTGTTGCCAATGATAAAATTCAAATTCTTAACTGAAAATGTGTAATTACCATTGAGAACTTGACAGCTTACCGACACTTAAAAATTTTTCTGATAAGTTTAGTGGTGGTATTAACAAATGTGATTTTAAAAAATATTACATAATGAACTATGTCAATATTTGGAAGATCCATATAACTTAGTGAGCCTATATTTTCTAAATGACCAAAACATATTGTTCCAAAATCACACATGCGTATGATGATCCATACATGGATTTTAATATAATAGAGTAGGGAATGTTCATGATGTGTAATCCACATTGCAACTAAAATTTAAGAAACTATCATTTAATGTGTAGTAGGGTGGTAGCAAATAGAAACATTCACAATTACCTAAAAAGGCTTTTAAAATACCCCTCTCTTGGGATTTCCCTTTGTGGCTCAGTGGTTAACGAACCCAACTATGATCCAGGAGGATGTGGGTTCAATCCCTGGCCTTGCTCAGTGGGTTAAGGATAGGCGTTGCTGTGAGCTGTGGTGTAGGTTGCAGACGCAACTTGGATCCTGAATTGCTGTGGCTGTGGAGTAGGCCAAGGGCTGCAGCTCCAATTCAACACCTAAGCCTGGAAAGTTCCACATGCTGCAGGTTCGGCCCTAAAAAGCAAAAAATAAAATAAAATAAAATACTCCTCCTGGGAGTTCCCGTCATGGCGCAGTGGTTAACGAATCCGACTAGGAACCATGAGGTTGCGGGTTCCATCCCTGCCCTTGCTCAGTGGGTTAACGATCCGGCATTGCCGTGAGCTGTGGTGTAGGTCGCAGATGCAGCTCGGATTCCACGTTGCTGTGGCCGTGGTGTAGGCCGGTGGCTGCAGCTCCGATTAGATGCCTAACCTGGGAACCTCCATATGCCATGGGAGCAGCCCAAGAAAATGCAAAAAAAAAAAAAAATACTCCTCCCTTATATGTTTGAATAACTGTGTGAGGCAGTGTCTTCTACCTGTACTTTAGCCAGTACATTTCGCAGGTTGAATGCAGAAGCAGATATGAAGATCCAGCTGTCTTCTGTTAGCCAGACTTCGAAAGTGTTTGCAAATGCCACTTATCTCACCATTTTTTTGGTGTGGAAAATATACTTATTTTTCATAAATGATATTATTTATGTTAACATGTAATGAGCTTGTTATTGCTATTTTTTAAAAAGTAAGACAATAAGTACTTACAATGTTCTCAGTTTTAATTTTTTGATACTGTACATATCAACAGAGCCCAAATAAACAAAAGTTCTTAGGATCCTTGATAATTTTTTAAAATTAAAATTTTTTTTTTTTTTTTTTTGCTTTTTAAGGCAGCACCCATGGCATATGGAGGTTCCCAGGCTAGGGCTCTAATTGGAGCTGTAGCTGCTGGCCTACACTAGAGCCACAGCAACTCCAGATCCGAGCCGCATCTGTGACCTACACCACAGCTCATGGCAACACCAGATCCTTAACCCACTGAGCGAGGCCAGGGATCGAACCTGCAACCTCACGGTTCCTAGTCGGATTAATTTCTGCTGCACCATGACGGGAACTCCAGGATCCTTGATAATTTCTAAAAGTGTAAAGAGATCCTAAAACCAAATGGTTTGAGAAGAGTTGCCCTAGTCTACGACAGATCTATTTCCTTTATCTCCTGTCCCATTTTCGTCTCTGGAAGAGTTCCATTTATTGAGTGCTTACCATGGGCAAACACTGGTTTAAAGTAGGATGAAAGAGTTATGAAATTCACAGGACTTGGCATCTCATTTTTTGACTCCTATCTCTACTTTCAGCTAATGTCTAATTAGATTTTCTCCAAGTTACTTTCTTTCTCCTCCTTTCTTTGTACTCATTCATATAGTAAATATTATAGAACACCCTTTAATAATAAATAAAATCAACTAATCAGTATCAAACCTTTGCCTGACTCAGACACTATACTTCATTTGAGTTGGTTATCTCATTTAGTCCTTCAACAACAGTATGAGGCAGGTATCATTCCCCTTTTAGAGGTGAAAAATGAAAGGTTAAATGAGTGAAGCGAGTTGCTCAAGGTTATGCAGGAAGTAAGATGTTACAGAGTCAAGACGTGGCCCCAGGCCTCATAAGCTTCATATCTGGGTTTAGCCCCTATCTTACACGGACGTAAAATTGTGTGGGAAGGATATGAATATTTTGAAAAAACATAGTCTTTGTTGGGATTTCCCACTGTGGCTCAGCAGATTGAGAACCCAACTAGCATCTATGAGGCTGCAGGTTTGATCCCTGGCCTCACTCAGTGGGTTAAGGGTCCAGCGTTGTTGTGAGCTGTGGTGTAGGTCACAAATGCAGCTTAGACCTGGTGTTGCTGTGGCTCAGACCTGGCAGCCTGCAGCTGAAGCTCTTATTTGACCCCTAGCCTGGGAACTTCCATATGCCTGGGTGCAGCCCTGAAAAGAAGGAAAAAAAAAAAAAGATATAGTCTCTTGTTTAGGAGCTTATAGAATAGTATTGAAGATTAAACAATTTTGTAAACATTTGGTATTTTAAAATTTATTTCTATCCTGTCTTGTTCAAGAAAAAAAATTTTTTTTTAAAGAGGTTTAGTGGGAGTTCCCTTTGTGGTTCAGCAGTTAATGAACCCAACTGGGATCCATGAGGGTGGAGATTCAGTCCTTGGCCTCGATTGGTGGGTTGGGGATCTGGTGTTGCCGTGAGCTGTGGTATAGATTGCAGACACAGCTCGGATCCCACGTTGCTGTGGCTCTGGTGTAGGCCAGCAGCTATAGCTCTGATTCAGCCCCTAGCCTGGGAACTTCCAAATGCCATGGGTGCTGCCCTAAAAGCAAAACAAAAAAAGGTTTGGTGGTTTGTATTCATTTACTGTCTAATTCTCCCAAATATTTGGGAATGTTAATAACCCCTCTCTGAGAATTAACTATGTACTGAGCAGTTCATTGGGAGAAAAAAAAAAAACAAAGGTGGCCTGCCACGTTTTAGAGGGAGGGGGTTGGTGGAAAGGCTCACAAATAGCTACAACATCGGGGAGAATGAGATAAGTTCAACAAAAGAGGCACACCATCTAAGGTGGGGACAGAGATTACTGGATGGAGAGAGAAAGTCTGATTGGGTACCTAGGCAAGGCTTCTTAGAAGAGGTGGCATCTGAAAGATAGGATGAATTGAGGCAGGAAGAGATGGCAGAAAGTGGGAAATCTAGGCGGGCAGAAGGATCCATGCAATTGCCAAAGCATGGCTTCTCTAGAAGCAGAGTGTTTTAGAAATTAATATCTATAAAAGGAAGGGAGAGGAAGCAGGAAGGGCAGAGGAAGTAGTGGAATTGCAATGCAGACTTGACAAATCTTCAACCAATGAGGTGGGGAATTCTGCCAGGAACAGAGCCTGGCTATGCTGTCCCAGGTCAGGTTGCAATGGCCAGACTTTTAGACCCCACCTCCCTTGGTTTCACTGTAGGGCAGCTATAGGCTGCCCTGGGGCATTACCAGGGGTGAGGTGACCCTGCAGCTGAGGTCAAGTTGCTGGGTGAAAGTGACCTGATCAGAGCTCTTGTTTGGGACAACAGTCCTGTAGCAACTTGGCAGACAGATTCAAGGCCAAAGACATAAATTCATCCTTGGGTTGTTTGTCCAGCTGCTCTTCTCTGGGAATGGCCCTGTGGTGTCCTCATGGCAACATTGCTCCATCATGGGCAATCTTTGGCACAGTGGGATGCTGTCCCCAGCACACAGTTGAGTGGTCCCAGGGTAGAGGTATGCCTACCTCTAATCAGAGTGTCTTGCATGGGAATTTGGAATTGAGCTTGAGAGATTCTCATCCCTGCCAGGTGTGGTTTCTTGGAAGCAGATGTAAAACTATGGATCAATGGCCATGATTTCCTCCTTGAGGTCTGAGGAACAGGAGAAAAAAATGCATAGACCAAAATCACCAAGGAGTTCATAGAAACAGGTAACAAACAAGCCTTGGTGATTTTTCTTGTCCATAACTCTACCTTTCTTTTTGAGTTTCTGTAGGTTATCCTTGTAATCTTTTCATGGATTTTCCTGCCAATCTTTTTTCTTTTCTTTATTTTTTTTTATTTTTTTATTTTTTTTGTCTTTTTGCTATTTCTTTGGGCCGCTCCCGCAGCACATGGAGGTTCCCAGGCTAGGGGTCAAATCGGAGCTGTAGCCACCGGCCTACGCCAGAACCACAGCAGCGCGGGATCCGAGCCGCATCTGCAACCTACACCACAGCTCACGGCAACGTCGGATCGTTAACCCACTGAGCAAGGGCAGGGACCGAACCCGCAACCTCATGGTTCCTAGTCGGATTCGTTAACCACTGCGCCACGACGGGAACTCCTTTTCTTTCTTTTTTTTAAAACAGTCCATTTCCACTGTTGGCTCCATGAAGTCAAGAGGATTTTGGAGTTCCCGTCATGACACAGCGGAAACGAACATGACTAGGAACCATGAGGTTGCAGGTTTGATCCCTGGCCTTGCTCAGTGGGTTAAGGACCCAGCGTTGCCATGAGCTGTGGTGTAGGTCAGCGGCTATAGCTCCAAGTGGACCCCTAGCCTGGGAACCTCCATATGCTGTGGGTGTGACTCTAAAAAGCAAAAAAAAAAAAAAAAAAAAAAAAGGAAAGAAAAGAAAAGAAAAAAAAGTCAAGAGAATTTTAACAAGGGGTCCAGGGATGGGAACGAAAAGAGGATTACTTAGAGAACCATTTAGTTTGGCAGCAAACTGAGGGTGGAGGGGACAAAAAAGAGAGAGAAAAGGAAGAGCTTTGGTGCCTTTGTGACAGGGAGGATGGCAGCCCCAGAAACCAAAATAGGGACATCAAGGAGTTTTCCTATGGTGCAGCGAGTTAAGGATCCAACCTTGTCACTGCAGCAGCTTGGATCACTGTTGTGGCGAGGGTTCAGTCCCTGGTCCAGGAACTTCCATATGCTGCAGGTGCAGACACAAATTTAAAAAATCAATTAATTAATCAATCTTCCAAAATAGGAATGTCAAGAAGAAGAGCTGGCCTGGAGTGGGGCAGGGCCTGGGGTGTGTCTTGTGCTGGCAGGTGCTCCATGTGCATCTCACTTTGCTCTGGCCTTTCTCCTGTCTAAACACCAACACTTCTAAACTAATGTCCTACCTGCCCTCTACTCCACCCACTCCCCAAATTTTCATAATTCCATTCTTGCATATCTAATCATCCAGCCCTTGCAACCCGAGTCTTCAATTCCATTTATTCCTTTTTTAAATTATTTATGCCCATAACATTCAACAGTAATTTGTCGAAAAACCACTGCCAGCCAGATACTGGGATACGAAGGGGATGAAAGAAGCATCCCTGGATCACAGACTAAAAGGACGACACACCAGGTGTGGCAGGATAATGCACAAAGACAGAAACATATACAAGTCATCAATGTACCGACTCATGCATTTTCACAGAGTAAACATATCCAAATCAAGAAAGAGAACAAACCAGAAGCCCGTTGGGTCACCACCTCTTCTCAAGGACTCAACTACATTTGTAAAAGACCTCTCTCGAAGCAGCTCAAAAGCTGGGTCCAAGGGGTTGAAACTGAAGATGAAGAAATTTGTTAGAAGGCAACAGAAATGGTACATGCATGAGATGGTGAGGCCTGACTCGGGCTGGCAATGGCGGAAAGGAAAGGAAGGGTAAGATTTAAAGATTTGTGTATATGATGGAATTGACAATATCCTCTCTGCAGGAAGGTCTGCAGGATTGTGATCTGACCCTGAGAATTTTCAGTGGTTTCCCTTATAATTTAAAGGTACTCAAGACTTAAGAAGAAGCAAATGCCTCAATGCACTTCGGCTTTTAAAGGGAGTGCTTTGGTTCACTTTCTGGGTTATTTAAACACAACAACAAAGACTAAACTGGACCTTGTAAAAAGAGACTACAGATACTTCCTGAGTATCTTCAGCCTGGAAGAGTCTTTTTGCAGGTTGGAACTGCTCACTGAGGCACACTGGCAAAGCTATGTGGCATGGACTCAAGCCATTTAATTTTGCAAACACCCACACAATATTACAGGGGAAAAAATTTTAAAGCAATAAAAAAAAAACAACGAATAATTGCTATACATGTGTCTGCAATCCTGACACAGTAATAACTTGCCTGTAAACACCTTCCTTAAAGAATTGGTTAATAGGATGCATAATACATGGCAAAGGAAATTATTAATCCCACAAAAGCTTTTTTTTTTTTTTTGTCTTTTTGCTATTTCTTGGGCCGCTCCCTCGGCATATGGAGGTTCCGAGGCTAGGGGTCAAATCAGACTATAGCCACCGGCCTACGCCAGAGCCACAGCAACGCAGGATCTGAGCTGCGTCTGCAACCTACACCACAGCTCATGGCCGGATCCTTAACCCACTGAGCAAGGGCAGGGATTGAACCTGCAACCTCCTGTTTCCTAGTCGGATTCGTTAACCACTGCGCCACGACGGGAACTCCCACAAAGGCTTTTAAAATGGGCCATTCATTGATTCTTCCTGTGAGGCTGGGATGATTCTAGAAGATTGGAGAGAGTCAAGTGACAACTTTCTAAGGATAGAGGGTAGAGTAGATGTCTAAGACATAGAAATGTTCCTTGACCATGGTTGTTTCCTCAGCAAAATGAAAGCATATATTGAGACCTGTGGGGTTTTTTGTTTTGTTTTGTTTTTGGTCTTTTTAGGGCGGCACCCCCTGCATGTGGAGATTCCCAGGCTAAGGGTTGAATCAGAGTTGTAGCTGCCCACCTACACCACAGCCACAGCAATATGGGATCCGAGCCACATCTTCGACCTATACCACCACTCATGGCAACACCAGATCCTTAACCCACTGAGTGAGGCCAGGACTCGAACCCATGTTCTCGGGGACACTAGTCAGTTGTTTCCTGTTGAGCCATGATAGGAACTCCAACCTGTGGGTTTTTAATTTTGATCTGTGGAGGTGGGTCCATGGGCCTCTCTCTCAGCACCACTGTCTCCCCTGCTTTAACTACAACCTCTCTGTTCTCACCTATTTAAATGTTTCTTTGTAAGATTTTGTTTGAAGAGGGATTGCAGAACGGAAATAGAGTTCAAAAACCTCTGGATTAGATAATCTCCAAGGTCCATTACAGATTTAAAATTCTAGGAATGTAGGGAGTTCCCGTCATGGTGCTGCAGATACGAATCCAACTAGGAACCATGAGGTTGCGGGTTCGATCCCTGGCCTCGCTCAGTGGGTTAAGGATCTGGCATTGCTGTGAGCTGTGGTGTGGATTGCAGACATGGCTTGGATCTGGCATTGCTGTAACTGTGCTGTAGGCTGGCAGGTGTAGCTCTGATTGGACCCCTGGCCTGGGAACCTCCACATGCCATGCGAATACAGCCCTAAAAAGAAAAAGAAAAAAAACTAGGAATTTAGAATCCATCTAACATATGCCTGACTTATGAAAGGTGCTGAAGGATAATGCAATCCCCATCTATATCTATAAGCAGGTAAGTTAGGGGATCCCTAGAGGAAGAGAAATAGACATGGCTTTCTTGACATAAGAGAAGCCATTTTGGGGGCTAAATCATTTTGTGATCTAAGCCTGGCCACAATGCTCACCCTTGAACAGGTCTCAGTAATCATCAATCTTAAGGGAATAAAGGAATGCAGGAACAGAGAAAAAGCAAGCAAACAATAGTGCAGTGATAAAGCAGAGTCCTATTTCCTCCCCAAGGGACTTACACAATAGTATATCTTCAAGTTCTGTGGGAACTAAGGTCCCCAACCTGGTGGAGGATGAAATGATGACGTTGATCCTCCAGCCTTCAAACAACTAAAGCTTGGACTCTGTCGATCTTTGCCACATTTCTATGCTGGATTCTCTGCTCAAGCACCCTGATAAGGAGTTCCTATCGAGGCTCAGAGGAAATGAATCTGACTAGCATCCATGAGGATGCAGGTTTGATCCCTGGCCTTGCTCAGTGGGCTAAGGATCCGGCATTGCCATGAGCTGTGGTAAGCCAGCAGCTATAGCTCCGATGTGACCCATAGCCTGGGAACCTCCATATGCCAGAGGTATGGCCCTAAAAAGGCAAAAAAAAAAAAAAAAAAAGGCCTCTCATGAATATGCATGTACCCTTAGCTTAAAATTTCCCCAATTTTGCTGTTCAGGGATAAAGTGCTTTGGGAAACATCCCTGATGTTCTTATTTGCTGCAAGAAATAATAAATCTTTCCTTCTCCTGATCTTTTGCTTAGTATCCCTTGGCACAATACCCGCCAAGAGGTGAACTCCATTTTGGGGGTAACACTAGCATAAGGTGTGCATGTGAGTGTGTGGAAGGTGAAATAGTATTTTTTTTTTGGCCACGTCCATGGCATGTGGATGTTCCCAGGCCAGGGATCGAACCCCAATTCCAGTATGTGTAGTATTAATGATAGAAACATGATGGGGCCTAAGATGGAGGTATGAATCAAATGTTTGGGAGATGCTTTTGGAAGATTTTTAGAGAAAATAACATTTAAGTGAGTGTTAAGTAAAGAATAGGAGATTACCAAGTCTAGAAAGAGGAGGGGAGTTACTGGAGGCAGAAACCAGCATGAGCAGAGTTATGGAGGCCACAAGAGGGTGCATGGTTGGCGAACTACAGTTAACTCATTCTGTTCCCAGCACCCCCAGGGAGAGTGGCTAGAAGTGGCCAAGAGGCTGCTGAGGGACCAGCTGAAGAGAGTAGAGGCACTCCTCCCAAACTCCTAGATCCTGTGCACTCTTTTGGGGCTGTTGCTAGATTCTGCAAGAATAATAGGTTGTTTAACCATTGACGAGCCACTCCTTCCTTCTATTATTTTGCAATTCCATGAAGTTAAGTAAAAGAGGAATGTGTTGATAAGACAATGGTGAGTTCACAACAAAAGCTTAGAAAAGGGAGAGTCAGAGCTACCTACACTGGCAGTGCTGGCCCCACACTCCTTCTGGCAAACAGGAGACCTGGACCAGGGATGTGACCTGCTCAGACCTGGCCAGGGCCAGGATTCTCCTCTATGCCAAATAGGTTGCTTCAACCTTCCAGGCTAAACGCCTTTCAGAAAACTAGACTTTGTGTAGAACTCTGAAACTAGTTCCTCCGGGAGAAGAAAGTCTAGTCTTCCAGGGTTGAGAAGGCAGTCCATTTCTCCAAGACAGGGAAGGACTGAGTGTTCCAGAATAACGGATTCATGGGTGGTGAACCCTTGAGGAACCACTGGCACATGGTGCCCCAGATTGAGGGTGACCCAGGGAAGCCAGACCCTAGGCACTCTAGCCTGGAAGTCTAGGTGAAAGATCTTAGTGACTTGCTTGAATCAAAGAAGACAAAGTTGCCTCAAAAGTTAGGTAAATATTTATCTCAGCAGCGAGTGACCAAGATAGACCCAGAAGGGCTTTCCCCACCATTTCTGGCTTGTTGGAGCCTCCAGGGATTCTTGTATAGTTTGAGGAAAGAAGATCTTCAATAATAAACCACTCTCTGGAAAATGGGAGCTCAAGGTCAATTTCATTTGATTGAGAAAGATAATGAGATGCCATGATTCTTGCATCCAAATATTGTGGTACAAACGCTTGCCACTCTAATGGCTTTTCAGTGGGTATTAAGACACAATCAGACCTGTCTTTTGGAAAGATCACTCTGGTAAGTGCAAGAGGATGTTCTATAGGAGCAGGGATTGACTGTGGGGAGACCAGTCAAGAAGCAATTATGGAAGTCCAGGGAAGGGGTGATGGAGCTAGGAGAGTAGAGATGAGATTTGCAATGGGATTGGGAGACATTTTAGAGGCAGAATTGACTGGTCTTTGGCAGCCAGTTTAAAATAACAAACGAAGTGGGAGTAGGTAAGGATGACACTAAAGCAGTGGTTTGTACCTTGGCTGTACATCAGAATCACCTGGGAATCTTTTAAGCCTCCCCTCCCCCGATGCCCAGGCTACACCTCACACCAATTAGACTGAATTGCTGCCTGTGGGACTCAGGTGCACGTACCTTCGAATGTAGCCAAGTTTGGGAGTCACTGCACTCAGAGTTCCACCTTAATAAACAGAGTGAATTGAGATGTATTAAATGAGATAGGGAACAAATAGTTCTTTGTGGTTAGGGTGTAAAATAGGCAAAGAGGGGAGTGGAAAAGCAAGTTCAGACAGAAAATAATGAGTTTGGTTTCGGATGGGCTGACTGCAATTAATGACCTGTTGTCCTTAGGAGATGGCTGGGAGCTGGAACTTGGGGGTAAGGGGTGACAGCTTGGAAAGGGTGGGGCATCACTTCTTTTGAAAGAAGGATGGGTGAAATTGAGAATCACTTCCAGGGGGGATGAGAAAGTTCTGGCTTGGAAAAACAACCACAAAAGAATGTATATGTCTGTGTGTGTTGTGTCAAGCGCTATCACTGAAGGGTTAGGTGACATTACTCTGTATTAGCTACTATATTAACCCAGGAGTAAACCTGTATGTGATTTTTTTTTTTTTTTGGTCTTTTCTAGGGCTGTGGCACATGGAGGTTCCTAGGCTAGTGGTTTAATCGGAGCTGTAGCCACCAGCCTATGCCACAGCCACATCAACACCAGATTCGAGCTGCGTCTTCGACCTACACTACAGCTCACAGCAACACCAGATCATTAACCCACTGAGGGAAGCAAGGGATTGAACCTGCAACCTCATGGTTCCTAGTCAGATTCGTTTACCACTAAGCCACAACGGGAACTCCAACCTGTATGTGATTTTGGCCAACATTCATCTTAATCTGTGTGTGCTAGAGCCAGCTTGTACCTGTTTGCAAAAACAGATGGTCAAATTTGCAGGAATTTCAGTTATTAAACAGCCATTATTAAAATTAAGTTGCTTAAATTGGAATATATTAAATACATTCTATTTAAAACAGAAGCGAGAAATGCTTATTTAATACTCATCACTTCCTAATTATTTTACTACATGTTACTGATACTCTTGAGGTAATTTACATCTTTTGTACATGTTTCATTGAACCACTGTATAATAGTGAAACTGCACACTTCAGATGGGACTCGAACCCACAATCTTCTAACTGAAACTGCACAACTCATCTTAGGGCTTAATGAAGCTTGGGGTTCTTTATGTCTTGGTGCAGAAGGAGTTGAGCAAGAGGCAAAGTAATAGGTAAGTAGATATATTGAGAGAGACACACTCCACAGGCAGTGTAGACCATCTCAAGAGGCAGAGGCTCCAGGATATGGGAGTGGTTAGTTTTTATGGGCTGGGAAATGTTATGGCCTAATGAGCAGGAGGACCATTCCTTCTCCAGGGAAGGGGCAGAGATTTCCAGGAATTGGGCCACCGTCCACTTTTTGCTCATTTATGGTTGGTCTCCAGCTTTCATGGCCCCTGTGGGTGTGTCATTTAGCATATGCAAATATATTACAGTGAATATATAATAAGGCTCAAGGTCCACTGCAAGTTGAATCTTCTACCATCTTGGGCCTAGTAGGTTCTAACGAGTTTATGTCGTATCCTCAACTACGTCATTCTTTTAAAAGTCATGCCCTGCCCCCTTCTCTCTCTTCTTGGTAGTATTCTTCTTCTAACTCTGTATGCCGTCTTAACATTGATAGCTTCAAATTGGCCATGAATGGAGTAGTTACACTTTGGAAATTGGAAAATGCTACAAATTAAGGCTGACCCTTCCCATCCCCCCACATATAAAGCCTGTTGTTAAACATTTACCAAGAAATCATTGACCTGAATCCACTGCACAAGATTTTCTTGATAATGTCCTAGCATTGAATTGTATGTGCTCAAATTCCTATTGCAATTTATACTTGCCACAATATTGGTTGTGTATTAGTTTTGAATCTTTTGACTAAAAGATTAAGCCAAATTTGTAGTAGAATAAATATAATTGGTAATTAACAATTTGGCACTAGAATCCAGTTTACGCCAACTTAAGCAAAAAGGGGGATTTACCATGAGGATACAGAAAATTCTCATGGTATCTCAGTAAGTAGCCAAGTCTCAGAAAAGAACAGGGAATGTTGGCAGAACTTCTCTCTCATTTTTCATCCTCCCTTTCCTTTTTTCTAACTGCATTTTGGCTTTTTTTGTTCTACTGGCCATGTGGCAGAAATTTCTAGTCCCAGATCCTGGGTTCATAAGTCCAGTCTATAAACCAGTCACACTGAAAATGGAATCTTAGTCTTGGTTCTAGATTCCCAGGGAAGGAGCTTATTGGCTCAGCTTGCTCCAGATGCCCAGCCCTGGGCCCACCAAAGTGTCTTCTTTTCTTATGTAAAACACGGCTGAGGAAGCCAGACAGGAAAATACTCTGCATCTTTCTGTCCATTTTTTGCCTTAGGAGGAAATGCATCATTTGTACTCAAGAGTCCACTGGGTGTTGTAAAAGGTGACAGCTGTCCTGAGACCAGCCATCCAGAACATCATAGCAGACCTCATTGTTCTTACCTCCAACCTAAGATAAAACCAAGATATCACATACGTCTCTCATCTCTGCCAGAGAGAAGAATAGCTCCAGAGGGCATCAGGCAAACAAAGTACATTAGCCTAAGTGGCAATTTTTTTTTTCTTTTTAGAGTCACACCCTCAGCATAGGGAGATTCCCAGGCTGGGGCTTCAATCAGAGCTGTGGCCACCGGCCTACTTCACAGCCATAGCAACACAGGATCCCTCACCCACTGAGCCAGGCCAGGGATTGAACCTGTGTCCTCATGGATGCTAGTCAGATTCATTAACCGCTAAGCCATGACGGAACACCTTGCAATTTCTAATTTTAATGGCTCGGCTGCTTGCCATGGTATTGTGGGAGACATTTGAATCTAGTACTGTTTGCTATAAGACTGAATTCCCCCCCATCATTCACTGTGAAATGTCTGTAGCTGAACAGTCTAGTCGATATTTAGGACAGTTGTTTGGTTTAGGGCTTGGCTGACTTCTTAGTCCATTAACTTCTCATTGACCAGTTCAGGTACAAAAGACGAAGCCCGTATCTGTGGACTTAAACAAAAGCTAAGGTTAAGACAGGAATGATACACTGTTTACTGTCTTCCAACATTAGATTGTAAACAATTGAAAGCCGAGCTGTCTAGAATCTAGACTTTAGATTACCTCTACCATCTTATCAAGTCTTAAAATACTAGATTTTGATGTTTTTTTTTTAAGAGGAAACGAACTGCTCCCAATCCCTATAACTGACGAAAGTTATAGGGAAAACACCCCCAAGTTTGTGGTGAGCAGTAAGAATTTTTGCAGTTGATTCTGTCTCCACACTAGTCATGGGAATGTACATTATGTTGAGCAAATGTCTCAGCAAATGTCTCTCGAGAACTTTCTTAGTCAAGCTGAAGAATTATCAAGTCCCTCGAGAAGGAACTGATGTTCTGCTCAGGGGTGGTTAGGGACTAGCTATGTTACGTTTAAACTATATCTGGATTACTAATTTTCAGAAAATCTAATTATAGTAAGACATACTTGGCACTGAAACTCTTGGGGTCATAAATGAGTCTTTTTTTGATGACCTAGCAGGCATATTTGTACCTTCTTTCATTTAACAGATTTTGAAACATTGAGTGTCTCTTATGACACTTGTGAGGCTTGTTCTAGACCTTAGAAATAACAACGATAAATAAGACTGCCCCTGTTCTCCAGGAGCTTGCTAATTTAGTTGAAAAGGGGAGGCTGAAGGGGAGGAGGAGTAGGCTGATGGGCTGGTGAAGGGGGGATATTTCAGTACTAACAGAGCAACATACATGTAGGGGCTGCCCTGAGAAGGGGTGTGTCACCCAGACATTTGCATGGGGCCTGGTCTAGGAAGGGCCTTCAGAAGTGGTGACATTTTAGGAGTTCCTGTCGTGGCGCAGTGGTTAACGAATCCAACTAGGAACCATGAGGCTTCTGGTTTGATCCCTGGCCTTGCTCAGTGGGTTAAGGATCCGGCATTGCCGTGAGCTGTGGTATAGGTTGCAGACGTGGCTCAGATCCTGCCTTGCTATGGCTCTGGCGTAGGCCGGCGGCTACAGGTCTGATTTGACCCCTAGCCTGGGAACTTCTATATGCCACGGGAAGCGGCCCTAGAAAAGGCAAAAAGACAAAAAAAAATTTTTTTTTAATACATAAAATAAATAAATAAATAAATAAACAAGTGGTGACATATTATATGGAGACCAGATCAATAGGAGTTTGCAAGGGGAGGGGAGGGTGGAGTGAGATATTCCAGGAAGGGGGACAGGGGCTGAGATAGATGCTGGAGAGCTCAGCCTCCAGGACTGTAACTGCCCTTGAAGGGCGTGGTTATTACCTCTGAAAGGGCTAGTTGTTATTATCCTTCCTGACATTATTCCTAAACCCAGATATTTATTATCGTATACTTCATCTCCATTATCTTCTTTTATGCAGGAACCCTGTGATGTAGGTGTTGTGGCTCCATTTCACAGGTGAGGAGCCTAAGGCTGGGCATCGTCACATGGCTCAGGAGTCTTAGGGAGTCTGGGGCTGTGCCAGCCTGAGCTCCTTCACCAACCACCCTCCCCCCAGCTGCCTCAGGAGGGGTCACCTGAAAGAGTACCTGGTCCGCACCCATGCCTCTGGTATCAATCACTCCTCAGGGAGCTTATGGAGGTATTAAAGCACTGAATTTCAGCAATCCTGCGGCATAATTGGGGTGGGAGGGGTGTTAAGCCAACAGAAGTGGTCTTGAATACAGGCTCTGCCATGCATTAACAGCTGTGTAAATGTGGGCAAGTGACTTAACTGACTCCAAGGCTATCCTGCTGTGACTTGAAACTGAGTTCCCTGCTTCACTAGCATGGGCGGTGCCACACAGCACCAGAATCTCCCCCGGTGCCAAGATGGGGGTGGGCAGCAATGTTTTCCTATCAGACACATCATACCACTGAGACAACCATTGGCCCTGCCCACATGGTCCCTTTAGGCCCAGCAATTCTGTTATCTTTGTGCCACATTGGAGATTTGGGCATCTTTTTTGAGTCTCCTTATAATCACCCATCTTAGATGAAGCCAATAGCCATTCCTCCCTGGGGATTTGCTACCTCCCAGAAATAAGAACCAGGCTCCCTGTGGATCAGGGCCCTCCCCCCACCAAGGAACTCTATTTTTGCCCCTAAGCATTATCTATACCTGCAAATAGCCTTCTTCCTTTCTTTCCTTTACAAAACCTCTAATTTTCTCTCCAGCTCATTGGGTTTTGGAAAACAAAAGCCAAAGAGCTTTTCCTGCTTCTGCCTTCTGCTCTACTCAAACCTGTCTTAAGGTTGCAGAGTTCAGAGCTGACCCTCTGGTTGAACAGGAGGAAAAGAGAGGAGCAAATAAGAGGAGGGGGGGTGCTGACAACATATTAAAATCTTAAAATGTAAAATCTAGTTACATAGTCAAGAGATAACTGAGGTCGCTGAACTGTAGAAGTAGAGTGGAGATAGAAGGAAATAAATAAGGTCAAGAGATGTGGTAGAAGAGTCGTTCATTTTTTGCCAACCAATTCAATGTGGGAGTCATGGAATGCACAGGTCAATCAAACAAGGTGGTGAGTAGGGAGTTCCCGTCATGGCTCAGTGGTTAACAAACCCAACTAGGATGCATAAGGATGTGGGTTCGATCCCTGACCTTGCTCAGTGGGTTAAAGATCTGGCATTGTGTGAGCTGTGGTGTAGGCTGCAGACATGGCTCAGATCCCGCATTGCTGTAGCTGTGGTGTAGGCCAGCAGCTGCAGCTCCATAGACCTCTAGCCTGGGAACCTCCATATACCGAAGGTGCAGCCCAAAAAAGACAAAAGACAAACAACAACAACAAAAAACCCCCAAGGTGATGAGTAGTTGTCATTTTAGGTTGACTCTGAGTTACCTGCAAGTAAATTCGTTGACTTGTCATCTCTTGACTGTACTTACTCAAGTGAACATGGTAGAAATAAATATGGATGTTTTAGATAGATTAGACTGGATCTTGGGTACATGAAGTTTCATCATATGATTTCTTTTGGGTATGTTTAAAATTTTACATACTAACGTTTGAAAAAATAAGTACATAAATCCATCTTAAAAGCAAATTTTTACAATCCATCAACTTGTATATTATGACCAGAAATATTTGAACTAATATTTCAGATTCAATGTGAACACTTTATTCTACTAGTTAGATGTTTTCCATAACCCTTAGTTCTGACCTAATGAATCGGTAAAATTTTAGAAGGTCTCTTGCTAAAGGATGAAACAAGCAGACCAAGAGAAGAAGAAGTGAGGGGAAAAAACCTACAATTCTAAGAAACCCTGTCTGTATTTTCTTAGAGGTGAAACTAAAGCCAAAAAGGAAAAGGAGATTATAGAACCTTAGTGTACTTGGCTGTACCCTCAACATCATGGGGTAATGGGGAGAGAAGGGGAGCCAGAGCCTGAGGGCATGGAGCTAGAGAGAATGACCCTGCCATCAGACTAGCCCCCAGGGGAGCTGGCAGCCATCCAAGACAGTGTCCAAAGGGACATGCGGTACTCAGAATCAGACAGGCGGAAGCACCTTTGTTCTGGGTCATCAGTTGATTCAGAACAAGACAGCAGCCAGCAGTCAGGTGTTTAGAGAATTTTGGCCAGTTCCTCAAAGAGAGAGGCTGATGAATGTGGCCAGAGTGTCCTGGTCACGTGGTCCCTCAGTCAAGGCAGGAAGTGGCAAGACAATGAGGACACAAGGCAGATGCCTGCTGATTGTGGTCCTAAGGCTCCTTCTGGTTGGAAGGAAAGGAAACAACTCAGGTTACTCAACTGCTTTTAAGAATGCATCGGGAAAGTGCTTTGAACCCTCTCGACATTTCTTCTCTCCTTTTCACTGTAGCTTGTGACTTCTGAAAGGTTTCTATGAGGACATGGGGTCTGCAATCTCATGCCTGTTGCTCACTGTCTTCTCTGAATGTGTCTGGGCTTCTGTTCCACTGTCTGCTTCCCCTTCTGGCTTAGAATTCCCAAGGAAAAGACTCTGAGGTGGATATTTGTATGTAGGAAGTTTACTGGGAAGAATTCCCAAGATCGACACCTATGAGGAGTAAGAGACAAGGGAGAGGTTGGACTTTGGTGCAATCCACACAAAGGCCTTAGCCAACCAGGAATTCTGAAGCTGGGATGGCCTTTCAGAGGTGCTTCAGACTGAGACAATGGAGCCAGGCCTTTGTACTCTCAAAAGGTTTTAGATACTGGCTGCTCCTGGGGAAGGAGTACAATCTGGCTGAGGGCAAGTCTAGGAGAGAGGTGAGTTGTGAATAGCCAATAATACCTGCAGGGGGGAAAAATGAGTGCCTCAGTCCTAAAGGAGGGTATGTGGTGCCGTATCACAGCATCCCCTATATCTTCTGTTTGACTGTCCCCAAAAGAGTAATTCTGGTGGGCCCACTGGTCCCTATGCTGTAGAGAAATTTCCTGTTTGTCAGAGTTCTCATGCCTGGCACTCTACAGACTGGGCTTTACCATCTATCTAATCATATGGGGCCATAGGTTGCAGAGCTACCTGGCTCAGAGCAAAACAGCTTTCTCAGAAGGGCCCTTAAGAATGGCATCTCATGCTTCCAGTGAGATGGGTGTTGGAGAAACTCCGAGGCCCAGAGACCCCAACAAGTGTGCAGAAGAGCACCTCATCCCAAACCCACCTGCCTGAAGGACCTGTGGAGGCTAATGCCCTCCCTATGTTGGTCAGTATTGGCCTGGAACCCGTGTGGCGTTGAGTCTGTACATTGTGGGCTTGATGGTCTCAAGGTGAGAGAGCCTAAGGAAGCATTCTAACTCCACAACTTACTACTTTTAAGCAAGTCATTGGCCCAATTTTAGTCAGTTGGTAAATACTTAGTTAGCACCTATGTGCCAGGAAATACGCCTCGCATCGGTGAGTCCCTCTCTGGGCCTCAAGTTCCTCTTCATAAAATAAGCGTGTTGGGAAGTTCCTGTTGTGGCTCAGCCGTAACAAGCCTGACCAGTATGCATGAGGACGCGGGTTCAATCCTGGCCCCACTTAGCATTGCTGTGAGCTGTGGCATAGGTAGGAGACGTGGCATGGATCCTGCATTGCTGTGACTGTGGTTTAGGCCAGTGGCTGCAGCTCCAATTCAACCCCTCGCCTGGGAACTTCCATATGCCTCACATGCAGGCCTAAAAAGCAAAAATAAAATAAAATAAGGGTGTCAGAATAGATGATCTAAACGGATTTAAATTGTGGCCATCTTCTCAGAAATAAAAATCTACAATACACTGTCTGGCAATGTCAGATTTGATGTTAAGCATGCCCCCAGAAAATCCAAGATGTACAACTTTGCTGGACACCTATAGATGGACTCCATTCCCTGCTCCCCACCTTTATTTGTTTTCCCCAGACATTCCACATAGAATGACTTGGTCCTCAGAACTAGGGGTGGGAGCTCTAAGAATTATATGGTCTCCTATCTTGCTTATCTTTAAAATCATTTAAGTGTTTACCCTTATTTTTTGCATTCTTTAGAATTTAAACCATCTGAGTTTAAATAGTCCCAAACGCATTCCTCAAACACTCTTCTTTAAACAAAGCCACGCAGTGGTGATTACACAGCCAGGTCTGTTTCCAAACCCTTGAGACTTTATAACTGTTTTATCTTCAGGACAAGCATGCATACCTCCTAAGAGCTTTGCCTTTGGTCTTTCAGAGGCTGGTGCCACAGCTGCACTTCTCTCTAGCACGGTCCATAGTAGTTCAGGCAGAACTAAAGTGGGGCCACTAGCCACTGCTACAGGTGCAGCCCTAAAAAGATACACACACAGGGAGTTCCCATCATGGTCAGCAGTTAACGAACCCGACTAGTATCCATGAGGTTTCGGGTTTGGTCAGTGGGTTAAGGATCCACATTGCCGTGAGCTGTGGTGTAGGTTGCAGATGCTGCTCAGATCCCGAGTTGCTCTGGCTCTGGGGTGGGCTGACAGCTACAGCTCCGATTAGACCCCTAGCCTGGAAATCTTCAAATGCTGAGGGTACAGCCCTAAAAAGACAAAAAGACCAAAAAGAGAAAAAAATAAGAATAGAGCTGTATTAGGTGGATCAGGAGGACCCATATTAGAAAGGTACAGAAGGGCCTTGAATTTTTGTCATTATTATTATTTTTTTCTTTTGTCTTTTTAGGTCCACACCTGTGGCATATGGAGGTTCCTAGGCTAGAGGTCAAATCAGAGCTGTAGCTGCTGGCCTATACCACAGCCACAGCAACATGGGATCTGAGCCGAATCTGCAACCTACACCACAGGTCATGGCAACATCAGATCCTTAACCCACTGAGCAAGGCCAGGGATCGAACCCATGTCCTCACGGATACTCAGTTCGTTAACCACTGAGCTGTGAAGAGAATGCCCCAGGCTTTGAATTTTAAATAGGTGAGCCAAGTGGTATCCCTGGGAAAGTGACATTTGAGTGAGATGGAAGCCATCAGGGTGTTTATAGTTTTTGTTAATCTGTGTTTTTTGGGCATGCCCATGGTTTACGGAAGTTCCCAGGCCAGGGATCAATCCCACCCAAGCCATAGCGGTGACCCAAGCTGCAGTGACAATGCCAGATCCTTAATCTGCTGTGCCACAAGATAACTCCTGTGTTTTTTTTCTTAATGTCCTTTTTAAAAAAAGGAAAAAAAGTTATTTTTTATTAAAAAACTTTTTGTGGAGCTCCCACTGTGGTGCAATGGGATTGGTGCCATTGCTGGAGCACTGGAACACAGGCTCAATTCCCCCCGCCCAGCACAGTGGGTTAAGGATCTGGTATTGCTGCAACTTTGGCTTAGGTTGCGACTAGGACCCAGATCTGATCCCTGGCCCGGGAACTCCATATGCCACCAGCAGCCAAAAATGAAAAAAAAAAAAACTTTTTGTTATAAACAATTCAAAAAGTACATCTAGTACCCAGCGAAATTTTCCTTGTGTCCCTTATACTTATTATACATGCTTCCTCAGAGGTTCTTATTTTTCTTTTTAATTTTTTAAAATTAAAGTATATTTTAAAAATTACAGTATAGTTGATTTACGGGAAAACTCCTGTTAATCTGTGTTGTAAAATAGGGATTGGCAAACTTTTTCTATAAAGGGCCAGATAAATATTTTATCCTATGTTGGCCATGTAGTCTTTGTCACAACTACTCAAAAAGTTGCTGCTCTGGCATGGAGGTATAATGTGTGAAAATAAGTGTAACTTTGGTCCAACAAAACTCCATTGTTGTGCACTTTGGAATTGTGTATAATTTTCATGTGTCACAAAATATTATTCCTCTTTTGATTCCCCCCCCCCATCTTTTGAAAATATGAAAACTATTCTGAGCTTACGGGCTGTATTTGGCCTTACTGATTTGCTCATGGACAAGGAATGACAGGGTATAATTGAGCTTCTGCCAGAGCAGCCTGGCTGCTGTGTTGAGAAGAGATTGGAGGGAGAAGCACCGAGACAAATGGAGGTCATGGCTATCAGCTGGAGGAAAGGTGATGCTGATCCTTGGACCAGCAAGGTCATGGCAATTACATTCTCATTTATCCTCCACCATCCTTGGAAACAGATATTATAATGATCCTTCATGTATACTCAGGCTCTCACAGGTAAGTGACTTTCCTAAGGATACAATACACACACATGGTAGAGCTTAGATGTGAAGCCCAGTTCAACTGCAAACCATGGGTCTCAACAGTCACACCTGTATGGTCATGTCACGTGGACTGTATTATACCAAATCGCACACGAGAATATTGAGACTCCAAGAACTCAGGAAATTTGCCCGAGATCAAGTAGGTCTTAGTGATTCCAAAGCTATTACTCTTATTACTAACCGAGGCTATTTCTCAACCTAAAATGGGATTTTTGCCCACAAGGTGCTTCTATTCTAGGTGAGAGGATTCTTTTTTTTTTTTTTTTAAATTTTATTTTTATGGCCACGCCCATGGCATTTGGAAGCTCCCAGGCCACGGGATCAAACTGGTGCCTCCAGAGTGATCTGAGCCACACAGTCAGGCTCTTAACCCACTGCGCCACAGCAGGAAGTCCGAGAGGATCCTTTATATGAGTGCCTCTGAGGTGCCAATAAGGTGACCAGGGCATGCAGAGGAGGTGGAGTGACATTCACCTGGAGTGGGAGGAGGAAGGGATTGATGGAAATATTGCTGTTTGCCACAGACGTTGAAGAATAGCTAGCTCTTAGGTGATTCCTATTGCCATCAGGACTGCTTACCGGTTTTTCTCAGAGCTAGTTTGTTTCTTTTGCTTGTTGTTTGGGATGGGGAAAACAGTATCTTAGGAACAGTATTATTCCTCTGAGGTCATGTGAGAAAAAGCAGTGGGGCCCTTAAAATGCATCTCATTTTATATATATATATATAAATAAAATAGAGAGAGAGAGACAGCAGCAGCAGTATATATCTCAATATTATATATATCATATATATAACTTTTAACAGGTAGAAGGAAATAAAATTTTTAAATAAAAATTGCTCAAAGGGAGTTTCTTCTATGGCACAATGAGTTAAGAATCTGATTACAGTGGGTTAAGAATCTGACTGCAGTGGCTCAGGTTGCTGTGGATGAGCAGGTTCATTTTACCAGCTGGCTGCAGTGGATTAAAGGATCCGACATTGCTGCAGCAACATCGTAGATTGCAGCTGTGGCTTGGGTTCCAAATGCTGTAGGTGTGGCCATAAAATTTAAAAATAATTACTGGAAGTTCCCGTCGTGGTACAGCAGAAACGAATCCATCTGGGAACCATGAGGTTGAAGATTTGATCGCTGGCCTTGCTCAGTGGGTTGGGGATCCACTGTTGCTCTGAGCTGTGGTGTAGGTCACAGACGTGGCTCAGATCCTGTGTTGCTGTGGCTGTGGTGTAGGGTGGCAGCTGTACCTCTGATGAGACCCCTAGCCTGGGAACCTTCATATGCCGTGGGTGTAGGCCCCCCATAAAAAAAAATAAATAAAAACAATCACTCAAAATCTCATACCCTGAGATAACCGCTGTTCAATATATTAGAGTATGCCTGTGCATGTTTTTTCCATGTGTAAACACACTTTTTGAAAATGGGACTACAGGTATATATTGGGTTTTTTTTTTTGTCTTTTGTCTTTTCGTCTTTGTTGTTGTTGTTGTTGTTGTTGTTGCTATTTCTTGGGCTGCTCCCGCGGCATATGGAGGTTCCCAGGCCAGGGGTTGAATTGGAGCTGTAGCCACCGGCCTACGCCAGAGCCACAGCAACGCAGGATCCGAGCCGCGTCTGCAACCTACACCACAGCTCACGGCAACGCTGGATCGTTAACCCACTGAGCAAGGGCAGGGACCGAATCCGCAACCTCATGGTTCCTAGTCGGATTCGTTAACCACTATGCCACGACGGGAACTCCGGTATATATTGTTTTATAGTGAGATTTTTCCCACTTCACATATTTTAACCATTTTCCCACATGATAAAATGTGGAAATTTCATTCTATAAAGTCATTTGTAATGGTTCCAAAGTATTCCATCATTCACTTCCTCCGTAAATGGTAATTGAGCACCTGCTGTCTGAGAGGCCCTATCCTGGGCTCTTCGGTACATCAATCAACAAAAGTGAGAAAAATCCCCATCCTCATATAACTTACATTTTAGCAAGAGGAGACCCAATATTTTTTAAAAAAGAAATGTAGTAAGTAAATAAATATAGGGCCTTGTTGGCCATTGTAAGGATTTTTATATTTGCTGTGAGTGAAATGGGGAACCATTGCACTGCCTATTGTGTGAGTATGTAATTTATTCAACCAGTCCAGGCATTGGTTGAATATTTAGATTATTTCTAATATTTTGCTACTGTAAAGTACATATTTTTATATAGAGATACATGAGAGACACTTTTTATTTATTGGATGTTTGATACTTTTATCATAAAAGTAATATATTCTAATTGTGACAAGTCAAACAATATGGAGATATATACAAAAATTTTAATTATCTCCTCACTATCCTCTTTCAGTTTCACTCTTCTGAGATAAAGTAAATCTATCAGGAAAATAGAAAATACATGGGTATTTTAACAGAGATAATTTTATCTAGAATGGAGTTGATATGCTAAGGCCTGTACTTCATTCAAGTGCAAAAGTTGGCCAAATCTCATCCACAAGCTATTTTTGTAAATAAAGTTTTATTGGAACAGAGCCAGGCTCATTTTGTTTCTGTATCATCTATGGCTGTTGCCATGCTACAACATCAGGGTTGAGTAGTTTTGACAGATACAATATGGCCTGCAGAGCCTAAAATATTTACTGTCTGTCCTTCATAGCAAAAGTTTGCAAATCCCTGCTCCAGGGGATTGGAGTGGTAGGCAGAGTAATAGTCCCCAAAGAAGTCTACATCCTGGTCTAGGTAAACAGTTATTATGTTACTTTACATGGCTAAAGGGACTTTGCAGATATGGTAAGATTTAGGATCTTTAGATGAAGGGAGTATCATGGATTATCATTGTGGATTCAATGTCATTGCAAGGGTCCTTACAAGGAATAGAGGGAGGCAGGAGAATCAGAGATTTGAAGATGCTATGCTGCTGTCTGTGAAGGTGGAGGAAGGAGTCACAAACAAAAGAACCAAGGAAGCTTCTTTTGTTTTTTGTTTTTTGTTTTTTTTTTTTTTGTCTTTTGTCTTTTGAGGGCCGCACTCGCAGCATGTGGAGGTTCCCAGGCTAGGGGTCTAATCGGAGCTTTAAACACCAGCCTACGCCACAGCTACAGCAACACTGGATCGGAGCCACGTCTTTGACCTACACCACAGGTCACGGCAATGCCGGATCCCTAATCCACTGAGGGAGGCCGCAACCTCATGGTTCCCAGTCAGATTTGCCTCTGTTGCGCCATGGCGGGAACTCCCGAAGGAAGCTTCTGGTAGCTGTAAATAGATTCTTTTCCAGTCCCTTCAGAAAGAATGATAGCTAGCTGACTCCTTGATTTTAACCCAGTGAAACCCCATTTTGGACTTCTGGCCTCCAGAACTATAAGATAAATTTATGTTACTTTGGAGTTCCCGTTGTGGTGCAGCAGAAACGAATCTGACTAGGAACCATGAGGTTGTGAGTTCGATCCCTGGCCTCCCTCAGTGGGTTAAAGATCTGGCATTGCTGTGAGCTGTGGTGTAGGTTGCAGACGCAGCTAGGATCCTGAGTTGCCATGGCTGTGGCGTAGGCCGGCAGCTGTAGCTCTGATTTGACCCCTAGCCTGAGAACCTCCATATGCCATGGATTCGGCCCTAAAATACAAAAAAAAAATTATGTTGTTTTAAGCTACTAAGATTGTGGAAATATATTAGAATAGCAGTAGCAAACTAATCCAATTGACTTAGGTACGAAAAGACTCAGGAGGCATGGGGGCATTGAGATAACAGAGAAACTGCAGGAAGTGGCTCACCACCCCCAGGACTGGGGAACCAAGGGAAGTGGCCAGGGTTATTTAAACTCAGAAACTGGGAGAAGAAGCCTTGTGGAGCTGGGACGCCGACCTGTGAGGAGTAGGTACCAGAGTAACCATGCTCTACGGTGCCATCACGAAGCTCATTCTGGGGAGTAGGTACCAGAGTAACCATGCTCTACGGTGCCATCACGAAGCTCATTCTGGGGATGTGGAAAACACTGGAAATTGGAACCAGCTGTTGCTGCCAGAGTGAAAAAAATTACTGGGGCCCCTCCAACAGGAAGAGAAAGCCATCAGAAGGCAAATAGGAAGTCCTTCCTCCAGCCTTCCTGTCTCCCTCCAGCATCCCTCATTAACAGAATTTAACAGACAGAAGCTGGCAAAGCAGAAGTGTGATTTGTGTCAAGTCTCAGCTCTAGCATCACAAAGCAGAATTAAAGGTTTTTGACCTGAGACAATAGTCTGTAACAAGTACACAATGGTAATGATTTTGTCCGTATGTTACACACTTTTCTATATGCTCATACAGAGATCTGTCCCATGTATTACAGGATTTTCCGTTTTCTTTTTCTTTTTTTTTAGGGCCCCACCCGTGGCATGTGGAAGTTCCCAGGCCAGGGGTCCAATCAGAACTGCAGCTGTTGGCCTACACCACAGCCACAGCAACACAGGATCCGAGCTGCGTCTGAGACCTACACCACAGCTCAGGGCAACGCTGGATCCTTAACCCACTGAGCGAGACCAGGGATCGAACATGCAACCTCATGATTCCTAGTCAGATTCGTTGCCACTGCGCCACAACGGGAACTCCCCTCCCTTTTCTTAGAAAAAATGTGGTCATAGTATACACACTATTTGGAAATTTGCTTGCTTCATTAAACTATATATCACGCACATCTTTCCAGGTAAGCTTACTAGAGCAATTTCACGTTTAAAAAGCTGCTCAGAGAGTTCCCGTTGTGGCTCAGCAGGTTAAGAATCTGACTGGTATCCACGAGGATGCAGATTTGATCCCTGGCCTTGCTTAGTGAGTTAAAGGATCCAGTGTTGCTGCAAGTTGAAATGTAGGTTGCAGACACCGCATGGATCTGGCGTTGCTGTGGCTGTGGCGTAGGCTGATAGCTTCAGCTTCGATTCGACCCCTAGCCTGGGAACTTCTGTATGCTGTAAGTGCAGCCCTAAAAAGACCAAACATAAATAAATAAATATTTGAAAAATTAAAAAGCTGCTCAGTGATATCTCATGGAAATGCCACAATTTATCCAGTCTCCCAATTTCAGTGATTGGTTAGTTTGGCATGTGACTCATTCCAGTCTGGGGTCCATTGGGGCTAAGGATGTAGCCAAACCTGTGTAATCATGTGCCTGAGAGTATGAGGAGGGCAGTTCCTCCAAAAGAAAACCTATGTGCTTTGGGCAGAGGGAAAAAGAGTGCTGGAGAAGGAAACAACAAATGTTTGCTACAACTTCCTCATATCTTTTGCCTATTGTCCCTGTTGTGTTGTTTTGTTATCAATTTATTGATGGTCTTTGAATATAGCTAACATTAGTTAATTCTTTGTATATGTATTGCAGATGTTTTCCCATCATATGTTTTCTTTGTCTTTTACCATATAAAACTTAAAATTAGTATATAGTCCAATGCAGCTTTTTCTTTTTCTTTTTTTTTTTTCAGGGCCATACCTGCGGCATGTGGCAGTTCGCAAGCTAGCAGTCCAATCGGAGCTACAGCCCCTGCCCTACGCCACAGCCACAGGAATGTGGGATCCAAGCCAAGTCTGTGACCTACACTACAGCTCACACCAACGCCAGATCCCTGACCCACTGAGCAAGGCCAGGTATTGAACCCACATCCTCATGGATACTAGTTGGATTCATTTCCACTGTGCCACTGGGAACTCCCAATGTTGCTTTTTTCTTCTTCTTTTTCTCTTTTTCTTTTTTAAACTTTATGGCTGTGGATTTCCTTTCCTGTTTAATGTTTTCTTCCTACAGAATTAAGTACTCTGGTCACTATACTGGTGAGGAGAGGTTAGAGGTGCTGTGGCAACAAGAAAAAAAAAAAAGCCCTAAAATCTCAGTGGAATAGCTCAATAAAAGTATTTCTGCTTACACTACATTTTGGATTGGCAGAAATCTGTACAGGTTGTAGTCACTCAGGGGCCCATAGAGGCTGCGTGTTAAGATGTGCTTCTACAAACACAAACACAGAGGGAAGGAGAGGAAGAGGAAAGGATGAGTCAGCACTGACTCTAAGAGCTTCTGCCCCAAAATGACATCCATGACTTCCTTTCATATTTTATTGACTAAATTCAGTCGCACAGTCAGGATTAATTTCAAATGGAAAGGGGAAGTACAATCCTTCCATGTGCTTGGAAGAAAACCAAAATAATTGTGAACAGTCATGAGGACTACTATAATCCACATTTTAGCCACCCAATGCCTTTCCCACAATAAAAATCTTCTCACTCACCCTTTCTGAAGGGAGTCAACCCCCAAATCCCATTTTGCTTGGACTTTTATTCTCACATTTTAATCCATTCAGAGATTTAAGTGTAGACATAAGGTCAATAGCCTTGATCAGAATCTTACTATAAGATTGAGGGTTTTTGTTTTGCTTTGTTTTGTTTTTTTCTGTTTTGTTTTGTTTTTTTGTTTTGGCTATACCTGTGGTGTGTGGAAGTTCCCAGGCCAGGGACTGAAACCCATGCCACTGCAGTAATAATGCCAGATCCTTAACCTGCTGCACCACAAGGGAACTCCTGTAAGACTGAATTTTCAATGTTTGATCTTTTATCTTATTTGTAATGAAAAGCACTCTGTCCTTCAACTCTGCAAATCTCTGAATTTCTGGACTCTCCTTTGCCTTTCATTCCTACTTGCAAACCACCCAGTCCCCCACCACCACCCAATAACTTGTCAAATACAGTCAAACCATACTGTTAATATTATGTTTTCTAATTGCTTCTTCCAGAGCTACATGTTCATTAGATGCATAAGTTACCTTCCAAATAATTTCAGGCAAACAATTTACCAAATATTTCACCATTGGGTAACATGACTCACCGTCCTTTTCACCGCCAATGACACTTTTTAGGTTTTTGTTCTGGTAGCATCATATTTTAGGGATTAGGTCAAAATAAAGTATGTTATGCTATAGTTATAAACTCCCAGATCTCGATCACTAAAAACAATAAAAGTTTATGTCTTGCCTCTGCTACATGTCCAACATGGGTCAACAGGGCCACCTGTTCACTTAAGTCACTCAGGAACCTTAGCTGATGAAAGATCCACTTTGAACATGTGCTTCCACAATTATCACAGCAGGGAGGTAGGGGGATATGGCACAGATCCATGGCTCTGCCTAGAAGTGACACATCTTCCTTCTCCTAACACTTGGGGTATTTGTGAACAAACTTAATGACTATCACAGGTTTGTTTTGTTTTGTTTTGGCTGTGCCCTGGATATGCATAAGTTCCCAGGCCAGGGATTGAGCCCAAGCCACAGCAATGACAATGCCGGATCTTTAACGGGCTAAATCAACCAGGGAACTCCTATCAGGGGTATTTTTGTTTTAAAGGTTTCTTGCCGTGAAATAGAATATAGGTGGCAATAATAATCTGGTAGCAATAACAACCTCTCACTATCCACATCACTGGGTCTAGTTTTTTAACTCCAAGTAGGACTTTTGCTACTCTATTTTTGTGGTTCTGAGGGCAGGCCACCAGATTCTCAGCCCACCTTTAAAAATTTTTAATTTTGCTTTAAAGCTGAATAAAAATATCTAATCCTTAAGAATGAGTTCCTTTTTACTACATCACACTCACTTAAAATAACTCATAATTGGGATATCTCCTTATTCTTTCTTCCTTACTTGATATTTAGTTCTGCAATTCTGTTAAAAACTGAAAACCCTGGTTAGTAATGTATTTTGCAAAAGGGTCAGTAAAGATAAAGTAAGTGTTTGTATTCAAAATGAAAAATCTTATTTTGTTTTTATTCAAAAATTTTAAATGGCCTTTAGTCCACAAAAATAAAGGATATTCATGAAATTATGATGATCTGCTTTGTGGAATGGAAGAATGTTAGTGAGAGAGAAACGTGAACTGTTGTTTAGCAACTAAAAGGTTAATATAAATATCTGGGCATATTTGAGAAGTAGCAACATGAGGCAGCTTTCTAATATTTCATCCTGAAATTAGATCGCAGGTCTATCTTGAAGCTAGGCTCCCTAAATGCAGGTTTCTTAATCATTGGTTGAAAATGACTTGACAGAAATAATGTTGTGTTAAACATTACCGGGAGGATGGCTGCTGAAAACTCCTTGCGTGTAAGGAAACAGACCATTGAGAACTATGTCTAGATACTCGTGTTGCAACAGAACAAAGGGTAGGGAAAGAATAATGTATACATGTAAGGATAACTTTTTTTTTTGGCTTTTTGGCTTTTTGCTATTTCTTTGGGCCACTCTCGCGGCATATGGAGGTTCCCAGGCTAGGGGTTGAATCGGAGCTGTAGCCACCAGCCTACGCCAGAGCCACAGCAACGCAGGATCCGAGCCGCGTCTGCAACCTACACCACAGCTCACAGCAACGCCGGATCATTAACCCACTGAGCAAGGGCAGGGACCGAACCCGCAACCTCATGGTTCCTAGTCGGATTCGTTAACCACTGCGCCACAACGGGAACTCCAGTATACATGTAAGGATAACTTGATCCCCTTGCTGTACAGTGGGAAAATAAAATAAAATAAAATAAAATAAAAAAGAAACAGACCAGACAGCAGGGAAGTAAGCAAAGGAAACATTCATTCATTCATTCATTCATTAAGCTGGTATTCACTGAGATCCTGTTACCTGTCAGGTTCTGTTCCCAGTACAGTGGAAAGTAAGGCAGATATAAACCCTGACCTCCTGGAGCTTACACTTAGGTATAAGTCAGCACCAAGTAGACAAACAGATAAAATAATTACACAATGTGATAACTACAGTGAAAAAAAAAGGAACCAGAGAATGATGGCATCAGACAGGATTCTTGACTGCAAGCAAGAAAATCTACTTAGGTTAGAAAAAGAAAAAAGAAAAGTTATTAGAAGATAACTGGGGGAGTTCCCATTGTGGCTCAGCAGTTAACCAACCCACCAGCATCTATGAGGACTCAGGTTCGATCCCTGGCCTCGATCAGCAGGTTAAGGATCTGGCGTTGCCGTGAGCTTTGGTGTAGGTTGAAGACATGGCTTGGATCCACATTGCTATGGCTGGTGTAGGCTGAGGGCTATGGCTCCAATTGGACCCCTAGCCTGGGAACCTCCATATACCACGGGTGCTGCCCTAAAAAGCCAAAAAAAAAAAAAAAAAAAGAAGAAGATAATTGGGAACTTTTAGGATCAAAGGGAGCCTGGACAAATGGACTTGGAACATGAATCAAGAACCCTGAGAGATCCGGAAATGGGAAAGCAGGAACCACTGAGAAGGTGGTGCTACAGAAAGCTGTGCTTGTTGGGTCTCTGCCCTTATGTCTCTGTGTCTCTCCAGAGAACCAGAGGTTTTGCCTGAATAGGCTTGGTTCACACACTTGTTCCCCTAGCTGAACTGAAAAGCTATTCTTCCTCTGCTTCTGGCCTTGGTTTGGGTAGCTAGCTCTGAACACTCACTTCCCACCAAAATTTTCACCATGGGGAATTCCCTCTGTGAGGTCTATTTTACTGGATGTGGGCCAGCCAAAATTAGGGCAAATACTGACTAGAGGTGAAATACACTCTACTAACAGTACTGTCTTAGATATCTCAGAAAGAGTAACAATTAAGCTGAGCCAAACCCATTCTTTTGCTCTTCCCAAATTTGCCACACTGTGATTTTAACGAGTGTTTCCCTGATTCTCAGTGGGTTAAGATCTGGCATTGCCGTGAGCTGCAGTGTAGGTGGGAAGCTGCAGCTCTGATTTGACCCCTAGCCTGATGAAGTTGAGGATCTTTTTTATACATCTATTGGCCATTTGGAATATGCTCTTTAGTGAAGTGCCAATTCAACCCTCTTGTCTGTTTTTGCTCTGTTGGGTTGTCTGCTTTGTTGTTGTTGTTGTTCAATTGCTTTGAAGGAGTTTTATAGACTTTTTATATAATATTGTAAATGATCTCTTCTGTTGGATACATGTATTTCAAGTATGTTCTCCAGGAGTTCCCGTCGTGGCGCAGTGGTTAACGAATCCGACTAGGAACCATGAGGTTGTGGGTTCGGTCCCTGCCCTTGCTCAGTGGGTTAATGATCCGGCGTTGCCGTGAGCTGTGGTGTAGGTTGCAGACGCGGCTCGGATCCTGCGTTGCTGTGGCTCTGGCGTAGGCCGGTGGCTACAGCTCCGATTCAACCCCTAGCCTGGGAACCTCCATATGCCGCGGGAGTGGCCCAAGAAATAGCAACAACAACAAAAGACAAAAGACAAAAAAAAAAAGTATGTTCTCCCACTAGTGGCTTGGCTTTTCTTTCTCTCTCTCTGTGTGTGTGTGTGTGTGTGTGTGTGTGTGTGTGTGTGTATGTCTTTTTAGGGCCACACCTTTGGCATATGAAGGTCCCCAGGCTAGGTGTCGAATTGGAGCTCTAGCTGCTGGCCTATGCCACAGCAACACCAGATCTGAGCCATGTTTGCAACCTATACCACAGCTCACGGCAATGCCAGATCCTTAACCCACTGAGCGAGGTCAGGGATCGAACGAACCTGCTTCCTCAAGTTTACTAGTCAGATTCATTTCTGCTGAGCCAAGACAGGAATTCCAGAAATAGAATTGTTTATAGTATTCGTTTATAACCCTTTTTATTTTCATGAAGTTGATAACAATGTCCACTCTTTCAGTTTCTGATTTTGAGAGTTCCCATTGTGGCTCAGTAGTAACAAACCCTACTAGATTATAAGAAAGGAAGGTTCAATCCCTGGCCTCGATCAGTGGGTTAAGGATTTGGCGTTGCCATGAGCTGTGGTGTAGGCTGGCAGCTGCAGCTCCAATTTGATCCCTAGCCTGGGAACTTTCATATGCTGTGGGTGTGGTCCTAAAAAGAAAAAAAAAATTCTGATTTTAATAATTTGAGTCTTTCTTTGATTACCTTAGCCAATCTAAGATCTAAAGATTTGTCAATTTTGTTGATTTTCTCAAACAGCCACCTTTCAGTTTTGATGATTTTCTCTATTTTTCTGTTCTTTGTTTCTTTTATCTCCACTGTAATCATTATTTCTTTCCTTCAGCTATCTTTTGATTCAGTTTGCTCTTCTTTTTCTAATTTCTTAAGATGTACAATTAGATTATTGATTTAAAATCTTTTTTTTTGTCTTTTTCCTTTTTTTGTTGTTGTTGTTGCTGTTGTTCTTGCTATTTCTTGGGCCGCTCCCGTGGCATATGGAGGTTCCCAGGCTAGGGGTCGAATCGGAGCTGTAGCCACCGGCCTACGCCAGAGCCACAGCAACACGGGATCCGAGCCGCGTCTGCAACCTACACCACAGCTCACGGCAACGCCGGATCATTAACCCACTGAGCAAGGGCAGGGACCGAACCCGCAACCTCATGGTTCCTAGTCGGATTCGTTAACCACTGCGCCACGACGGGAACTCCTAAAATCTTTTTCCTTTTTTGAATGTATCTCTTTATAGCTATCTAAGTATGTTTTTTATTGCACCCCATAAATTTCAGTATGTTGTATTTTGTTTATATTTGTTACCAAGTATTTTGTAATTTCTCTTGTGGTTTATCCATATATAAGGTCTTTCTTTGCCTCCTAGAAACTTTCTTGACAAGATTTGTCTGATAATCATATAACCATTGCAAGTCCCTTTTTTGTTTGTTTGTTTTGTTTTGTTTTCCCAAGAAAGCAAAGTAAGGGTTATTTAAGTGATAACATGTGCTCAAGAAGTGGGCAGTCTCAGGTGAGTAGCTGTAGCAAGTCTCTTTTGGTTATTATTTGTATAGAATATTTTTTTCATCTTTTTACTTTCAACTACTTCGTGTCTTGTCTCTAAAGAGTGTCTCTTACAGATAGTGTATAAATGAATCAGGTTTTAAAATCCATTGTGATAATCTCTTTTAATTAATAAGAAAAGTCCCTTGGAGTTCCCTTGTGGTACATCAGGTTAAGGATCTGGTGTTGTCACTGCAGTGGCTTGGGTTGCTGCTGTGGTGTGGGTTTGATCCCTGGCAAGAAGAAGAAAGAAGAAGAAAGAAGGAAGAAGAAAGAAGGAGAAGGAGAAGGAAGAAGAGGAGGAGGAGGAGGAGAAGAAGGAGGAGAGAGAGAGAGAGAGAGAGAGAGGAAAGAAAGAACTAAAGACAGAAAGAAATAAAGAAATAGAAAGAAAGAAAGAAAGAAAGAAAGAAAGAGAGAAAGAAGAAAGAAAGAAAGAGAAAGAAAGAAAGAAAGAAAGAAAGAAAGAAGGAAAGAAAGAAAGGAAAGAAGGAAGAAAGAAAAGGGGTTCTGGCTCAGCAGTAATGAACCTAACTAGTATCCATGAGGATGGTGTAGGTCCCAGGTGCAGCTCAGATCCTGCATTGCTGTGGCTATGGCTAGGCTGGCAGCTGCAGCTTCAATTCCACCCTAGCCTGGAAATCTCTATATGCCATGGCTGTGGCCCTAAAAAGAAAAAAAAAAAGAAGAAGAAGAAGAAGAAGAAAGGAAAGACTTTCTTTTGCCATTTAACTATTTATCTTCTATATGATCTATATACTTTTTTTTTTAGGGTGGCATTTGCAGCACATGAAAGTTCCCAGGCTGGGGTCAGATTGCAGCTGCAGCTGCTGGGGATTGCTAACCCACTGAGTGAAGCCATGGGTTGAACCTACATCCTCATGGATATTAGTTGGTTTGCTACCACTGAGCCACGATGGGAACTCTGAT
Organism: Phacochoerus africanus; assembly: GCF_016906955.1. Lineage (NCBI taxonomy): Eukaryota > Metazoa > Chordata > Mammalia > Artiodactyla > Suidae > Phacochoerus > Phacochoerus africanus. The sequence goes on from NC_062545.1 coordinate 168,253,653, forward strand.
TTATATACTTTTTATTCCTCAATTCCTTCACTGCTGCCTTAAATTTTTTTTGGTTGCTTTTTGTGTAGTATTCTGCTTTAATTCTCTTCTTCTTTCCTTTTATGTACATATTTTAGTGATTTTTCAACCTAACCTGAATAGTACCAACTAAATTTCAATAATATACAAACACTCTTGTTCTCGTGTATCTCTGTCCCTCCTTCTTTATGTCGTTACTGTCACAAATTGCATCTTTATACTTTATGTGCCCATTAACATAGATTTATATTTATTATTTTATGCATTTGTCTTTTACAGAGAAAAAAGTTACAAACCAAAAGTACAGTATGATTAACTCATATTTATTTATGTATTTTCCTTTACCAGTGTTCTTTCTTTATTCACATGTCTAAGTTATTGTTTACTGTGCTCTCACCCCAAAGGATTTCCTTTAGCATTTCTTCTAGGACAGATTCATTAGTAACAAACTCTCTTAGCTTTTATTCATCTTAGAATGTCTTATATTCTCCTTCATTCTTGAAGGATAGTTTTGCTGGATATAGTATTCTTGACAGTTTTTTTTCTTTCTTTTAGCACTTTAAATATATCTCCCTTTTAAGTTAGAGCTTAAAACAAAAAACACCTTTCCTGGAGCTTCCTCATATTTCAGTGGGTTAAGGACCTGGTGTTGTCACTGATCTGGCTCTGGTTACAGCTGTGATGCTGGGTTGATACAACCCCACAGGCCCAGGAACTTCTGCATGCTGTGGGCAAGGCCAAAACAAAAACAAAACAAAACAAAAAACCAAGCACATTTCCCAGTCTTTGCAGTTGACTCTGTGTGGTGGTATTCCTTTAATACTTAGCCAGGCCTTTTGAAATTCTTCCTCAGCCTTCACTTCCTGGTTGTGAAACAGAAGGAGAGGGGGCAGGGCACAACTTTAAAAAAAAATGACAGCCATTGAGAACCTGACAAAAACTGGTTAGTCCCAAGTTAGCAGAAGATTCAGTTTCCCCTCGACCTTGAGGCTCATTATACCCTCATTGTAATACATTAGCAAACTAAATAATACTCCTACAGGTGACATGACATTTCAGAGGCTGGCCATAAAATACCAAAAAGTTGGCAGTGGCTCAGTTCCTGGAAATCTCCTCCCCTTCCCCCAAAATATTTGGGATAATCTCCCACTCATTAGCCTATGAAATTACCCAAGCCATAAAAACTTATCTTCCCATGTATTGGGGACTCTTGCCTTCTGAGATGGTCCACACTCTTTGGAGTGTGTTCCCCCAGGGCTGCCCTCTCACCTTTTTTTTTTTTTTTTTTGCTTTTTAGGGCCACATCCTCGGCATATGGAGGTTCCCAGGTTGGGGGTCTAATCGGAGCTACAAGCTACCAGCCTACGCCACAGCCACAGCCACACCAGATATGAGCCGAGTCTGCAACCTACACCACAGCTCATGGCAACACCGGATCCTTAACCCACTGAGAAAGGCTGGGGATCGAACCTACAACCTCATGGTTCCTAGTCGGATTTGTTTCTGCTGCGCCACAATGGGAACTTCTCTCTCGCCTTTTGAGATGGACCACATTCTGTCTATGGAATGTGTATCTCCCACACTGCTCTAGCCTCCTGAGTTGGCCCACACTTGGTCTCTCTCAAATCTACTTCTTTTTTTTTGTTGTTGTTGTTGCTATTTCTTGGGCTGCTCCCGCGGCATATGGAGGTTCCCAGGCTAGGGGTCCAATCGGAGCTGTAGCCACCAGCCTACGCCACAGCCACAGCAACACGGGATCCGAGCCGCATCTGCAACCTACACCACAGCTCACGGCAACGCCAGATCGTTAACCCACTGAGCAAGGGCAGGGACCGAACCCACAACCTCATGGTTCCTAGTCGGATTCGTTAACCACTAGCGCCACAACAGGAACTCCTCAAATCTACTTCTTACCTATCACTTGGCCTCTCGCTGAATTCCTTCTGCATAGGGTCATCAGAACCTGATCTTCAGTATGTCATGAGACCAGGTGTGTGATTTTAATTAAAAAACAGTGGGTCGAAGGCCTAGTCTGAGTCTTGGCTGGATTAGAATCCCAGTCTGTAGAGTCAAGTCCTGGCCAGTGGGTTTGAATCCCAATCTGAAATGTGTGGTTTCAGTTGCACTGAACATTTAGATCAGCCAGTGGTAAAATCTTCGGGTCTTCTCTGGTCTTTCCTTAGCATGCATCTTGTCTCAGGCACATGTGTAACTTTCTAAATGCTTCCTCTATGCACAAACACTTTTGAATTTGAATGCTCTAATTTCTTAGCATGTTTATCTCCCCAGCTTTTACTTCCAGGATTTAGTCGTCTGTTGTATGTACCAGCTATAATCTTTGGGCTCAGGCAGGTGCAGTTTATTTGTTCACCTTACAGTGTTTTCAAGCAAAACCCACTGCTTTTCTGTTTTGGATTCACGGTTTGGCAAAAGACCAGTGCCTTGAAGTTAGCTCCCAAAACAGAACAGACAAACTCAATGATTACCAGGGACCAAGGTTCCATGATGGGAAGGTAGACTTCTATCTTTAAGACTGCTGCTGGAGTTCCGGTCATGGCACAGCAGAAACGAATCTGACTAGGAACCATGAAGTTGTGGGTTCAATCCCTGGCCTTGCTCAGTGGGTTAAGGATCCGGCATTTCTGTGAGCTGTGGTGTTGGTCACATACATGGCTTGGATCTGGCATTGCTATGACTGTGGCATAGGCTGGCAGCTGTAGCTCCGATTAGACTCCTAGCCTGGGAACCTCCATATGCTGCAGGTGCAGCCCTAGAAAAGACAAAAAAATTAAAATAATAAAAATAAATTAAAAAAAAGTATCCCATGGTATAGATGTATCAGCATATCTAGATGTTTACTCATTAAAGGATATTTGGGGAGTTCCTGTCATGGCTTAGCAGTTAACAAACCCGACTATTATCTATGAGGACATGGGTTAAGGATCCAGTGTTGCCATGTGCTGTGGTGTAGGTTGCAGACATGGCTCAGATCCCAAGTTGCTGTGGTTGTGGCTGTGGCTGGCAACTGTAGCTCTCATTCCACCCCTAGCCTGGGAACTCCCATGTGCCATGAGTGTGGCCCTAAAAAGACAAAAAAAAGTGATATTTGGATAGTTTCCAGTTTGGGGCTCTTATAAAGCTGCTATGAACATTCTTGTATAGTCTCCTGCATGAAAATAAGTCCTCATTTCTATGGGGAGAATGCCCAAAGATATAATTGTTATATTATATGATAAGTATGTTTTTAATTTTCTTTCTTTATTTTCTTTTTAGTTTTCAAAGAAATCGCCAAACCCTTTTCCAAAGTGGCTATATGATTCCCACCAACAATATATATGTGATCCATAGCCAAGGAAACTGCCTAACTCAAGGTCATTGAGACGTACTCCAAAGTTTTCTTCTAAGAGTTTTATAGTTTTCATTTGTTTGCTTTTTGTGGCTGCACCCACAACGCATGGAAATTCCAGGGCCAGGGACTGAGTCACAGCTGTGACCTATACCGTGACTGTGGCAACACTAGATCCTTTACCCCACTGTGCCAGGTAAGGGATCAAACCTATGCCTCCACAGTGACTGGAGCCACTGCAGTCAGCCTCTTAACCCACTGTGCCATAGTGGGAACTCCAAGTTTTATAGTTTTAACTCATATTTAGGTCTATGACTCATTTGAGGTTAATTTTTAAGTGTCAAGTGAGACCCACAATAGTTTTAAGGTCCCACAAAAAAATGTTTCAAATGTTTACAATCAGAAGAAAAAAATGAGTACATTCAGCTTGGATTACATTAGTCTTTATATTGATGCAGATATAAACTATAATTTTAAAAATTTTTTTTCTAGAAGAAGGGACCTCTGAGGTTCTTTCTCACATCAAATATGTGGAGTCTTTCCACATCAATTTTCCAACACCAACTTGGCATCTAAAATTCAGTTTTGACAGTAACTACAAGAATAAGTTCAGACTCCATAATAAGTACTTAATCTCAATCTGAAGGTTGTATATACCACATATGAGATTTCCTATAATTCCCTCTGTAGTTTTTTTTTTTTTTGGTCTTTCTCTCTTTTCTAGTGCTGCATACGGCATGTGGAGGTTCCTAGGCTAGGGATCTAATCAGAGCTGTAGCCACAGGCCTATGCCAGAGCCACAGCAATGCCAGATCCGAGCTGCATCTTTGACCTACACCACAGCTCATGGAAACGCCAGATCCTTAACCCACTGAGCAAGGCCAGGGATCGAACCCGCAACCTCATGGTTCCTAGTCGGATTCGTTAACCACTGAGCCATGATAGGAACTCCCCTCTTTAGTTGTGATAATTCACTGAAATGACAGAACTCAGGAAAACAGTTTACTTACATTTGCCAGTTTATTACAGAGAAAATAACTCAGTTAACAGCCAAATGGGAGATGCAGAGAGCAAAGTACAGAGGGAGGGGCTGCAGAGCTTCCACACCCTCTGAGGCATCCTCCTAGTACTTCCCTATATTCCTTCACCTCCTTCTAATCTTGTCTGGTCTCCTAGAGACCAGCACCCATCCCAGGAGCCCCACCCTAAGTCACCTCATTAACATAAATTCAGGTGTGGTAGAAAGGGGCTCATTATGATTAACAAAAGACAATCTTATCATTCAGGAAATAAGAGTTTTAGGAGCTCTGTGTCAGAAACCAGGGACAAGTCATCTTTGTTAATATACCAGAATCCCTAGAAGGCAAAAGTGCCTAGGGCCTCATTGCCTCATCAGTTGAGTAGTCTTCCTAGCAGTACATTTTTGAAATTGTGGCAGACTGCAGTAGGGTGACAGTAGTGAAAACAGTGAAATGGGCAGACCTGGGATATGTTTTAGAAGTAGGGTCAGCTGGACTGGCTGATGGGTTGGATATGAGAGGCTATTGAAAGAGTGAAACCAAGAATGAGTTCCATGATTTTATCTTGAACAGGTGTGTGGATGATGATGCTATCCTCTGAGAATAGCGAAAGGAGCAGGATTGGGGGTAAAATAAAGGCAGTTTTGCTATGATGAATGTGATATGACTATGAGCCACGAAGGAGAGATATTAAGTAGCCAGTTGGATTTGTGAATCTGGCTTTTGGTGGGGAGGTCTGAGCTGGACAGAAATCCAAGAGTCATGAGTTGGTAGACTTAAAGTCAAGGAGTTGCATGAGATTCACTTGGGAGGGAGTAAAATAGAAAAGAGGATAAGAACCGATCCCTGGAGCACTACAACATTTAAAGATTGAGCCAAAAAGGAGAAATCAAAGGATTTTGAAAAGGAAGCCAAAAGAGGGAATAAGAAAATCGAGACCATAAGATACTGAAGAAAGCTCGGAAGGGAAAGTGTTTCAAAAAAAGGAAGCTTGTCAACTGTTGGCAGTTCTGCTGAGAGGTCAATTTAGATAAGACTAGAGAATTGGCAATTGACTTTGGAAACCTGGGCATCATTAGTAATCTTGATAAGTGATCTAGGTGAGGGAATTCCAAGCTGGATCAGAGTTGGCTGAGAAGTGAATGTGAAGTGAGGAAGTGGGGAAACAAGCACTGTACAGAGCTCTTGAAAAAGCTTTTTCAGAATTTATGCAGTGAGGAGAGCAGAGAAATTGAGCAGTTCTGATTTTGCAGTCATGAACGTTTGTTTTGGATGGGAGAAATTTCAGTATGTTTATATGCAGATAAAAGTGATTTAATAAGAAGTTCCCTTGTGGACAGTGGGTTAAGGATCCCAGTTGCCACAGCTCTAGCGGGGGTTTGACTCCTGGCCCAGGAACTTCCACATGCCATGATGCAGCCAAAAAAAAAAAAAAAAAGGTAATCTAATAGAGAGGGCAGAAAAATAATGATGCTGGATGCTGGAGGCAGGGTAGAAGTAAAATCCTTAGGAATGTGGGAGAGAAAAAAATCCAGATCCAGTAGAGGGATTGGCCTTCATAGTTGCAGGGACACTTCATTCATAATGACCCAAATGCTACTATGCCTATAAGTGTAGTTTTGATAGTGAGAAGACAAGGGACTTAGTATTTGGTTTATTTTCCATCAGATATGAGACAAAGTTGAGCAGTAAAATGTGGAGTTTGGGAGGAGGAACAGGAGGCTTTTAGAAGAGAGGAAAAGGTGTGAAATAATTCTTTTATCATGTCTACTTAAATGGTTTAGTGGAGAAAGCTCTTCCAGTATTAAGCACATCTTCTCCCAACCCCGTTTTCTCTCACTGGACCGTTTGCTCATTTTTGGTATTCTTCGCCATTTGTAATTGTATCTTTATTGGTTAACTTGTCTGTTTCCTTCATTAGAGAACTACTGAAGGCAGGGACTTTATTGTTTTTAACTTCCCAACGTATATATATCAACATAGACCCCAGAAACAGGGCTGGTAAAATGTCACTAAATAATTATTTGTTAAAACAAAAAATGAATGAATGACTTCAGAATTTTGTCTTAGGGTAACTTCTTTTAAGTACTTGTTTGGGCAAGTCACTTTTCCCCTCTGAGTTTTTATATCTGAATATATATACCACAGGAATTGTAATCTCTTCCTTGCCTGCCTCACCGCGTCGTCATGAGGAGGATCTGAGCTAATGAACCTGGAAATGCTTCATCAAGTGATCCTTAAATATAACGGATTGTTATTTTTAGCCCACGTGTAGCATCGCAGGTAGCAGGTGCTGAAAAGGACTTGCTGATTGGGGGAGAGAGACATTATTGTTTCCTGAGACTGCAGGCAAAGAAGCTTTGCAGAATGGTTCCGCAGGCCGCGGAGGGGCGGGTTTCAGGCCAGCAGCCCTCCGTCTCTGGCCTTTCCCCTAAGGCGCTAGCCTGGCAAGGATGGGGGGCGGGGAAGCAGAGGGGGGAGTAACTGTCAAACCTCCCCGCTTGGCGCCATTATTTAAATAGTACGTGGCTGTCTCGTAGCTGTACGTGCCCGGGGCGGGGCTGCGAGCACGGGGAGCGGGGCGGAGGCCGGGGGTGGGCCAGGGAGGTGGAGGGGCAAGAGGGGACGGACCGGGGCGGGGCCAGGCTGGCTAGAGGGGCGGGCCTAGCGGCGGCCCCCGACGAGATTCACTGCGCTTGCGCTGACAGACGCAAGATGGCGGACAGTGCGGAACTAAAGGTAAAGCGCAGCTCGAATTCACTTCTAATATTCGGCCGCGGAGACGGCGCGGCTGGTGCCAGGGGGAATGGGTCCGACCCTGGGGGGCCGCTCGAGCCTGACTCCATCCAGGCCTGGAGTTGTAGGGAGGAGCGGCGCGCCCGGCCCTGGCAGAGGGGGCCCGGCAGCGGCGGGCCGCGGGCCCCGGGTGCCTCGGGGGCGCTGACGGGTCGTCCCCGGCGTGTTATTGTTGTGGGCGCCTCTGGCGGGGGTGGCGGGGGAGGAGATCGGGAGTCGGGAGGTGGGGGCCGCGGCTGTCCTCGGGGCTCGGCTTCTTCACCTTCCAGTCAGCCTCCCCGCCCCCCGTGGGGAGCGGGGGCAGGGTGTTTGTGTAGGGGGGATTGGGAAAGCTCCTCGCCGCCGCTTCCTCTTCCTCCTTTGCAGTCCCGGGCTCCTGTCAGGCGCTCTCCCCAGACCCCCGGGAACTTGGCTCCGGCCGCCCCGCCCCTCCGTGGCTCCCTGCCGCCCCCGCCCGGGACTCGGCTCTCCCCGGCCGCCCGCCTGTCAGGAGGCGCTTGGGGTGCCCCACTGGTGGGCAGCAAGATCCTGGGGGCTTAGGGGTGGGGATGTGGGGAGAAGCTCCGCTAAAGTTTAGTGAACCCCGGGCTGGCGTTGGGGTTCGACAGGGGGGTTAGCGGGGGAGTTTGTCGGGGCGGGACGGTACTCTTTCTGATTCTGGGCAGCGGCGGGGCTTTGGGGGTTGAAACCCCCTCGAAGGGTGTGTATTTGGAAGCAGTGGTAGGTGGTGGGAAGCAACTACTCCCCCTTCTTCCCTTTTGGCTGGTGTGGAGGGTGAGAGGAGCCTTCGGGGGGGTCTCTGCACACACCATGATGGCGATGCTATAGCTGATGGAGGTGAATGGTTCGTGTTTATATCCCCCCGTTGCCTTTTGTTTGTAGGGACATCTTGCTGGCCATGTTGATTTGAACGAAATTCTCCCCTCGTCCTACTTCAACTCCCAATAAATAGAACGTTCCTCCGTTCCTTTCAACTGTACCAGTTACTCACGCCTCGCGAAATTGGATGAAAGGGTGCCCCCTTTTCCCCGCTTTTTCTCCCACCCCAAGCTTCTTTACCTGATGATGGCTTCTTTACTGAAGCAGATACACCACTACACAAGCAGCTGGGGAAGCGGGGGGTGGAACCCTCATGATTGGATTGTGACAAATGGGGCCCCGCTTGAATAATTTTGCTTTAGTACCCATCAGTTTTTAACTAACGAGTATTATTTCGAGGCTGTGAATGCGATATTCCCTTCTCTGTGGCTTCCTGTGTGTGAACCGAGCAGCTGGTCGTATCTTGACCCAGAGAACTGACATCTCTGTCAGAGTGGAGATGGGATATACAGTTGTAAATCTTTGGGGAGAGTTGTCGTTTTATAATTAATAAAAATTACTTAAAAATTATCTCTGTTACAATGAAACAACTTCCAGAACAACCAAACGTCAGGTTTGTCTCTGGAGTTTTCCAATGGAAAGCTTCCCTGGGAAATCGTTTTCCACAATAATTTTTCACTGCTAACATTCCAAAATTTGTGTGTTTAAGCTCTGCTTTTGAGTGTCATTCTTTTTAAATTTACTTCTAATTGCAAATTAAGGGAGAGCAGATTGAATAGGGATGCTTTCATTTTTTCCAGTTGCAAACTATTGACTGAAATGAAAAAAAAAAAGCCTCAGGGAATTTGAATATTTGGAGATAATTAACTCTTCAAATAAAAAAGTACGCAACTTTAAGATACATGTTTTCTATAGTTTTACTCTTAAAATGTAGTTGCTATGTTGCTCTGATCTTTGCCATCTAATATTTATTTTGTTAGGAATCGTTTTGAATGATAACTAATCAGTTCTGTTATACGTGAACTGCAGAGTAAAGCTGAAAAGCCTGTGCTGGCTATGTTGTCACTCTTGATGGTGTCCAAAGAAACTGGTATGGAAAGCACATGCTGGGAGATTTCCTCCTTTGTTCTTTCTCATTTTAAGAAAGTGCCTTTGGGGATAGATCAGATCCCTGGTGTGAATCTTGTTAGGTAAAGTTTCTCTTTACAAAAATGAGCCTGCATCAGATAAACACTAAACACTGGGGGGAGGGGGGCATTATTTTTCTAAAATTGGCCTCCTTTTTTGCTCTCTTCGAAATCTACTTGTTTTTCTAAAGGAGTTTTTTTTCCCCCTACTATTTTGTTCTGTTGTATAGTTTTTTTCAAATTATAATAACTACTCTAAACATACTGGTCAGGCATTGGGCACTGTGTGTGACTAGTACTTTGAGGAGCTGTGATAAATTGCTTGGAGCTGGGATAAATTGCTTAGCTAGTGATAGCTGTGTTAAACATTTTGTATATATTTAATTGTGGTTACATTTGCTGGGTTTCTGTTTTTGTTTTTGGAGGAGAAGATCTTAGAAATGCCTCTACCATAGTTATTTGAGAATATGTGTATGTAATTTTCTGTGCAGTGAGCTTTGGAAGGTATCCCTTTTGGAAATTATATTTTATGAGTGTTTTTTATTTATGGTTTTTGGAGGTAAATAGCATTTATTCCTAATAAGGAATGAAAAATCAGAGTAAGAATGAAGAAAAGCTCGGATTTTTCAAAGTTTTAGGTGAAAACACAATACTCCAAATTTCCAGCATGAGGCTTTGAGTAAATACAGTGACTTTTTATTATATAAATTTACAATCCACATTTCATTTTGCTGTGGTTTGTATTCATGATTATTTTCCTCATGGCCCATTTTAGTGAGTCCTTTTAAATCTGTTAACAGATCTGCAAGATCAGATGTGGAAAATGGATAGACCTGTATCCCCTTTAGGAATAGTGCAAGTGGCAACACTTAAAGATATTGCCCATAAAATTAGATTGTGAGTAATACCTATCAAAAAATTCTCTGTATGCATTTGTTTATGAAAGGTTTAATTTTTCATTAGGGAAATACCCATAAATGACATTTGTAAGAGTGCGGAGAGTGAGCATTTTATTATTTTTAGGAACTTAAAAACAGGAGGGTGTGATGGCCGGATGATCTTGGAAGTTATCTAACAGCTTCATGTAGTTCTAAAGTACTTTTTAAAAAATTACAATTTTTTTTTTGCATTAAAACTCAAATCGAGTTATATTGCCATTTTTAGTCACAGGAGGAACAGTAGGAAGAAAGAATTCCATTATAATTTTAGTGGAGTAAGTAATGGAATTCAAGAAGAAAAATCATATTTTAAAAATCATACTTTTAGAAGTAGTATCTATATAAGTTGCCAGTAAATTCTGTTGTCATATACTGCCTCTCTTTGTTCAAGAAATAGCCACTTAATTTTGACCTTTGTGGTGTAATTTGTCTGCTTTTATTTCAGATAGAAGCAAGTAAATGTGACAGTTTATTCATGGATTTGATTTGAATCTCCATAATTTGCTTTTCTCAAGTGCCATATTTGGATGGCTTTTTAGTCACCATTTTTTGAACAGTTTTAAAAACAATTTGTAAAACGCTTTAGTTTTTAAGTATTTCCTATAGTTGTTTTGAAATACCACCTTTTCCTCTGCTGTTTTCTTCTGTGTGATTGTATTGTCTTTCTCTTCAAAGAGTCTCTTGTAATCCCTGTTGATTGCAGTAGTGCTTAGTGGTGAGTCCATAGCTGATTAACCTTGGGTTTCTCCTGGTTGAACTCCATCAACATGCTGCTAGGGTTCTTGCTGAGGCTTTTTAAAAGTTCAGTGTAATTTGTACCCTTTCTTGCTTGTAGCTAAGGATAAGAAAAGGAAATGGCTTAGAGTTGTAGTAGGGACTGGGAAGAATTATCTAAGTTTCTGAAAAACTGGGTGTTGATGAGATGTAGCCTTTAAAAACAAAACCCATTCAATACTGTTCAATTCTGTGAAATTGATTGTAGTGTGTTCTGTAGTATTCTGTTCTGGCATTAAACACAAAATTTTTTTTTGAGTAATATCTTATGATTCATAATGTTCCATAATATATATGATTCAAAATAATATATTCGCAGTTCATAATATATCACATTATCTCATTTGATTTTTCCAACAATTCTTTGAGGTAGGAAAGGCAGATGATATCTCCCTTTTATCAATAAAGTAAGCCCAGAAAGGGTAAGTGACTAGCTCAAGGTCATACAAATAAAAGTGGCAGGAACTTCAGCCTAGGTCTTGTCATTTCAAAACCGTGTACTGTAGGCTTCTTTAAAGGTGCCCTGCCAGTCCTGGAGCCCTCTAGGGTTCCTTGCTAGAATTCTAGTAATGTTGTTGCTAATACTTTCCTCCTTGCTCTATGCCAGGGTATTTTTGGATATTCCTTGGACTTTTTGCAAGGAAGACTTTGGAGTTTGTTAGAATTATAGATGTTAATTCTGCAAATATCATTTTACTTATGAAAGTTTCAGAGAGTACTGAAAAGTAAGTAGAAAACTAAATAGCACCTGCAATCCCAGCACTTAGAAATAATCATAGTTGACATCTGGGTGTCTTGCCATTTAGACCTTCTCTCTGTAAGCAAATGCATATGTATATTCATCACAAAAAGAGATTATACTATTTATTTGTAATCTTTTTTTTGTGTGTTTTTTTTTTTTTTTTTTATGACTGTACCCATGGCATATGGAAGTTCCCAGGGCACGGATTTAATTCAAGCTGCAGTTGAAGCAAGGGTGAATCCGTTAAACCATTGTGCTGGGCTGGCTCAAACCCACACCTCTGGGAGTTCGCATCTTGGCTCAGTGGTTAACGAATCTGACTAGGAACTATTAGGTTGCGGGTTCGATCCCTGGCCTTGCTCAGTGGGTTAAGGATCTGGTGTTGTAGTGAACTGTGGTGTAGGTTGCAGATGAGGCTCAGATCCCACGTTGCTGTGGCTCTGGTGTAGCCCATCGGCTACAGCTCCTATTTGACCCCTAGCCTGGGAACCTCCATAGGCCCTGGGAGCGGCCCTAGAAAAGGCAAAAAAAAAAAAAAGACAAAAAAACCCCAAAACACACAAAAAAACCCCACACCTCTGCAGCTAGCCAAACTGCTACAGTCAGATTCTTAACCTACTTGCCACAGCAGGAACTCCCTGATTTTTTTTTTTTAATGCAGAAATTATTTATATTTTATTCAAATATCACTATTAGGGTATTCTGCCTACGATATTCTAACCACAGTAGCAGCCTGTGAGGTATAACTTTAATGATTAACTTTCATTAGTAATTTTTTAGAACAATTGGAACATATAACACACACACCAAAAGTTTGATATTTTGAGTTGAAATTTACATTATTATATAATGTAATCTGCTGTTTTTGTAGCTGTCTTTCCAGATTAGTAAATATAGATCATTTGAAAGTTAACATTAGGAGTTCCTATCATGGCTCAGCAGAAACAAATCTGACTTAGCATCCATGAGGATGCAGGTTGGATCCCTGGCCTCCCTCAGTGGGTTAAGGATCTGGCATTGTTATGGCTGTGGCATAGGCCAGCGGCTACAGCACCAATTCGACCCCTAGCCTGGGAGCCTCTATATGCCCTGGGTGCAGCCCCAGAAAGACAAAAAAAAAAAAAAAAGTAAGTTAACATTTATTTTATTCAGCTAGTCCCCTATCATTGGACAATTAGATTACCTCCATTTTTTTTTTTTTTGCTATTTTAAGCAGTGTTTTGACAAACAGCCTGATAAAAAAAGTTTGCAAAAATGTTTTATTCTAATTATATTTATTTGACAGACATTTTTTTGTGCTTCAGGGAACAGTGCAAATAGAATTTTGATTAGATGAGATGTGATTGAAATAAGTAATTTTTGATTTGTTCATTGCCTGTACCTTTATTGTTTCTGTTTCTGTAAACCTGTCAGATAAGATTATTAAATGATGGCGAGATAGACTTTATAAAATATAAGTAAACATTGCTTCTGAATCAGAACATTTGACAAAGTATGAAGTAGATTATGAAATAGCATGTATAACTTATTTCAGATATGTTCAATTTGGAAATTATTGTAACCTAATATTTCAAGTTTATGTGTCTTATTAGATGCCCACCTGTTTTTAAACAGGTATTTTTTTAAAAAGGCAATGCTGAGCATTAGTATAAAGAAAGCACAAATGAGAATTTTTGCCATACCCATATTTTTAATCTCAAAGCAAAGTGTTGCCATAGTATAATATTGGTAGGTAACATTGTTTCGAGGAGGGCCTTAGAGAAAGGAGGTTACATAGGCCAGTGAAAACACTTTTCTATTTTAAGAACCCTTTGTGGGTTAAATCAATAAATGCATATGTGAATTGAGTTAAGAATGGTATTTGTGGAGTTCTGTGGTGACACAGAGGGTTAAGGATCCAGCATTGTCACTGCTCTGCCTCAGAGTATACCTGTGGCATGGGTTTGCTCCCTAACCCCAGGACTTCTTCATGCCCTTCTTCATGCTGCCGCCACAGTCTAAAAAAGAGAGAGTAATATTTGTGCAACATCTGAAAAGTTTTAAACTTTAATTTGCTTTGTTTTATCCTCTTAATCTTTTCTCATCATTTTTAACGTCTCTTCTCCTACCTTTTAATTTTAATTACATTTTCATTGTTTTGTTTCTCCTTGCCTGTACACTTTTACTTTGTTTTTATGATTGCCTTTTATTAAGAAGAAATGGCTGATGTAATTACGGATATGAAGTTGATCACTCTGTAAATTGATGTGTTAAATTTGGTCCTCACATAAATCTTTAGCATTTATTTTATTTTATTTTTCTTTTTATGGCTGCACCTGCAGCATATGCAAGTTCCCAGGCTAGGGGTTGGTTGAATCAGAGGTGCAGCTGAGGCCTACACAACAGCCACAGCAATGCCGGCTCCTTAACCACCTGACCAAGGCCAGGGATTGAACCTGCATCCTCACAGAGACAATGTGGGGTCCCTAACCCACTGAGCAACCACAGGAACTCCAGTCTTCAGCATTTATGCAACAAATTGTGTCATTAGAATTTTATAGAAAATAGGTGATAGACAAATTTAAAAATACTTAGTTGTCCTTTACTATCAATTTCAGGAATAGTACTAATTGCTATGTACTTTTTGCTAGTCTTACTACAAAATGTTTGCAACAGTACTATTTCCCTTTCCATGTTAAAAATTGTGGAACTTGGAGTTCCTATTATGGCACAGCGGAAACAAATCCTAGGAACCATGAGGTTGTGGGTTCGATCCCTGGCCTCACTCAGTGGGTTAAGGATTCGGCTTAGATCCCACGTTGCTGTGGCTGTGGAGTAGGCTGGCAGCTGTAGCTCCAATTGGACCCTTAGCCTGAGAACCTCCATATGCCGAGGGAGCGGCCCTAAAAAAACAATAAATTAAAAAAAAAAGTGGGACTCACATTCCTTTTTTTTTTTTTTTTAAGGGCCGCACTCATGGCATATGGAAGTTTCCAGATGAGGGGTCAAAACAGAGCTACAGCTGCCAGTCTGCACCACAGCCACAGCAACAAGGGATCCAAGCCATGTCTGCCACCCATACCACAACTCAAGGTAATCCTTGAGCGAGGCCAGGGTTCGAACCTGCATCCTCATGGATACTAGTCAGGTTTGTTACTGCTGAGCCGCAATGGGAACTCCCAAATTTATTGCTTCTGATTCCCTTTACTATTGGTTTTAGGGTATCACATGAAAAAATAACTCCCCGATTCCTCCCTCCCCTCACAATTCTCTGGTAAACCTTTATTCTTAGGCATGAACTTATAAAATTCATCTAAATGAAGAAATCACCTTTTCCTTCACTGCTTCACCTTAGATCAAGCAAAAAAAAACCAAACATAAACCCTTTGAATATTAATTAATAACTTTGAAATATCAATAACTCACAGGACTATTGTATATGTTCCTATTTTTAAAAAGTCACCTCTTTCTTACTTTTCCTGCTATTCCTTGCTTTCAGTTTACCCTTTGGTTGCCAGGTCAAATTTCCCAAAACTCCTTTCATCCTGTCACTTCATTGGCTTTCCATTGAAAACAGGATAAAGTCTTAGCTCTCAGTTTGGTATTCAAGATTTTCTGTAGTCTGACTGACCCCAGAACATTTTGTGTGTGTGATTTGTTTCCTCCATTATGCAGCAAAAGTCTTTAACTTAAAGCCAGAGCTATTAGTTTGCTTTTTGTTGTTGTTGTTGACTAGTATTCTGCTTTGTACACTGCTCTGTAATTCCCCATCCCTACTCTATGAACACCCTAGGTGCCTAAGATGTATTTGTCAAATGAACAAATTATGTTCAAGATTTCTTTCTGTTAGGAGGCAGAGTCTCATGTTTATATGACAGTCTAAATTGTGAATATTCTGAGATAGTCATATCTTCACACTTTTCATCATGGCTGCTTCGTAGATGAATTTGAATAACATTAAATCCAGAATAATTAATGAAAGACTGTTTTACGTTTGCCTTTTACATTTCTTTTAAGTTATATAGATAATAAATATTTATCATTGTAATGATAAGTAGCAGAGTAAAAATTTTATTTTATTATTTTTATTTTTTGCTTTTTAGGGCTGCACCCGAAGCATATGGAGGTTCCCAGGCTAGGGGTCTAATCGGAGCTACAGCTGCCAGCCTATGCCAGAGCCACAGCAACACCAGAGCCAAGCCACATCTGCGACCTACACCACGGCTCATGGCAATGTCAGATCCTTAACCCACTGCCCGAGGCTAGGGAAGGAACCCCCAACCTCATGGTTCCTAGTCGGATTTGTTTCTACTGCGCCCCGATGGGAACTCCCAGAGTAAAAATTTTAAAGTGGGATTAATCTTCTTAATCCCACTTTGGTATCTATCTGATTTTTCAGGGAGAGAGCATAACAGCTTTATTGAGATACAGGTCACATACTGTACACTTCATCCATTTAAAGTGTACAATTAAATGATAATATATTCGCAAAGTTGTGTGACCATCACCACAATTTCAGAACATTTTTTTTTTTATTCTCCCAAAGAAGTCTTGCACCCTTCAGCTATCACCCTCATTGCCCACAACTCCCTCCACCATTGGGCAAACACTAATCTACTTTCTTACCTGTAGATTTGCCTGCATTGAGCATTTTGTATAAATGGAATCATATAACATGTGGCCTTTTGTGTCTGACCTATTCATTATTCTTTGGACACTTCATTATATATGTCTGTATAACATTTATTGTATGTGTATATGTCTAGATTCAGAACTAGAGACAAAGACTAAACTCTTAAGTACTCATTAAAAGAATGCATACACATCACTATATATAATCATGCTATACTTACTAGACATAGTATCCTTTTTTTTTGTCTTTTTTTAGGGCTGCACCCATGGTGTGGCATATGGACGTTCCCAGGCTAGGGGTCTAATCAGAGCTGTAGCCGCTCGCCTACACCACAGCTCACAGCAACGCCAGATCCTTAACCCACTGAGCAAGGCCAGGGATGGAACCTGCAACCTCATGGTTCCTAGTCGGATTCATTTCCACTGTGCCACAACAGGAACTCCTAGACATAGTATCCTTTGACTTGCTTTTTTCACTTAACAATATGCTATATTTAAGCTCTTTCCATGACATGTCCCAAAATGAGATGGTCTTATTCTTTTTTACCATGCAGGTATTTCTTATATAGGTTTACCATGCAGGTATTTCTTTATATAGGTTTACCTCTTAAATTCATCAGTGTCTATGTCAAAAAGTTCTTAACTTGTTTTGATGATTTTGTTATTTTTTTTAAAATTGTTACCACATTTAATGTATCCACTATAGTATTAATATTGGAGTTTTACTTAAAAATTGGAATTACATTTGTAACAGGTAAGGGTTGTTTGGTTTGAGGAGAAATGGAATGTAGACTCTTTATGGGTTTCTAGCAGTACACAGCCAAAGCAATTCATTTTGTATTTGGATTTCTGAATGTGAGCAAGCCTGTTTTTAGCTTCATGGCATAGTGCTTAAAATAGAATTTAAACATGCTATCTTGTGCTTTATGGTGAATTTTAAGATTTTTCTTGCAGCCATGAAAGTTTAATCTTAACATGTAAGCTCTGAAAGATTTCAGGGTAAATATTTTTCTCATATATTAAAATCATCAATCTGGTCTATGGGCTTCTGTGATTTACCCAAGAAAGGGAATGTAAAGGCTCCTAGCTCAGAGTCTGACTTATGATAGGTATTTGGTAATTATTTGTTTGTTTTTTTTTTTAATTCAGGAAGTATCAGAGTTCCTGTTGTGGCGCAGCGGAAACAAATCCAACTAGAAACCATGGGGTTGCAGGTTCGATCCCTTGCCTCACTCAGTGGGTTAAGGATCCAGCGTTGCCATGAGCTGTGGTGTAGGTCGCAGATGTGGTTCGGATCTGGCATTGCTGTGGCTGTGGTGTAGGCCATTGGCTACAGCTCCGATTAGACCCCTAGCCTGGGAACCTCCATATGTCACGGGTGTGGCACTAAAAAAAAAAAAAGACAAAAGAAGTATCTTATTCTGTAATTAATTATATGTTTGAGTTTCTGACTCTGTGAAATACCAGATTATCAGTGGTTTGAGCATATCACCATATACATATGTGTATTTATTGAAACACCCTTGTTACAATGGAATATGTAATAAAAAAATTTTGTGGGAGGTGGCTGCTCCTGAGGCAGGTGGAAGTTCCCAGGCCAGGGATCATATCCATACCATAGCAGTAACCTGAGCCACTGAAGTGACAACACTGGATCTTTAACCCACTAAAGCACATGGGAACTCCAAAATGTGTTTTTCTTAATCATTCAAGTAATGCATCAGCTATTTCAGTGATTTTCAAAGTCTATTTCCCAAACTTCTGGTTATTCTCCAGACTTTGTGGGGATTCTCTAGATCAAAACTATTTTCTCAATAAAAGCCACACATTATTTGCCATATTGACATTTGCAAAATCAATGATGGGTAAAATTGCATGAATTAAGACAGTAGCACTAAACTGTACTAGTTTAGGACATCATTGTGCACTTGGAATTAATTAATTTTTTTTTTTTGTCTTTTTGCCATTTCTAGGGCCACTCCCATGCCATATGGAGGTTCCCAGGCTAGGAGTCCAATCGGAGCTGTAGCCACCAGCCTACGCCACAGCCACAGCAACGCAGGATCCGAGCTGCATCTGCAGCCTACACCGCAGCTCACGGCAATGCCGGATCCTTAACCCACTGAGCAAGGCCAGAAATCGAACCCTCAACCTCATGGTTCCCAGTTGGATTCATTAACCACTGAGCCACAACAGGAACTCCTGCACTTGGAATTAAACATAAATTCCAGGGAGTTCCTGTCATGGCTCAGCGGGTAATGAACCTGACCTAGTATTCATGAGGACTCGGGTTCACTCCATGGCCTCGCTCAGTGAGTTAAGGATCTCGTGTTGCTGTGAGCTGTGGTGTAGGTCACAGACTTGGCTCAGATCCTATGTTGCTGTGGCTGTGGTTCCCTAGCCAGGGAACCTCAATGTGCCACAACTGTGGCCCTAAAAAGACAAAAAAATTAAAAAATAAAAATAAATTCTAGGCATTCCCACTGTGGCACAGTGGAAATGAATTGGACTAGTATCCATGAGGATGCAGGTTTGATCTCTGGCCTCAGTCAGTGGGTCAGGGATCAGACATCGCAGTGAGCTGTGGTGCAGGTCACACATGCAGCTCTGCGTTGCTATGGCTGTGGCATAGGCCGGCAGCTACAGCTCCGATTCCTGGCTTGGGAACTTAACACATGCTGTGGGTGTGACCCTAAAAAGCAAAATAAATAAATGAAATAAATTCTAGTTATACTTTTATTGATGAAGTAATGGAACTTATTTCTATTGTCTTACTCTTTATGTTTTAAAATTTATTTTGTGTAATGAAATGGAAAGTCTTGTAAACCACTTTTTACTAAATACAAAATCTGATGGTTAATTCAAGGAAAAGAACTAGTGCGGTTGTTTGAGTTGCATGCTGAACTAGCTAATTTTTGTTGTTGTTGTTGTTGTTGCTATTGCTATTTCTTGGGCCGCTCCTGCGGCATATGGAGGTTCCCAGGCTAGGGGTCGAATCGGAGCTGTAGCCACCGGCCTACGCCAGAGCCACAGCAACTCGGGATCCGAGCCGCGTCTGCAACCTACACCACAGCTCACGGCAACGCCGGATCGTTAACCCACTGAGCAAGGGCAGGGACCGAACCCGCAACCTCATGGTTCCTAGTCGGATTCGTTAACCACTGCGCCACGACGGGAACTCCTGAACTAGCTAATTTTTTTAATGAACTACCATTTTTATTTGAAAGAATGGCTGACAAAGTATAGTTATAAAGACTTGTGTATTCGTTCCACAGACATTTTCTCAAAACTAAACCAGGAATTCCCTTTGTGGCTCAGCGATAACGAACCCAACTAGTATCCATGAGGATGTGGGTTCCATCACTGGTCTGGCTCAGTGGGTTAAGAATCTGGTGTTGGAGTTCCCATTGTGGCTCAGTGGTTAATGAATCTGACTAGCATCCGTAAGGATGCAGGTTCAATCCCTGGCCTTGCTCCGTGGATTAAGGCGTTGCTGTGAGCTGTAGTGTAGGTCACAGGCACCACTTGGATCCTGTGTTGCTGTGGCTGTGGCAGTGGCATAGGCCTGCAGCTACAGCTCTGATTCTACCCCTAACCTGGGAACTGCTATATGCCTCGGGTGCAGCCCTAAAGCAAAAACAAACTAAACCGAGTGAGCCTGTTACTGCAAGACCAACTGTCAATATTTGTGAAAATAGAAATTTGGAAGACTTGTGTTTGCTATTTTAAGCTTGATAGGTCCCAATACTTGACTTATAAATAACCAATGCATAGTGTTACAAAAAGTCATGCATGTGTGCTCGCTTCGGCAGCACATATCCGAAAAAAATTAAAAAAAAAAAAAGTCATGCATGAGTAAAAGGATCCACTGAAAATGGAAGATAATCAATGGATTTCAATATATCAGAGTAGGAAATGTTCATTGATAGGTTTCAGATTCCATGTTGTAACAGCATTTAAGAAACTGCCACTTGTCGAGTTTTGGTGAAAAATCAAAAAATATCCACAGTTATCTGAAAAAGCTATTAAATACTCCATTTTTCTTCCCAGTACACATTTGCATGAGGTTGACTTTTCTTCATATACTTCAGTCAAAATAATGCGTATTGAATGCAAAAGTGGGTATGAAAATCAGGCTGTCTTTATTAATCTAGACATTAAAGAGATTTGCAAAAATGCAAAAGAATGTTTTGCTAATATTTTGTTTGAAATAGTTTTGTAAATTTGATATTTTGATTTTGTTAACAAGTAATTATTTTTAAATGCAGTAAGTCTAAAATTTTTTAATAAAATCATATGGTAGTTAAAAGTTTTTATTATAGTTGATTTACAATGTTCTGTTAATTTCTGCTGTACAGTAAAGTGACCCAGTTATTTATATACATATATATATATTTTCTTTTTCTCACATTATCCTCCCTCATGTTCCATCACAAGTGATTAGATATAGTTCCCTGTGCTATACAGCAGAATCTCATTGCTTATTCACTTCAAATGCTATAGTTTGCATCTACTATCCCTGAACTCCCAGTCCATCCCACTCCCTCCTCCTCCTCCCCCTTGGCAACCACAGGTCTTTTCTCCACATCCCTGAGTTTGTTTCTTTTTGTAGATAGGTTCATTTTTGCCATATATTAGATTCCAGATATAAGAGATACCATGTGGTATTTGTCTTTCTGACTTACTTAATATGAGAGTCTCTAGGTCCATCCATGTTGCTGCAAATGGTATTATTTTGTTCTTTTTTATGACTGAGAAGTAGTCCATTGTGTATATGTACCACATCCGAAGCCATTCATCTGTTGATGGACATTTAAGTTTTTATGTCTTGGCTATTGTGACTAGTGCTACTGTGAACACAGAGGTGCATGTATCCTTTTGTATGGATATATGTCCAGAAGTTGGATTGCTGGGTCATATGGTAGTTCTATATATAGTTTTCTGAGGTACCTCCATACTGTTTACCATAGTGATTGTACCACTTTACATTGCCACCAACAGTGTAGGAAGGTTCCCTTTTCTCCACACCTTCTCCAGCGTTTGTAATTTGTAAATTTACTAATGATGGCCATTCTGACGGTGTGAAGTGGTACCTCATTGTAGTTTTGATTTGCATTTCTCTAATAATTAGTGATGTTGAGCTTTTTTGCATGTGCCAGTTGACCATCAGTGTATCTTTGGAGAAATGTCTCTTCAGGTCTTCTGCCCATTTTTCAATTGGGTTGAATGTTTTTTTGCTGTTGAGTTGTATGAGTTGTTTGTGTATTTTGGAGGTTAAGCCCTTGTCAGTTGCATCATTTGCCATTATTTTCTCCCATTCTGTAGGTTGTATTTTTTTTTTTTTTAATGGTTTCCTTTGCTGTGCAAAAGCTTGTAAGCTTGATTAGGTCCCATTGATTTATTTTGTTTTTTATTTCTATTGCTTTGGGAGACTGACCTAAGAAAACATTTGTACGGTTCATGTCAGAGAATGTTTTGACTACTAAAATTTTCTATTTTAACTTTTTTTTCTTTACAATTTTAAAATTAAAGTAATATATACATAACTTAAACTTTACTATTATATCATACATTTTTAAGTGTGTATGGTTCAGTTCTGCTAGGTATATTTACATTGTTATGCAACCAATCTCCAGAACTTTTTTTTTTCCTTTTTTGCTTTTTAGGGCTTCAGGTATGGCATATGGAAGTTCCCTGGCGAGGGGTCGAATCGGAGCTACAGCTTCAGCAACACGGGATCCAAGCCAGGTGTCTGCAGCCTACACTACAGCTCATGGCAATGCTAGATCCTTAATCCATTGAGCAAGGCCAGAGATCAAACCTGCATCCTCATGGATACAAGTTGGACCCATTACCACCACAACTAGAACTTCCCAGAACTTTTTACAAGATTAAAATTATATATTGACTAAACAGCAACACTAGTTTTAACTTCTAAAATAGGAAACATGGGTAGATTTAATCAACAGAAATTGGGGAGGGGGGAATCCTTCCATTTTCAGGACTATAAAAGAGTTCAGAGAAGCCGAAACTTTGAGAACCTGAGCACTCTTTTTTTCCCCCAGAACACTTTTTTTTTTGTCTTTTCTAGGGCCGCTCCCGAGGCATATGGAGGTTCCCAGGCTAGGGGTTGAATCGGAGCTGTAGCCACCGGCCTACACCACAGCTCACAGCAACGCTGGATCCTTAACCCACTGAGGAAGGCCAGGGATCGAACCGGCAACCTCATGGTTCCCAGTCGGATTCATTAACCACTGCGCCACCACGGGAATTCCCAGAACACTTTTTATTGAGTCACAGTGTAAGAGTCTGTAGTTTCTTCTTATTTTTAGAGCTGCATCCATAGCATATGAAAGTTCCCAGGCTAGAGGTCGAATTGGAGGTGTAGCTGCAGGCCTACACCACAACCACAGCAACTCGGGATCTGAGCTGCGTCTGTGGCTTACACTACAGCTTAAAGCAATGCCGCATCCCTGACTCACTGAGCAAGGCCAGGGATTGAACCTTCATTCTTCGTGGATACTAGTCAGATTCTTTTCCACTGGGCCACAAAGGGTGCTCTAAGAGTCTGTAGTTTAAAATGAGAATAATATCCCTTTCACCTTATTTATGGTATATTTTTATAATTTATAGATAATTAGTGATCCATTTACAAGGCAGGTTTGCTTAGCAGAGCTGTTTAATTGTATCCTGTGCCTCTGTGGTAAAAATACCAAGCAGTAATGGCTTGCATTGCATTATATAAATGTTCTCCAATACTTTCAGTCAGTAAGGGTGTAGGAATTATATATTTTTTTATTTTTTCAAGATTATGTTTCAACCCTTGATTACTTTTTTTTTTTTTTAACGTCCTCACCCACAGCATATGGAAGTTCCCAGGCCCAGGGATTGAATCTGAGCCCCAGCTGCAGCAACACCAGATCCTTTAACCCATTGTGCTGGGCCAGGGATCAAACTGTACCCCCCACTGAGCTGAGCTGCTGCATTTGGATTCTTAACTGATTGTGCCAAGGCAGGAACTTCTGCCCTTTTTTTGGGGGTAGTATGAGATGGCAATAGCTTGGATAAATGAAAAATTCACACAGATATATCCTAGTCTGATTTTAGCCAGTGATTTCCTCTTTAGCAGATCTTAATAGCTTTACCAAATATTTAAGGTGATTGATTTGCATTTGACCTGTTTTGCTTTCTTCCTTTCCCTGTTGTGGGATTAACAGAGATTATAAGAATGAATGCTTTTCACTTTCCACCTTTTTTTAGGGTTGTGTTTGAAAAACTTCGACCTTTATATTTCTCAAACATCTTCTTCAAGGCGTCAAACTAAGACTGGGAAAGGAAGTTTTTTGTTTTTTGTGTTTTTTTTGTCGCAATTTATTCTAATATGTGATTTCAAAATAAAGTAGCATTTTAGAGGTGACAGATCTTTTTTTTTTTTTTAAAGCATCTTTTGTCTATTTGCATCATTTTAGGATTGCTATTAGTTTTCAATCTTGAATTTAGACAGTAATGCCAGCTATAGTTCAGACTAATGGGGATGATGAACAATTAAAATTAATAACCCTTAATTTTAGGCTTTAAAAATTACTTCTTGGTATATGTGGCAAGTATTGTTCAATTTTTTCCAAGTGGCAACCCTGTTATGCCCAATGAAAAGAATATTAGATAAGATTCATTGGTAATTAGTAGCATTTGTGTTATAAACCAGATGGGTTATAACTACTGATTAGGTTAAGCTTTGATACTCATAAATTGATTGATAATTGTTTAGGACATATTTTCTTGTAGGTAAATACTGAGTTATTCTCTGGAAACTAGTGATTTTTTTTTATCTTTTGTTTTCTTAGGGCTGTACCCCTGGCATATGGAGGTTCCCAGGCTAGGGGTCAAACCAGAGCTGTAGCTGCCAGCCTATACCACAGCCATGGCAACTTGGGATCTGAGCCACATATGCGACCTACATACACCACAGCTCACAGCAACACCAGACCTTAACCCCCTGAGTGAGGCCAGGGATTGAACCCGAGTCCTCATGGATGCTAGCTGCGTTCGTTAACCCCTGAGCCACCTGAGCCATGACGGGAACTCCGTGGGAACTACTGATTAACAGGTGATTCTGTTGAGGGTGGAGGGTAATCCTGAAGCTTTTGTTTTGCAAACAGACTTGTTTTATTTGTAGCTTTGGTAAAAGTGATGCATTTTTTTTCAAACACATGTTATCATAACTGCATAATCCATTTGAAGGAACAAGGTTTGAGGGTGATAGTGTTTGTGTGTCTAAAGAGAGGCTGGTGTGATAGTTGCAGTGGGGATGCTGGGGATACTGTTGGAATTCAGAATTTGTCCTCTATATGAAGGTAATTCCACAAATAAAGTTAATTAAAGGAAAAAGTGATATTGATAAGAAATGCAAGCTCTTATAAATTAGCTATGAATTTAGAGTATTTGAAGAAGTATATAATGCCTTATGAATATGAAAAATTTTTTATTTGATTTAAAAGTCAATATTTTCCCTTTTATAGTCTTAGTTTGTTAAAAACATGGTATTGAAGAAAATTTTACTTCTATATAGTTAGGCCTTTCCATGCACTCATTTATTTATTCAGTAAATATTTGTGCCTGGTGCTGTATTAGTCAGTCAGTATACAAAGATAATTAAAACTTAACTTCCTGATGGAAAAGAATTCATTGTGGTAGAGATGGATACATACTATCTTGCATCATGAATCTGCTTAAGGTGAATAATAGAGCCGTGTGTGATTGATCTGTACTTTTTACTTAACTTTTTTTTTTTAATTTTTTTCTTAACTTTGAATCTCTACATTTCTGATACATTTAAGAAAATTACTTCTCAGTTTTCACATTTGAATGATTTAGATTAATAAAAAATTAGTTATCACTAACTTATTTTTTGAAAAACTTAGGTATTAAAGGCTTTTGTTCTGAGATATGTTCATCTTTTTTTTTTTTTGTCTTTTGTCTTTTGTCTTTTGTCTTTTTTAGGGCTGCACTGGCAGCATATGGAGATTCCCAGGCTAGACGTCTAATCAGCTACAGCTGCCAGCCACAGCCACAGCCACAGCCACAGCCACAGCCAGGCCAGATCCGAGCCTCATGTGCTGCCTACACCACAGCTCACGGCAACGCTGGATCCTTAACCCACTGAGCAAGGCCAGGGATCGAACCTACAACCTCATGGTTCCTAGTCAGATTTGTTTCTGCTGCGCGATGAGGGGAACTCTGATTTCTGTTTGTCTTTTGTCCAGCTACCTGCCCCTTGCCCACACCTCTTCTTGCTCCATGGTTTTTAAAATATATACTTCATTTTTAGATTATTTACCAACCTAAATTAAAGTAACCAAAATCTTTAGGAGCAAGAAGAGTTTAGATAAAGTTAACATTGAACTTTAATAATGATTTTAATGATTTTACTCAAAGCTAGTTAAATCTTTGACAAATCTTAGCTTTTTAGGAAATTTTCTTTAAAGACTAATTTTATCCCTTGAATAAACTCTAGACAGTTTGAAGTATGATATTACTTTTGAACATTTAGGACATTTTCTCTTCTGTACTTTTGCCTTGTAACCTAAAGAGGTACAGGGTAAAGAGTGACATTTCTGTTCTTGAACCTTTACATAAGATTTGTTTGGAGGTTTTAGGATGTTTATTCCTAATGTGCTCAAACTTCATGATTTGGAAACTTTGGGGGAGGAGGTATTTTTTCAGTTATTGTGCTAATATGGTATCTGGTGGCCCAGTCTGGAAACACATGTCCTTAATTTCTGAGAAATTTCCTTATATTAATCCTTTAGTAATTTTCTTTCTTTCCTTTTCTCTAGTCAGAGGAATGGACCTCTGCATTTAAAAGAAAAAATCTATTATTGTCTTTTGTGTTTTGTGCTTGTGAATTAATTTTAACTTTTTTATTCCTTTATTCTTTTTGTTTCTTTTTAGGGAGGGAGTATGATAGATGTTTGTATATGGTCAGTTTGTATTTCACTAGTGGACATTCTAAACATTCTGCAAAGTTCATGATACAAACTATATGATAATCATTTTTAAATATTTCCAGTATAGAATTAGGATTTATATTGAGTGTTAATAGAAATTGTGTTCTTTTCTGAGAGAAAGCCAGGTTCCTTTGTAAAAAAATAAATGTATATGGAATTCCCTGGTGATCTGTTGGTGAGGACTTAGCACTTTCACCAGTGCAGCCCAGATTCAGTCCCTTCTCTGGGAACCGAGATCCCACATCAAGCCACTGCATACTATGGCCAAAAAATAAAATAATATACAAAATAATATGTATAGCTTTATAGAAGAATGTATAACTTATAGATGACTAATAAAACAAACATCAAACTTAGAGTGTTCCAAAACTTTGAGGCTTTCTTTTGTGCACCCACATCCTGTCTCCTCCCCACTTCCTCCATGTAACTTTATTAATAGGTTACTTTTAAAATCAAAGGTAGTAGTGAAATACTAGTTTTGTATACTATTTTCTTGTAAGGTTGTTTGTAAGTTATTGCTCCTAATTAAACGTATATCACAGTCTTATAAGTTTCTAAATTTGATATGGCATTCTTTGAAGAGGAGGATTCTGTAGTGGAGAGGAAAGTTTTGGAGATCTCATTTTGAAAATATGCGTTAACTGTGGCAAATATACATGTCCGTAGAATCTAGCAGTTATGCTCACTGATTTTCAGGAGAGAAAAGGGGGCTTAGGTTAATTGCCACAGTGATCCACACTCTTGTAAGTCTTAAAAAATGTCTAGATTTATCAGTATCTGGAAGTTCCCATTGTGGCTCAGCAGTAGCAAACCCTACTAGTATCCATGAGGATACAGGTTCGATATCTTGCCTCACTTAGTGGATTCAGGATCTGGTGTTGCTGTGAGCTGTGGTGTAGGTTGCAGATGGGCTCAGATCCTGAGTTGCTGTGGCTATTATGTAGGGCAGCAGCTGTAGCTCTGATTTGACCCCTAGCCTAGGAACTTCCGTATGCCACAAATGTGGCCCTAAATAGAAAAAAAAAGATTTATTGTGTCTTTGGTGTAGTTAGTATGTGAAGAAGTTAAATATTAGAGTTATAAGAAATGTCTAGCTTTGTGGTGGAAGCATAAACCATTGTAAGCTATGTTTTACTTTCTATGATTTTTGTCATTTTGTTTGATATCTTTTTTTTTTTTTTTTGGTCTTTTTGTCTTTTAGGGCCGCTCCTGCAGCATATGGAGGTTCCCAGGCTAGGGGTCCAATCAGAACTGTAGCCACTGGCCTACACCAGAGCCACAGCCACACAGGAACCGAGCCATGTTTTCGACCTACACCACAGCTCATGGCAGTGCCGGATCCTTAACCCACTGAGCGAGGCCAGGGATCGAACCCACGTCCTCATGGATACTAGTCGGGTTTGTTACCGCTGAGCCATGAGGAGGACTCCCCTATGTTCAGTATTTCTGAACTACATACTTCCTCTACTTTCAAGTCTTGTCAAATCTTTCTTAATGTTACGCATTCCTTTCCTTTCTTGCTATCACCCTCGTTATTTCAGACTCTCATAGTTTCATGTTAGGTGTTAACAGTTTCTAAATTGGTCTTATCAGAAGTTCTCTGATGGTACAGTAGGGTTTGTCTCTGCTGTGGTTTAGGTTTGATCCCTGGCCCGGGAATGTCTGCATGCTATGGGTGTGGCCAAAAAAATTGCTCTCATATGTTAATTTCTCTTTTTCAATTTATTTACTCTTTAATCAGATTGAGTTTTTGATTATATGTCAGTCTCTTCCCATTGGTTGTAGAATTAAGAACAAACTTCAACTTACCTGTCCAAACTAAGTAAATTATTGCTTGAATACAGTAACATGCTAAGTAGGCACTGAGCAGAATTATATAATGTCCTTATTTGTGGGAGGTAATGTGTATAATTTCTGATAGGTTTGAAATACCAGTATGGCTTATAATAACTGAGATGCCAGAACATCATTACTCATATACATTGACAGTGCATAAGACACAGTTTGTACAGACAGAGCTTAATTTGGTAGAGAATAGACAAGTAAACAGGGCTTCTCTACACTGTGGCTTATATAAGAGCTGTATTGACTTAAATTGGGGAGCACATAAGAAGGTTGAAGTTAGCTAGAAAAAGGTTGAGATGAGAGAGAGAAGAGTTACTGAAAGAAGAGTATGTATATGAGAGTCCTGGAGGATGGAGAGCTAGTTAAGGGGGTTAATGGCAATGGCTAGACTGGATCATGAAGGATATCTTGGGCCATGTTAGGAAATTTGGCCTTTATCCTGAGTATAGTGGGTAATCATGAAAGATTTAAGCATGAGAGTGACATGATCAGATTTATATTTTAGAGAGATCAGCAATGTGGAGAGTGACTTTAAGGAATAATACTGGAGACAGGGAGAACATTTGAGTTTCTTATAGACATCTAGGGAAGAAATCACAGTAGTCTGCATTAAAGTGGTAATAGGAACTTAGATATTTTAAGGTGGTAGGATTCATATGGCTTGGTAAATGAGAACAAAGGAGAAGTTGGTATAGAAGTTTCTGGTTTGGGGCAACTGGTTAAGTGGTTTGAGAGAAATTTGATTTGTTAGGTTTGGACATGTTGACCACTGCTAGGACACGGGGTGCTTAGCAGATTTGATTTGTAATTCAGAAGATAAAGGCTAGACTGGAAATGAAGATTTGGGAATTAATAGCCTAGAAATGCCATTTTGGAAGTCATGAGGTGGAAAAAGTCACCCTGGAAGACTGGACTGAGTGAAAATAGAGTACATAATAGAGTGTGTAAAGGAATGGGGAATTAACTTCGTGGCTTGGCGAAAACAAATCTTGCTGGCATCCATGAGGATGCAGGTTCGATTCCTGCTCAGTGGGTTAAGGATCCAGCGTTGCCATGAGCTGTGGTGTAGATTGCTGATGCAGCTCAGATCTGGTGTTGCTGTGGCTGTAGCATAAGCCCTCAGCTGTAGCTCCAATTCGACCCCTAGCCTGGGAACTTCCATATGCCACAGGTGCGGCCCTAAATAAAAGCAAAAAAATAAAAACAAAAATAAATACAACCTCAGTTACATTTCCCTGAAAAACATTGCAGTTTTGTTGTTAGGGGAACTTTGAGGATTGAGTGCTAATTTAATGAACAGATTTTGGAAAGGGCCTTTCAGGAGTTCCTGCACAGTGGGTTAAGAATCTTACTGCAGTGGCTTGGGTTGCTACTGAGTTGCCGGTTCAATCCCCAATCTGGCACAATAGGTTAAAAGATTTGGTCTTGCCACAGCTGGAGTGTGGGTCACATCTGTGGCTCGGATTTAATCCCTGGCCCAGGAACTTCAATATGCTGTGGGTGCAGCTATAAAATAAATTTAAAAAAAAAAAAACTAAACACAAAAGCTGTTTCAGTGTTATTTCTTCTAAACTAGGCAATACGCCTCCATTTATTTCTTCCTTTTTCTCGTTTTAGACTTCGAATGCAGTGATAGGTATTGTTTCTCCTTGGTCACAAAATCTGTCTCTATGTTTTTGATCCTCAAATGCTGACTTCTAGATTTAGGAAAGAAAGAAGTGAACTTCCTTTTTTTTTTCTTATTTTTGGTCTTTTTGCCTTTTCTAGGGCCGCTCCCACAGCATATGGAGGTTCCCAGACTAGGGGTCCAGTCGGAGCCATAGCCACCGGCCTACGCCAGAGCAACGCCAGATCCGAGCTACGTCTGCCACCTACACCGCAGCTCACAGCAACACCGGATCCTTAACCCACTGAGCAAGGCCAGGGATCGAACCCTCAACCTCATGGTTCCTAGTTGGATTTGTTAACCACTGTACCACAACGGGAGCTCCTGAACTTCCACTTGTAAGAATATTAGTTGCATTGAGTATTTGGAGAAATGCTCTGGAATTTGATTAGTTATATGTTTAAGGAATGGCATTAAGTTTCTGCTTATTCTTCATGAGTATGATAAACTCATTTGTTTCTTTTAGGACAATTATAGTATATTTCTTTGTTTTATTGTCCTCTAGATGTAACAAACTTTTTTTGGAAACATTTTTGTGCTTCGAAAAAAAAATTACACTTTGTTGACAGTAACTCTGGTATTGGCATTTTGCCTTTTTTGAGGGGGTGGGTGAGGGGTGGTTAATGTTTTGAATATATTAAAATAGATGCTGTTAGGTTTTTGACATCAGAGACTTGTAAGTAGCCAGTCTTGCCACTTGATAAATTTCAGGAAGAGCGTGTAGTGTGTTTTCATGGTCTTCATCTTGAGATGTATTTTTATGTGCATTAATGAAATTTCTTAAAAGAATATGAGCATTTTTTAAAGCTTGCTTTTACTGTAGGGAGTTTCCGTTGTGGCTTAGCAGTGACGAATCCAAGTAGGATCCAAGATGACGTGGGTTGACCCCTGGCCTCGTTTAGTGGGTTAAGGATCTGGCGTTGCCATGAGCCGCGATGTAGGTTGCACACTCAGCTCAGATCCCGAGTTGCTGTGGCTGTGGCATAGATCGACAGCTAGAGCTCCGATTTGACCCCTAGCCTGGGAACTTCCATATACCTCCGATTTGGCCCTAAAAAAACAAAACAAAACAAAACAAAAAAAACCCAGAAAAACCACTTTGCTTGTAAATATCTGTCATATCAGTCTGTTCTGAAGATAATGATCTGTGTAAATTTCGTAGTGCGTTAGCAGTTTTACTTTATGTAGAATAAAAGATGCTTTTGTTGTTTCTTTTACCCGTAATTTATAGAATAATCAGGTGAAAGTATTCTGTTCTGTGTAGAAAAGGAAGAGGTGTTATCATTAAATTGGTTTCTGATAGGATTTAAATGATTACTTAGGCAAGCTGTCACTGCAAGACTTGAACAACTTTTCCTGTTTCTTTCCTTTTTTACTATTTTTTTTTAATATGTCTTCGTAGTTTGTGAGGAATCATACCCAGGGTTGTTAGAACATTTGTATGATGCACCCCAGTGTTCATAGCAGAACTTTTTACGATAGCCAAGACATGGAAACAACCTAAATGTCTATCAGCAGATGAACACACAGACACACACACACACACACAGACACACACACACACAGACACACACACACACACAAAATAGAATACTACCCAGCCATAAAAAAAGAATGAAATAATGCCATTTGCAGCAACATGGGTGAACCTAGAGGTTATCATACTAAGTGAATTAAGTCAGAAAGAGAAAGATAAATACCATATGATATCACTTGTATGTGAAATCTGAAATAACACAGATGAACTTATTTCTGAGACAAATAGACTTACAGACATTAGGAAACAAACTTATGGTTACCAGAGGGGAAAGAGGATGGGGAGGGGTAAATTAGGAGTTTGGAATTAACAGATACAGACTTCTGTATGTAAAATAGATGAACAGCAAGGTCTTGTTGTATAACACAGGGGACTACTTACAATATGCAGTAGTAAACCATAATAGAAAAGAATATAAGTAAAAAGAACATTTGTGTATATCTTTTTCTAAGCTTGTTTTTCTCTTAAATCTTAAGATTGAAATATGGTAAGCTTAATTGTTTTTCTTGTGCACCCTGGGCAGTGTTTATTGAATAATTACCTTAAGATTTGGGAATCGTGGGGAAAAGTAGTCATCTGAATCCTAAGTAGTTCAATAATCTTATTTGTAACCTTAAACTTGATTGGAAGGGAATTTCTTATCATATACCACTGGGCTCTATAGTCTTGACAGTTTTAAATCCCAAGTTTTAAGGGTATGAATATTTAAGAAGCAAAACTCTCAGATTTTGCAGATGACACAAAACTGGGGAGAATATGTTAGAAGACAGAGTCAAGAGGAATTCATCATCACCAGCATCATCTCCTGGACACTTACTAGATGATATCTACTGTACTTAGAATAGGTGATGTGGAGAAAACTGTCCTTGAAAAGCTCAAAGTCTAGGAGAGGATATAGACTAGAAAATGAACTATTTACAGCACTGATAAGTTCTATAGTGCAGGGTGCAGTTCTTCAACAGGGTTTTGAAAAGCTGGAATGATGAACTTGGGGAAAAAAAGGAAAGTTTAACAGCATTAAATATATAAAGTTCTATTTTTATCAATTTTTAATTTTTTTAAATTTCATTTTAATTTTTTTTTGACCATGCCCATGGCATGCGGAATTGAACCCATACTATGGCAGTGACCCTAGTCACAGCAGTGACAACACCAGATCCTTAACCCACTAGGCCACCAGGGAACTCCTAAAGTTCTGTTTTTATTTTTTTAGGATTGCACCTGCAGCATATGGAAGTTCCCAGATAGGGGTCAAATCTGAGCTGTAGCTGCCAGCCTACACCACAGCCACAGCAACTCAGGATCCAAGCCATAGCTCACAGCAATACTAAATCTTTAGCCCACTGAGTGAGGCCAGGGATCGAACCTGCATCCTCATGGATACTAGTCAGGTGCTTAATCTGCTGAGCCACAACAGGAACTTGTAAAGTTCTTTTTGTTTTGTTTTGGTCTTTTTAGGGCAGAATCTGTGGCATATGAAGGTTCCCAGGCTAGGGGTCAAATGGGAGCTGTAGCCGCCAGCCTGCACAGTCACGGCAAAGCTGGATCAAAGCCACCTCTGCGACCTGCACCACAGCTCATGGCAATGCTGGATCCTTAACCACTGATCAAGGCCAGGGATTGAACTTGCATCCTCATGGATACTAGTCAGGTTCCTTTCCACTGAGCCACAGCGGGAACTCCTGACACTTAAATTTTTGATTGAAAACATTGTTAATGGATTTCACTAACTATACAGGATTATATTTCCTTAATTATAGAGGAGTAGAAGAATGAGAATATTTTATTAAATAGAGTTAAATTGTTACAGTTTTTTTTTGGGGGGGGGCACACCTTTGGCATATGAAACTTCCCAGGCTGGAGGTTGAATTGGAGCTGCACCTGCCGACCTATACCGTGGCTCATGGCAACACCAGATCCTTAACCCATGAGCAAGGCCAGGGATCGAACCCGCATCCTCATGAATATTAGTCAGGTTCATTACTGCTGAGCTACAACGAGAACTCCATGTTACAGAATTTTGAAATTTTAAGGAACCTTTGAGAATCTATCATTTTTTTAAAAAAATAGCACACCTCAGGAGTTCTGTTGTGCTGCAGCAGAAACAAATCTGACTAGTATCCAGGTTCTATCCCTGTCTTCTCTCAGTGGGTCGGGGATCTGCCATTGCCCTGAGCTGCAGTGTAGGTCACAGTCTTGGCTCAGATCTGATCCCGCATTGCTATGGCTGCTATGGCCGGAAGCTGCAGCTCTGATTCGACCCCTAACCTGGGAACTTCCATATATGCCATGTGTGCAGCCCTAAAAAGTGAAAAAAACACCCACAAATACTTCATTTTTTATTTATTCATTTTTTTGGCCACACTTGGAGCATGTGGAAGTTTCCAGGTGAGGGATCAAACCCATGCCATAGCAGCAACCTAAGCCACTGCAATGACGATGCCAGATCCTTAACCTAACTTAGCCACAAGAGAACTCCCAAATTTGTCATTTTTGAAGTGAGAAAATAGAACCTGAAAGATTGAGGTTCAGTAAATTAGTGGGTAAGTCAGTACTAGATTCCAGATTGTGTGTATAGTAGTACTGTTTTATATTGTATTTTACCTAGCATATAGTAGGTATACAGTAACTTTTCTGAATTAATTTGATTACTTGTTTCTGTCTTTGAAGACTAGCCTATCTTTATATGTTCATTGTCCCTATATTCCTCTTTCAGCAACTCATTGAGCCAAAAACAAAAAAACCCAAACCAAACCAAACACATTTATTGAATCTCTCCGTGCAGAGCAGCTTTTATTTATTTATATATTTTGGCTTTTTTGAGGCCACACTCGTGGCATATGGAGATTCCCAGGCTAGGGGTCAAATTGAAGCTACAGCTGCCGGCCTACGCCAGAGCCACAGTAACGTGGGTTTGGAGCCGCATCTGAGACCTCTACCACAGCTCATGGCAGTGCCAGATCCTTAATCCACTGAGCGAGGCCAGGGGTCGAACCCACAACCTCATGGTTCCTGGTCAGATTCGTTTCCTCTGTACCACAACGGGAACTCCCCAAAGCAGCTTTTAAAGTTATATCTTCCTCCCTCTGTGTGAGAAGTTCGATACTGTGTTAGAATTTTAAACTCTGAATTAACTTTTTTATTGTAAAAGGTATTTTATCTAAATTTTAAAAGGTTTTTTTAAATTCAGGTTTGTTATTTTTAGTCCTCAAGTTATTATCTAGAAGGAGCTTTTTGAAGGACATATCCATATGTTTTATAAAATGTAGTACATAAATGGGGATGATGTTTAAATTATCAAAAATCAAAGCCATGGTTTGCCATTTTAAGAGTGTTTATTCTTGGCTCGAAGGAGAATTGAATCTCCCTCTTCTTTTCTTTTGTGGGAGCTAAATGCTTCATATATGATGGAAGAGACCAGGAGAGGAAGAAGATAATTGGCTTGAGGAGTAGGTACTACAAGTCATTTTTCAGTCATCTTAATTGAGAAATAAATAAAAGATGAGAAACTGGGTGGAACAACATTATGGAGAAATATGTAACTAGCTTGACTTGCTGCTTTAGTAGAAACTGTCTAACTAGGTTTTCTGGTTGAACTGGGCATTGTTGACCACTTGCTAGTCTAACAGCTGCTTATTAACTACTTCAAGTGGAGAGAATTAGAAATGACCCAAAAGTCAGTTCCATTAAATAAAGAATCTGACTCTGAAAATAATAAAATATTTAATGTATGCACTAAGAGAATTTTTGATGATTACTTTTATGGGTAGAAAGCAAAAGTATAAATGAAATATTGTTAAATTTGTTTTGTCTATCTTTAGAATTCATTTTGGTTTACAGTTGGTTACAAATTGATGCTAGATAAAGGTTCATAATATAGAGTCTGCTTTATGACTAATCCTCTGAAATGCTGCAGTGGGATGTGTAAACAAGAGTAATCATGTGGTTCAACAGAAAGTACCTAATTCTTATTCATGATTTACATATGACCTTTGATTGAGACAATAAAATTGTCACTATTTAGTCTCAGAAAGCACTCTGTCCTTAATACTTGTTAATATTGCTTGATTATTGTCTTGTATTTATCTTTCTCAGAATATGGTCCCTTCCTTACATGCATACACACGCATCTACATATGTGTCTTTATGTGTGTTTGTAAAATCTTACGTATCTGAGGAGGAGATTTACGTTGAAATGTCTTCTTATTGAATGGCTAGGATCTCCCCTACTCTGCCCTGAGAACATTGAAAGGCAGCCTTTTATTGCCAAAGCAGGATTTTGGATAGAGGATCCCGCTCTGTCAAAAGTTATCAGATAAAAGGAAAAAAAGAAGTCCTCAAGATAGCCAAGTTCCCAATCATCCTAGAATGAAATACTCTGGTCTGCTCACCCACATAGTTCATCTGATCATCTTTTTTCTTTTTTTTTTTTCTTTCTCTTTTTTTTCTTTTTGATTGCACCCAGGGCATGTGGAAGTTCCGAGGCCAGGGATCAAACTCATGGAGTGGTTGTGGCCTGTGTCACAGCTGTGGCAATGCTGGATCTTTAATGTGCTGCGCCACAAAAGAACTTCCTGATCAACTTTTTAGTGTCTTACTCATAGATGTACAGCCAAGACATCCCCCTTATTCAAGGGAAGTCATCAAGAGCATGAAAGGCAGAGACCAAAGCAAATAGCAAAAAAGAACTCAGAGATTACAGAGACAGTGCAGTCAGCTGAAGAAAACAACATCAAAAACCCAATTTATTTATATCCTCAAGAGAAAAAAAGATACTGCATTCATGAAAAATAAGAACAAAATGCAGAGGGAAAAGAAAAAGAAATACAGAGCAAACAAAAAAGAGCTCAGTGGAATTAAAATTTTAATAGAAGAGTTAGAAGATAAAGTTGGGGAAACTTCTCAGAAAACAGAGCTAAAGATAACAGATGTAAATGCAAGAGGAAAAAGAAAATAGACCAGGAGTTCCCATCGTAGTGCAGTGAAAGCAAATCCGACTAGGAACCATGAGGTTGTGGGTTGGATTCCTGGCCTCGCTCAGTGGGTTAAGGCTCTGGCATTGCCCCGAGCTGCGGTGTAGGTAACAGACACAGCTCGGATCTGGCGTTGCTGTGGCTGTGGTATAGGGAGGCAGCTGTAGCTTCGGTTCTACTCCTAACCTGAGAACTTCCAAGCAAACAATACAAAACAAAACAAAACTTTCTGGAACTGAGGAACATACATCTCTAAATGTAAAAGATTAGCAATTATCAGTTCATACAATTAAAAAAAAAAACCTAATCCAGGATACAGTGTTGTAAAATTTTAGAACACGTGAAGAAAAGGTGACTGTGAAGGAATGGGGATCAGATTGTGCCAGGCGTACTAAGATGATGAGGAAAGGCCTTCAGAATTCTCAAAGAACATATTTTCCTGTTTGGAATTCTATACTGAGCCAAATTCAATTATTAAATATGGGTAAATGAAGATATTTTCAGACAAAGCAAGGAATAAAAAAGGTGTATTTCCCATGCCTCCTTCTCAGGAAGCTACTGGAGAAAAAACCCCGCTATAAAGAGGAAATCAAGAAAGGAGGAAATGAGATCAAGGAAACAGGAGTCTAACATGAAGGCAGACAAGGGAATTCCCAAAATAAGTTAAACGGAAATTCTATGAACATAGTTTTGTACTGGGTCTAGAGAGTAAGCAGTCCAAATTGGTCATTTTTTTCCCTGACGGAGGATTGTAAGAGGTATATTTTTATTTATTTATTTGTCTTTTTGCCTTTTCCAGGGCCGCTCCCACGGCATATGGAGGTTCCCAGGCTAGGGGTCTAATTGGAGCTGCAGCCACCAGCCTATGCCAGAGCCACAGCAACGCCGGATCCTTAACTCACTGACCAAGACCAGGGATCGAACCCGAAACCTCATGGTCCCTAGTCGGATTTGATTAACCACTGCGCCACGATGGGAACTCCTGTAAGAGGTATATTTTTAAGAAATGCAGTGATTTACCTGAATATTTGAATATGTCGAGAGGAAAGTTATGCTTTTAGTAGTTTACAGATAAATTAGTAGTAGCATAGAAAACTAAGCAAATGCGGAAATGGTGCAGTTATTAACTAGAAGGAAAGCAAGCTCATACGTAAAAGGAACAGTAGTCAGAATGTACTTTTGGTATAGCTGTGAATATTATTTATAGCCATAGTAATAATTAAACACCAACAGTTGATTCAACCAGAAATTTTGATGGGAAAATGAAGGTAGAGGACATGTAATAGATCTAAATCTTTTTTTTTTTTTTTCCCTCTCCATTTTTGGCTGCCCTGTGATATACAGAGCTCCTAGACCAGGAATCAGATCTGAGCCACAGTCACAACCTAAGCTGCAGTTGAAGTTACACGGGATGGTTAACCCACTGTGCTGGACTGGGGATTGAACCTATGTCCTGGAGCTCCCAATATGCCACTTATCCCATTGTGCCACAGTGGGAGCTCCAGATCTAAATCATTCTTTTAGTAAGAGGTCATTTTTTTCCCTAAAAGTAAAAAATTCTAAATAGCTTTAAAAGATCTACTATATAGTGGAAATAGTGAAAAATGGCAGTAGAAATAGCTAAAAAGACTTGAAAGTGGATGCCTTAGATTTATGAAAAATGGGTGGGGCAGAGAAACATCTGTTTTCCTTTAAAACTATTTGACTTTTAAAACTGTGTGCATGTCCAGACCTGAAGAACAGACTTGTGGTTGCCAAGGGGGAATGAGGAGGGAATAGGGTAGACTGGGAGATTGGGGTTAATAGATGCGAAGTATTACATTTAGAATAGATAGACAATAAGTTCCTACTGTATAGCACAGGGAACTATATCCAGACCGTGATGGAAAATAATATAAAAAAAGAAAATATATGATTATATATATATGCATGCCTGTGTGACTGAGTCACTTTGCTATACAGCAGAAATTGGCACAACTTTGTCATTCAACTATACTTTAATAAAAAATAATTTTTAAAGAACCATGTGCATATCTATCTGATTTAAAAGATTCATTTAAAAAAGATGTCCCTCAGGAGTTCCCATTGTGGCGCAGCAGAAACAAATCTGACTAATATCCATAAGGATGCAGGTTTGATCCCTGGCCTCACTCACTGGGCCAGGGATCCCGTGTTGCGGTGGCTGTGGTGTAGGCGGGTAGCTGTACCTCCCAGTCAACCCCTAGCCTGGAAACTTCCACATGCCAAGCGTGTGGCCCTTAAAAAAAAAAAAAGGAGGGGGGCAGGAAAAAAAGATGCCCCTCATAGTGCTTTCTTTACAGAGTATACATATTTCTCAGGCATTCTAAGTTCCCTAGGCTTCTGAGAATTGTATCATTTGGGGATGTAGAGTTACCAGAATGCTATTTGAGGAGGCAGTGATTTCTAGTAGCAGTGGTTGATGTTATCCTTACTTATAAATATTCATTTTGTTGTAGTGCTAACAAATGGAGATTTGTAAACACATGAAAAATGAAAATATATTGCATTTCAACATTTCAGATGTGTTTAGTTTTTCTCTGTGTTGTCAACACTTTACATTGTGAATTGACTGCTGTTCCATGCTTCCCTGAAGCTTTTTGGTTTAGTGATAACTTCAGATGTTTGTTTTTCCCGCTTTCTTTTGTTTGGTTTTTAAATACTGTATGCTTATTACGGTCCTTAAAAAAGTATGCAGCAGCTGCTCCGATAATAGTAGATAGCACTTCATCTTTCACTATACCTGATAATAAGGTGCAATAGTTAATTTGAATCCAGATGTTTTCTTTTATCTTAACCATCTTGATTGATTGATTGATTGATTTTGCCTTTTAGGCCTGCACTTGGAGCATATGGAAGTTCCCAGGCTCTTGGTTGAATCAGAGCTGCAGCTGCCCATACCACAGCCACAGCAATGCAGGATCCAAGCTGCATCTGTGACCTGTGCTGCAGCTTGTGGCAATGCGGGATTCTTAACCCACTGAGCAAGGCCAGGGATCAAACCCGCAACCTCATGGATACTAGTCATTAACCAGTAATTGTTTTAAAAGCCAAAATGGGGAGTTCCCGTCATGACTTAGCAGAAATGAATCTGAGTAGCATCCATGAGGATGCAGGTTCAATCCCAGGCCTTGCTCAGTGGGTTATGGATCTGGTATTGCCATGAGCTGTGGTGTAGGTTGCAGATGTGCCTCGGGTCCTGCTGTGTCTGTGGCTGTGGCCTAGGCTGGTGGCTGTGGCCGAGGCTGGCAGCTGTAGCTCCGATTTGACCCCTAGCCCAGGAACCTCCATATGCCTTGGGTGTGGCCCTAAAAAGCCAAAAAAAGATAAAAATAAAAGCCAAAATGTTGAAGTTTGAGGTTGAGATGGAATGTTAAATAAATTGATCTTTTAAAAGTTTTTCTGTTTCCTAGTTAAAAGGCATGTGGCTTGTTTTCTCTAAAAGACACTAGCAATGTAAAAGTACCACATTTGGAGTAGAATTAGTTGTGTAACATTCAACAAATTTTCTTCCTTCCTTATCTTTTTAGGGCCACACCCTGGCATATGGAAGTTCCCAGATTAGGGGTCGAATTGGAGCTATAGCTGCCAGCCTATACCACAGCTCATGGCAACACCAGATCCTTAACCCACTGAGCAACGTGAGGGATTGAACTCATATCCTCATGGATATTGCTTGGGTTTGTTACTGCTGAGCACTGACGTGACCTCCCACATTCAACAAATTTCTTAACCTTCCTAGGCCTCAGTTTTCCCATCTGTAAAATGAGGACAATACCTACCTCATAATTATGGTGATTAATTATGCATCCTGTGAGAGCAAAAACAAAAATTATACCTATGTCATTAACTTTTTTCTTCTGATCATCAAGCAAGAGATTTTATTTTATATGAATTGTCAATATGTTCTTCATAAAAAGAACAGTGATACATCTGTGCTGCATTTAAATCCTTATATCCAAAGAGTCAGGACAAAAGCTGCCTTAAGTTTACCGTAATTAATGAATTTCAGTTTTTGATTGTGTTTGACTTTGAAGAATAGAGTTGAACTGAAATGGAAAAACATTCTTCTCTTTCTAAAAATTTATCCTATTTTCTCTTTAAAACAAAATGCATTTGACCATTGCCAACTTAAATTTGTTTTTAACCTATAATCTTTGAAACATAATTTGTGTTATTTCTCTAAGAGTAAAAGCTTACTTATTTTTTTTGTTTTGTTGAATTGCAGTACTTTTTATTGAATATAACTGAATTTATACGGAATTTTCGCCATAGTCACTCTCCACTCTAATTCCTGCTATAAAATACTGTAGGTTCAAGATTTCTACACATTTTTCTCATTTCTCTACTTAGTCTGGATTAACCCCTTATTGCCTACAGGATACAAATCTGTGTAAGTGAAGAGAAACACTACCCGACTTCACCCCTTTCTTAGCCTCTTTCTCAGTTCCTCACAAGGCTCCCTTTGGCAGGATGGTCTCAACCTGAACCCTGCCCTGGCTGTCCACTTGAGCTTGTGCTACTGTCTCCACTCTACTCCAAACTTCCTCCTGTTTCTTTAAACCACAGATCCTAAATCTGTTAAAATTCTCTGCCTTCACATGGACCGTCCATTCCTAGCAATCAAGCTAGATCTACATACTCCTGACTTTCCCAGTTCAACTCCCCTTAGCGTCACCACCCAGCTCATCCAGCTCATCTTCTGCTAGAGCACTCTTTCAAATTACACTGCAGTTTCCTAGAATGAAAGAAGTCTAGAGCAGGGTTCTCTTTGCAAATCCCATGAATGTGGGCACCTACAACTTAAGTGAAAATATGCTTTCAAAATGGAGAAACAGTGATTTATGACTTTGCATCCAGGAGAAGTTTACTTATTAATACAGTGCCTGTATTGCTGAAATACCTGTTCCTTCTTAAATAAGTAATAAAAAAAAATCTTTAGAACTATTTTGTACTCTGAAGACAGTTTGGAGAGTAGGGTGAAGTTGATATCTTCTGACATTATAATCTCTGATGACATACTCTAAAAAGAGAAACATTTATAGGATTTGGGGTAGAATTTGTTTTTAAAGCCTATGTTATATCTTTGGATAAACATAAGATTTGGGTTTGCATTATAGTTATACGTATAGTTATCAATGTAGAATCCACCCCCACCCTTTCTTCTGGTGTGACTTTCTTATTTTGTTGATTCATTTATTGTCCAGGCATTTGATGAGTTACTTATCAGATGCACCGTAGTGTTAGAATGCTGAAGATAACATGACATTGTACCATAGAGGACTTCAATCTGGTCACGGAATTATTTGTAAAAAGGAAAATTATAATATAGCAAGATAAGTGCTAAAATAAAGATAGGAAAAATGGCCAGTAAGAGTTGTGCGAAGAGAGTCATTTAGTTCTGCCAGGCTTAAAAAGCAAGGCTGACCAAAGCTGAGCTTCACAGAAATAAAGCATTTACCAGGCCATAGAAGGCAGGGGAAAGGTTCATACTACTTTGATTAATCAACTATATTGCATCTAAAGCTCTTTATACACTTGTTTTTCACACTGTTTTGTTTTTCTTAATTGTTTTATAATCTGAAAATAACTTCTAGATGATTGGCTTGGGATGAATGTCATCTCAGGGAGTGCTGGTAAATTAGGGCAGCTTAACTTTTGCGTTATTGATATTTGGGATGTGATGAGGGGATACAACGGTTGGGGAAATAGCAAGTGTTAATCTCATATGTGGCTTTCATCCTGACTCTTCCCTGTCAGTGGTGGTAAAGTCAGGATTCTGCTGTTAATACCTGTATGATCTTGGGTAAGCTGTTTCTTCCCTTTGGATTTCATTTTCCTCAGCTTTATTTATTTATTTATTTATTTTTGCTTTTTAGGGCCACACTGTGGTATATGAAAGTTCCCAGGCTAGGGGTCGAATCAGCTACAGCTGCTGGCTTACGCCACAGCCACAGCAACTCGGGATCTGAGCCACATCCGCGACCTACACCACAGCTCACAGCAGCTTCCTCAGCTTTAAAATGA
Source organism: Phacochoerus africanus (assembly GCF_016906955.1). NCBI lineage: Eukaryota > Metazoa > Chordata > Mammalia > Artiodactyla > Suidae > Phacochoerus > Phacochoerus africanus. The sequence goes on from NC_062545.1 coordinate 168,295,916, forward strand.
GAGAATTGATGTAGGTGGGTATTTTCTGTTGGTAGTCTCTTAGTAGTTGGGGAAAAAGGTGAAAGAGTGACCAAATAAGTTTGGAAACACAGTGTTAAAACTTAGAATTTCTTTACTACAGCCTTATATGTTATGGTGTTAAATTTCTGTACTTCTTAGCCTGGCTTTGCCAGTAGAGTGTCAATAATACGGTTTAATGGGAAGATCATAGGCTTTAGAATTATACATATCTGGGTTTGAATCCTGATTGATATTTAGTATCAGTGTGGCCTTTGTTAAGTTGCTTAACTTTTCTTAACTAGTTTCTTCATATATAAAGCAGGAAGGATAATACCTGTGGAGTTGTAAAGATTTAATGACAACCCATATGAAAATATCAAATATATTTGGCATATAATGGGTCAAAAAAAGTATAGCTTAAACCTTATAAATTCTGAAGTTAGTGTTGGATGTAATATCTGATGTTATTTGTATCCTGCCTACATCTGGTGTTTGAAGTAGACTGTTAATGTAATTCACATATACTTATTTAATTTTTCCCCAAGAAAATAAATGTTCTTGAGGGCTCATTACTTTTTGCCATCCGGAATATGCTCAGCACTGTCCTGGAGACTTAGTAAGTGCTTGATAAATACCTGAGAATTTCATTGTAACAGTGGAATGAGGTGAGACGTGGTTCTACCTGGTGTATACTTTTATATCTTATATAACACTAGGTAGAAGTCAGTGAATTTTTGAATATTTATTATAAATTTCTTTAGCTGGAGTTCCTGTTCTTTGGCTCAGCAGTAATGAATCCGACTAGTATCCATTGAAGATGTGGGCCCAGTTTCTGGCCTTTGCTCAGAGGGATAAGGATCTGGCATTGCCCTGAGCTGTGGTTTAGGTTGCAGATGCTGCTTGGATCTATCTTTGTTGTGGTGTAGGCCAGCGGCTGCAGCTCTGATTTGCAGCTCTGCAGCCTTCCTAGTCTGTGAACTTCCATATGCCACAGGTGCAGCCCTAGAAAGAAAAAAATAATAAATTTCTTTGGTTACTTATATTAAATGGCTAAATTTTAAGTTTGAATATTCAGACTACTGTATATAGAACACACTTGATCTTAGCCAAAAGGCGGAGAAGCAATTACTATATGTAGAATAGATGGTAATGGGGACCTACTGTATATAGCACAGGAAAATTTACTCTGTACTGTATGGTAACCTATCTGAGAAAAGAATTTGAAGAAGAATGGATGTATGTGTATGTATAACTGATTTACTTTCCTATATGCCTGAAATTAACATAGCTTTCTAAGTCAACTATGTTCCAATAAAAATTTTTAAAATATTTTAAGTTTGAAATAACTAGAATTGACTGTAAATGAGCTGGCCTTTAAGCAAACCATAAGGAGAAAGTATTTATTATAACACTTTGTTTAATGTTGTAAATTATATTATTGGAATACTAATGTTTTACATTTTGTTTTGTCTCTAAGCAAATGGTTATGAGCCTTAGAGTTTCTGAACTCCAAGTACTGTTGGGCTACGCCGGGAGAAACAAGCACGGACGCAAACACGAACTTCTCACAAAAGCCCTGCATTTGCTAAAGGCTGGCTGCAGTCCTGCTGTGCAAATGAAAATTAAAGAACTCTATAGGCGGAGGTTCCCCCAGAAAATCATGACGCCTGCGGACTTGTCCATCCCCAGCGTACATTCAAGTCCTATGCCAGCAACTTTGTCTCCATCTACCATTCCACAGCTCACTTATGATGGTCACCCTGCATCATCACCGTTACTCCCTGTTTCTCTTTTGGGACCTAAACATGAACTGGAACTCCCACATCTTACATCAGCTCTTCACCCAGTCCATCCGGATATAAAACTTCAAAAATTACCATTTTATGATTTACTGGATGAACTGATAAAACCCACCAGTCTAGGTAAGATTATTCTATAATGGCTATTTGGTTACTCTTGGAGGAAATATTTTCTTTTTCGAGTTTGACCCAATTTATTATTCATAATGACAATTACATTTGGTAGTAGCATCCAGATGGTAATAAGGATCTTTCAATTTTATTTCTTTTTTTCATTTTTTTGGGGGGATCTTTCAATTTTAGACAAAATCAAGAATGTAGAAGCTGTCTTTTAGACAGAAAAAAAGTATATTCAGGTCTGCAGTGATGGTTGCTGACACAGTAAATGTTAAAAAGTTTTCAAGAATATAAAACTTGGAGTTCCCGTTGTGGTGCAGTGGTTAATGAATCTGACTAGGAACCATGAGGTTGTGGGCTCGGATCCCACGTTGCTGTGGCTCTGGCGTAGGCCTGCGGCTGCAGCTCGTTTAACCCCTAGCTTGGGAACCTCCATATGCCGCTGGAGCGGCCCTAGAAAAGGCAAAAAGACAAAATATATATATATATATATATATATAAAACTTTTTAAAGTCTTAACATTTTAGATTGTTGATTAATATTTTACAATAACCCTTACAAATTAAATAAATTAAAACCCAGTAATTACTATCAGTCTCTGAATTCACTTTTTAATTTTCAAGGGTTGATGACATCTAAAGCAAATTACTCTTTTTGATTCTTTAAATGAGTAAATGGTTTTAATTATTATAAAAGGATATTTGAACCCTGATATATAGTATTGCAATTTCAGCTGACTTTTTCAAGTGGATGTGTGTGCTTTGCAGGGGCACACATGATCATATTTATATAATACTAATGAATACTTGAAATTTCATGTACTGTGTTCTACCATTTGATTAGTGTCTAGAATATGCTGTTAATAATTCAATGTATTAATTAACTTGAAATTTTAATTTATATAATTCTACCTTTATTTAGGGTAGAATAAAACTTACCTTATTGTGATCTCTGATACTTTTGGTGTAAAATATTTAAAATATCAGACTTCTAGATGCTGGTTTGTTACTATAAATCTGGTTGGCAAACTATGGCTGGCAAAGCTGATGCATCCTGTGGATCTGAGCTAAGTTGTTTTTTTTTTTTTTTTTAATATTCCTAAAGAGTTATAAACTAAAACGAAAACGAAGAATATGCAGCAGAGATCATGTATCTGCAAAAGCTAAAATATTTGTCTGATCCTTACAGAAAAAGTTTTCTGACCCCATTAACAAATCATTAAACATTTCAACTTGGGGGGTTGGTGAGTGTTGAATTTTTGAGAACATTTACAGAAATTCTTTGAACTAGGAAATGTTTGTTTTAAATTATATCAAGTAGAATACCTGAATAAATTAACATTATAGGAGTCATTTTCAAACAACATGAATTTTATGTCACTTTTTAAAAATAGCCATTAATAAGAAAAATTAACACTTGTTGAGAATCTGTCCTAAGTTTTTAAAACCTATACATGCTCATTATAAAAAAGGAAAGTGCTGAAGTCCCTTCCTCATTAGCAGTTTAGTATCTATGCATATATAAGCAAATTATGTTTCCTGTTCTTAAGCAGGAATCGTATTAGACATAGCATTCTCTGACATGCTCTTTTTTTTTTTTTTTGGCTTTACTAGTATAGACAGTTTTCCTTGTCTTATTTTTCATTTTTAATTGAAGGCCATATATGCACAATTTTATATATATATATATATATATATATATATATTCTACCTCGTTTCTTATTAAAGACTGTGTTCTATTCTGTGTTCTAAATAAGCCCTCTATTAAAAGGCATATTTTTCTGGTTTTTCACTGCCAAAAACATGCTGTAGTCAACCTCATCTGAAATTTGAAAGAAAAAAAAGATGTTAGTGGCTTTTATTTGATTTGATTCCCAGCTCTCAAATTTTTCTTCTGGTCTTAATAATTAATGTATCCTGTTTTCAGTTTCACTAATGTAAATTTCAAGTACCAGTGTGAATAGATGATGTTTACATATGTATCTAATTTTGTTATGAAAAGTAGAAATGCAAACTAGACATACATTATGGTTATGTTTGATAATATTTTAAATAAAAATTGAGCATTTTAAATTTATTTCACAGAGATACTTTTCTTGAATATATGTTATGTCTTCATTTCTAATTGTCTATACTTTTTTTAAATGCCTTTGTAGCTTAATATATCATAATTTATATCTTACATCTTGTTGTTTTAATACTTTAGGGTACTTTATCCTTTTGAAATTTTTAATGTGTAATAGTAATGGGAAAATATATCTGATTTCTCCCTAAAAAGATATTTGAAGTAGATAGTTCTTAAGAAATTATGTTAGTAAAGCTGACAATAGTATTTGCTGTCTTTCTATAGTATTTTCCCTCTAATGACTATTTTCAGAGAATAGTCAATAAATTTTAAATAATTTTTCTTGCTTGGAGTTCCCTTTGTGGCACAGTAGTTAACGAATCCAACTAGGAACCATGAGGTTGCAGGTTCGATCCTTGGCCTTGCTCAGTGGGTTAAGGATCTGGCGTTGCCGTGAGCTGTGGTGTGGGTCACAGATGAGGCTCGGATCCCACGTTGCTGTGGCTCTGGTGTAGGCCGGTGGCTGTGGCTCTGATTGGACCCCTAGCCTGGGAACCTCATGCCACAGGAAGCAGCCCTAAAAAAGGCCAAAAAAAAAAGACAAAAGATAATTTTTCTGTCTTTACTCCCAGCTGAAAACTTATAAACTATTTCATGGGGTGTTTCTGAGTGACAGTTTAAAAACAATGTCGTAAAATTTTGCCCATTCTTTATAACCAGTAAGTAAACCCTTGCATTTGCAAAATTGACACTGGGTTGAAGTATTAAAATACTTCCCACGAGATTTATTTAGTTGGACTTTCTTTGTCTTGTCGAGCCTCATCATTTGCACATTCTGTATTTGTGAAGTCTGCTATCTCAAACTTATTTGTAAATCCAAAATCACTACTCAGAACAGTTCCATAGCTATTTATAGACATGCACAGAGCTGCAAAAGGTTTGAGATGGCTGATGTGTGCTTTCCCACCTGTGGTTGAACTATGTGATTCTTGCTTTCTTGTTTTCAGCTCTCTTACCATAAACAAGTGTCCTCTTTGCATGTTACTTAATGCCACATTTTTTGCGTTTCTGTGCTTTTTGTTGGTGATTGCTTGGTCTAAAATGGCCCCAGGGGTTCACTGGTTAAGGACTCAGTGGTTAAGGACTTGGTGTTCTCACTGCTGTGGCTTGGGTTACTGCTGTGACTCAGATTTGATCCCTGGCACAAGAACATCCACATGCCGTGGGTGTGGCCAAAAAAATAAATAAATGACCCCTAAGCATAGTGCTAAAGTTTTGTCTAGTGTTCTTAAATGCAACAGGGCTGAGTTGTGCATTATGGAGAGAATACATGTATTAGATCAGTTTTGTTCAGGCATGAGTTACATTGCTGTTTGCTATGAACTTAGTGTTAATGAATCATCAGTATATATTAAATAAGGTGTCTTGAGACAGAAACACATAAAACAGATTAGATATTGATCAGTTGATGAAAATGTGACCAGAGGCTTGCAGGAACCTAATCCTGTATTTCCCCTAAGAGCAGTGGTTCAGTATCCACTAATTCATTGTTTGTGGTGACTTTATAGAACATAATTACCACAAATAATAAAAATTGACATTTAAAGTGTAATTGTATTTGAATACCAGTTTTCATGAATAAATCCATTGTTTGTGGTATACACACTAAATGAATAGGTAGGGTAGAGTTTTGCTTGGTGATATTGTAAATAGATTTCTGATTTCTCATTATTATCCTAAAATTAAGATAAAGGCAGACATTTTGGTTATCCACGAAAAGATCTACCAGAAAGTAATTTGTGGAAGTGTATTGATCCAGCGAATATTTGAGATGGAAATACTCACTGGATCTGGAAGAGATTGAGAAAAGAGTCTGAGTAATCTGCAGAGTTTAAGCTGAACATTAAAAAAAAAAATTTTTTTTTTTTTGCTTTGTTTTAAGGGCCACACCTCCAGTGAAATGGTAGTTCTCAGGCTAGGGGTTGAATCGGAGCTGTAGCTGTCAGCCTACACTGTAGGTCATGGCAATGCTGGATCCTTAACCCACTGAGCAAGGCCAGGGATCCTCTTGGATACCAGTCTGGTTTGTTACCACTGAGCCACAAGGGGAACTCCTAGGATGAGCATAGGCCCTGTTAAGTTAAAAATAATTGAAAAAAAGAATCTATAAGATTTTTAACATTGTTAAAGGGCTGTCTCTGTACTTCACTAAATGAAGTGACTACTTCACAGAATTCAGTTTTCTAAAGGGTTACTTTTGCCAGTAGATTACTTGTTTTGAATCTAGGAAGATATTTTCAGACAAGTTAAATACCTTCCACCATTCTTTTTGTTTCTAAACATACAGATGTTTAAAATCATCACAAACTTTTAAGAGTTTAGTTATGACCTATTGCATAATAGCATAATTCATCACAATCGCTTGAGTCCAGAATGTGATGGAATAAATTTAATTTTTTATTTTTTTCCCTCTTCTTTATCTTTTTTTTTCATCTCTTAAGGGCCACACCCGCGGCATATGTAGGTTCCCAGGCTAGGAGTCTAATTAGAGCTGTTGCTGCCGGCCTACGCCATAGCCACAGCAATGCGAGATCTAAGCCGTGTCTGCGACCTACACCACAACTCATGGCAACGCCGGATCCTCAACCCACCAAGCCAGGCCAGGGATCCAACCCAAAACCTCATAGTTCCTAGTCGGATTCATTTCCGATGCGCCATGGCAGGAACTCCCATTTCATTTTTAAGAACTAGATTTAAACAGATTTTAAGATGTTCCAGTGTAAGCTGAATGTTTTTTATGTGTGATTCATGTTTCTAACTAAAATCAAAACAATGTTTTGGTATTCCCCTGTAATATTATTAGATAATATTTATCCATCTTTATAATCATGTTGTTATTTCTTTAACTGTAAGTAATTTTAAGGTTTTTATTCATTTTGGAACACAAAGAGAAATCTTTTCATTGTCCGTAGTTAACTAGAAGAATTGGGAGATGAAGTGGAGTAGTTGTAATGTAAAATGCTTGATTTACTCAGTATTTTTGTCTCAGTATTAAAATTCTGTTTGTTCCCTGAGGCCATTTCTAATGTTTAAAACCTTTTCCATTAATCTTTCTAAGATGCCCCCCTTATATCTGACAGTTCTTACCCCCATCCAAATCAACTTGACTTTCTTTCATGCTCTTATAACATTTTATTGTTGTTAGTTCCTCAAAATGGTAGGACTCTGCTTGCTGTATTCATCTGTATATTCCCATAATAGCTAGCTGTGAACCTGCTATGTGGTAGTTGTTCAGTAAACATTTATTATCTCTCCAGTTTATTTAAATACAGTGTTGAAGAAGTAAGAGTCTGTTCTTACATTTTTCCAAATTATTTGGATGCTACAGACTTAGGAATTTGAAACACTGAAACATTTTAATTGATCATATGGATGTCATTCTTAAGTTTGTGATAAAACAAGTCACTTATCTGTTTTTTTTTTTTTAAGTCTTGGAAGATGGCTTCTATTTAAATTTTAATGTTTGTCAAACAATCTTTTCCATTAAACACCACAGATTTCTCTTTGTTACGTATGTTTGATTTTCCTCACCTCAGTTACAGGTAGTTCTAATTTGATGTGTCAGTACCTGTGTTTCCTATGGAAGTGTGCTGGGTTTATATTCTCAGTATTTTAGAGAGCTAGATCAGTCTCTTTCCCTTTTTAAAGTAGAACATTTCTGTATGGAAAATTACAATTATTTTGGGCTTGGGAAGATATATGAATAATTTATAGAAAAGATTTGAATAAAAAAATTGTAAATTTGGTTTTTTGCCTTAGGAAACAAGGCAGCAGATGCTTCAGCACTCCTAAATAGTTAAAATGATCCATCTTATTTTGTGCAGTGCGGGTAAGGTTTCTGCTACATCTTAATAACATTGGTTACCAGTGTTTTCTGCCAAGGGCTCCTCTGGCATTGGATTAGATTTCACAGTTTCCTTCTCCTCTCATTTTTTATAATTGAGTTTGCCTTCCTCCACATGCCTAATAGCCAATGCCTGGAGATCAGGTGATGCAAATTCAGGGACATAGGCTCTGATAAGTATTGGAAAGGGCATTCAAAGGTTTTATGATTCACTCTACTTTGCTTTTAGAAAATTTGCCTTCTAACAATTCAGCACAAACTGTGCTCCTCTCTACTTGAATTTTGGAAAATCAAAAGCAGTAATTTTTTCTGTAGATGGGTTTCTTCCCTAGAAACTTCTCTTCCTAATTTGGCAGCACTGGTTTCTGATTTATGAGACAAAATCTAAGATTTACTTTTTTAATCTACATCCCTCTGTAGATAATCTGTCTTTGTATCTGGTGAATTTGATTTAATATTCTTATTGTCATCTGTACAAGAGGCCAGAGGCCCGAAGAATCTACTGTGTTTTTAATAAAAGAGGTCTGTGTTCTTGAGTGTTACCTTGGGAACTAAGATTGATGGACTTTGTTGTTGTTGGGAAGGAATCTTGACAGTAAAAATCAGTAAAGAATTGTTCTGTATAGTTGTAAAAATGACATTAAAGCATTTTAATTGTGAGATTAATAAGCCAGCCATTTAGGGTTAGAAGGAAGCAAGTACAGTTTCATAGAGAAATCCAATATAAAAGATTTTACTGGAATGAAATGTAAAGATCAAATACGTAGTATATGTCATGTTTGAAATACAGTGTTTCAGAATTTGCTAATGAATTCTATACCACTTTGGCCCAGTCTCCCAAGCACAAATTGAGTTAGCATAACGATTTGAGATTAGCCAGCTGGAGAACTTGGTTGTGGTAATCATAGGATAGGTAAGATGGTGCAACAAAGGGAGAACCCATTTTTAACATTCCATTTCTTTCCTTTTTTTTTTTTCTTTGGCTGCGCCTGTGGCATGCAGAAGTTCCCAGGCCAGGGAGTGAACCTGCATCACAGCAGCAACCTGAGCCACATCAGTGACACCAGATCTTTAGCCCACTGAGCCACCAAGGAACTACCTTTTCCTTTTTCTTTTTTTTGAAGAAAAATATTGTTGATCGATATCTGAGGGATTGGAAGGTAATTTTAAGCCATTCCCTTATTTTTTTTTTTTTTTTGGTCTTTTTGTTGTTGTTGTTGCTATTTCTTGGGCTGCTCCCGCAGCATATGGAGGTTCCCAGGCTAGGGGTTGAATCGGAGCTGTAGCCACCGGCCTATGCCAGAGCCACAGCAACGCAGGATCCGAGCCGCGTCTGCAACCTACACCCCAGCTCACGGCAACGCCGGATTGTTAACCCACTGAGCAAGGTCAGGGACCGAACCCGCAACCTCATGGTTCCTAGTCGGATTCGTTAACCACTGCGCCACAACGGGGAACTCCCATTTCCTTTTTTTAGCCTTACTATTTTGGTGTTGACAGTGCTTGCAGATGACTGCAATAGTTTTGAGCAGTAATTAGTCATTCTGGTTCTTTGGTACTACTGCTGCTGAATTTATGAACATTAAAATGTAAACAAGCTTTAGATGTGCCAAAGATGGGGATTTTTCAGTGTAAAAGAAGCTGGATGTTTAATGTAGTATTAGAATTAAATCACTTTGCAACAGGTAAAAATAAAAAGACTGAATTATTATTATTGTCTTTTTGAGTTTTCTAGGGCCACACCCACGGCATATGGAGGTTCCCAGGCTAGGGGTCTAATCGGAGCTGTAGCCACCAGCCTACGCCAGAGCCACAGCAACGCGGGATCTGAGCGGCGTCTGTGACCTACACCACAGCTCACGGCAACACCGATCGTTAACCCACTGAGGAAGGGCAGGGATCGAACCCGCAACCTCATGGTTCCTAGTCGGATTCATTAACCACTGCACCACGACAGGAAACTCCAAGGCTGAATTATTTTTTAAAAATACGTTAAGTCTGTCACCTCTACACAATCTGTACAGTTCTTAGAATTTTATTTCAGTGTTTATTTCGGTGCTATAGTATATATATATATATACACTTTTATATATATGTGATATATATATTTTTTATTTTTTATTTTTTTAGCCAAGGCATGTAATGGCTTAATGTGGGGTCTCAGTTTCCAGACCAGGGATTGAGCCCAGGCCACAGTGGTGAAAGTCGTGTTGAATCCTAACCACTAGACCACCAGGGAATTCTCCAGTGGTGTATTTTTCAATGTTTTATTTCTGCTCTTAAATTTTATCATTTTAATTTTAATATTATTATATAAGATATGAATTAGATGGGAAAATCACTTATCTATAAGTACTCATAGCATTTTATGCTTCTTTTCACCAGCTTTTCATGTAAGTTTAAATATAAAGTTACCAATTTGTTTACATGCAATTTAAGAAATCTCAAGGGAAATGATGGAGTTAATTACATGAAATTGTCAATACCCTATACATCAGGGGGTTTTTTCGGGGTTTTTTTTTTGCTTTGTTTTCTTTTTGCTTTTTAGGGCTGCACCCGACGCATATGGAGGTTCCCAGGCTAGGGGTCAAATCGGAACCACATCTGCCGGTCTATGCCACAGCAATGCTGGATCCTTAACCCACTGAGCGAGGCCAGGGATCGAACCTGCAACCTCATGGTTACTAGTTGGATTCCTTTGTGCTTGCCACAACGGGAAAGCCTACATCAAGTTTTTTTAAAAGCCCAACTGTAAGAGTAAATACCAAATAAAAAATATTTGAATTAAACATAGAATTACAAGAAAGAATTCGCAAATCAAAATGGGGGAGGATACTAAAGACTATCCGGCAGTGTGTGAAAAGATAGTTATTAAAGGGGAAATACTGGCGTTCCTGCTGTGGTGCAATGGGATTGGCGGCGTCTCTGCAGCGCCAGGATGCGCGTTCGATTCCTGGCCCCTCACAGTGGGTTGAAGGATCTGGTGTTGCCACAGCTGTGGCATAGGTCACAAGTGTGACTCAGATCTGATCTATGGCCTGGGAGCTCCATGTGCTGCTAGGCAACAAAGAAAAGGTGTGTGCATGGGGGGCGGGGGTGGGACACTTACAACTAGGAAACATGAAAAGTACTCACTTTTACTAATTCCAAAGATAATTCAAAGTAAGTCAACCATGAGATTTTTAAGTCGTGTCTATAGAGCTTATATTAAAATATATATGGGAGTTCCCCTCTTGGCACAGCAGAAACAAATCCGACTAGGAACCATGGGGTTGTGGGTTCAATCCCTGGCCTCGTTCAGTGGGTTAAGGATCTGGCGTTGCCATGAGCTGTGGTGTAGGCTGGCAGCAACAGCTCTGATTACGCCCCTAGCCTGGGGACCTCCATATGCCACCGGTGCGGCCCTAAAAAGACAAAAAAAAAAAAAAAAGTAGATCGGTTTGGACCTGTGTGAAATTTATAGTACATATGAGGAATTCTGATTTCTGGTTTATTACTTCTAGATCTTAGTCACTAGATTTTTTTTAAAGTGTTAAAATTATAGACCCTTCATAACTCAATACTTAAATATTTTAAAGAAAAATTCATTTTTTTAGTCCAATCTAGATTTCAGGTTTTTGCTTAAATTCATTCTGTTGACTTGTATGTGACCTGTATATGTAGGTAATCTCAAAATCTCCCTGAGGGGTTCCCCTTGTGGATCTGGCGTTGTCATAAGCTGTGGTATATATAGGTCACAGACATGGCTCGGATCCTGTGGCTGTGGTATAGGCCGGCAGCTGCAGCACCGATTTGACCCCTAGCCTGGAAACTTCCATATGCTTTGGGTGCAGCCCTAAAAAGCAAAAAAAAAAAAAAAAAGTTATTGACAGAAGAAGCATTTTCCCTCATTGCATGGTAAGAGTTAAAGTCTTAATAGATTGAATAATTATGGTTGTGAGAGAATTGCTGTCAGATGCAGAAATATACATTTACTTTCCTTAGTGCTTTCAGATTATTTCGAAAGGTCTCTGTAGAATCCAAAAGCTAACAAACAAGTCATTCAACTCAAGGTAGGAAGGGTAGGGATAAGAAAGTCTGATGGATACATTGTGAATTGAGTTAAAACTCAACCAAGAGAGTGGAGCTATAATAATATTTAACATGTCAAATTGCAATTTCATCCATTTAGTAGATTAGGAAATTCGTATTTTCAAGTTCACTTAGGACCTGATTGTTAACTTCCTTTTTAATAGAAATAACAGATTATTCTTTAACAGATAACCTTGATGCCATAACATAAATTTCCTTTTTTTTTGATAGGCAAGAAATAGATTTGTTAAGGTAGGATGCTTGTGAGAGATGCAAGCAGGCAGGCCAGGAGGCTCTCTCTAACATAAATTTCTACTTAAGGTTGAAGTTTCTCTAGAATTTATCCCATATTACTTTTAGATAAAGTAAATCAGGTCATATGTTTGTATTTATCTTTTTTTTGTATAATTTGCTTATGCTTGTGTGGATTATGGTGTACTTGTGAAGTCAGTTTTTAAAGCCAAGATTGTATTTATGTAAGTGATTTCCCCCCCCCCCCCCCCCCCCCCCCCCCCCCCCCCCGCTAGGGTCGCACCCTTGGCATATTGGAGCTTCCCAGGCTAGGAGTTGAATCGGAACTACAGCTGCTGGCCTACACCACAGCCACAGCAACACCAGATTCGAGCCCAGTCTGTGACCTACACTACAGCTCAGGGCAACGCTGGATCCTTAACCCACTGAGTGAGGCCAGGGATTGAACCTGCATCCTTTTGAATGCTAGTCGGGTTCGTTAACCACTGAGCCACACCAGGAATGCTAAGTGATGATTTTTTTAAATACTGATTCTCTCCTTCCTACCATAAGATCTAGATTTGCTAAATCAGAAGACTATCTAGAGGAGAAAGATACTTTGTGTGACTAGAATTAAAATGCTGGCGCTTTTATTGCCTAATGAGTAATCTGTATCAGCCTTTCTAAGCCTATAGCTTTCTACTTTGCTCCCCAATCTAGCATTTCATCTCTAGCTTTTCCCCCATTATGCCTTTTTGGTTTTTTTTGTCTTTTTCTCCTTTTTTTAGGGTCGCACCTGCGGCATGTGGAGGTTCCCAAGCTAGGGGTCTAATCAGAGCTGTAGCTACCAGCCTGCACCATAGCCACAGCAACGCCAGATCCTTAACCCACTGAATGAGGCCAGGGATCGAACCTGAAACCTCATGGTAGTCAGATTCATTTCTGCTGCGCCACCATGGGAACTCCCATTATGCTTTTAAAATATCTTCTGAAATGTGTTTTAATTTTATTTAAAATGAAATTATATTTCTTAGTGATAGTTTGTTATATCTCTTATTGTCCTACATATATTAGATTTTCAATATAAAATTCCAGGATAGACACTAATTTTTTTGACACATAAGAAATCACCTCACATAGTTAAACATTTTACCCTTAAAAAAAAAAAAAAAAAAGACAGTTACCAGTCTAATTCAGTTCTTCATTTGAGGGTCATTGTAAAGCATACTTCTGCTGTATGGCAAACTATGCTTTAGATACTGACTCAATTAAAGGTAACACTTATTTTTCCAGTTGATTTTTTTTATACTCTAGTTTGCATGTATATGCATTTGCATACATGAATATGTGTGTGTAAAAGAGTGCATTCATTTGCATCCACAGTTGGAGAGAGGAAGAGAAATAAGTGAGAATGTATAATTAGAGATATTAGACTATTTGCATCCCCCTTTTCTTCCCCATCAAGGCTAAAATGATGGTTTAACACCTGTCTCTGTCCCCATGAGGAAAATGACCTTTGCTTCTAGGCCTTCTGGATTTTCTGAATAGAGGGTCTTATGGTACAGGAAGGTGAACTTGAGCAGCATGAAGAAAATATTCTTTTCCCTGTGTGCAAAACTGGCCCAGGCCAAATTTCAGCAGAAAGTTGTCTTTGGCTTTTTCCCATTTGTCTTTCTTCATGCTTCTCCCACTTCCTTCTGCCTTCTTCTTAAGTGTTGAGTGTCTTTAGCTCCTTACTGTGGTATTTTTTCCAGGCCTGCATATGTACTCCTTATTAATCTCCCACAAGCCCCCTCCATTTTCTTGCTAATATTGTCTGTAAAATAACAATTTGATCTATAGAGTGAAGGGAATTGTGGGTTTTTTAATTTGTTTTTTTCGTGTGTTTTTGTTTGTTTGTTTTTGCTTTTTAGGGCCCACCTGTGGCATATGGAAGTTCCTAGGCTAGGGGTTGAATCAGAGCTACAGCTGCCAGCCTATACCACAGGCACAGCAACAGGCAATCCATGCCGCGTCTGCAACCTATACCACAGCTCAGGGCAGTGCCGGATTGCTAACCCACTGAGCAAGGCCAGGGATCGAACCTGTATCCTCACGGATACTAGTTGGACACATTTCTGCTGCGCCACGATGGGAACTCCCGGGAGTTGGTTTTAAAAGTTAGTGTATTAGCCTGACTGCTGACAATTCCTGAAATTTTCTATCAGTTACAAGAGTGTAGCATATTTAAATAGATACACAGCACAATAAGCTTTCCTCCAGCATTGGGTCAGATTGCTGTTTCTTTGGTTGAACACAGATGAAATTGGCTTATGTTGTGTGAAAAATCATTACTGGATCTTTAAAAGGTTAGCATTATAATCAGTATGGTGTGAGGTGCTCTTGTTAGGAGAGATGCAAAGAAACAGACTGACAAAGGGAATCACACTCTTCTCTTCACCTGGGACTGTGGTCAAACAGAATTTCTGGCATTACTTATGATTATTTGGCACCACAGTGAAAAGGTGGTTTTGAGCAAGGAGCTAAACCTAAAAAGCCCACTTTGTTGGCTTTCTTCTAGATCAAATTAATGAAATTAATCTTGATACTCATAATTTATTTTTCTACTTTTGAACCTTTCTGCTTAGGGTTGGGAATCCAGGATAGTAGTAGCTATTTGTACATGTTTACATATTTGTAATTTAGGTGTTTGTTAGGAATTATTCATTAACTTAAAACTATTTCCTTCTGATCACTGTTCACATCAAGTATCTTGGGTATGGGCTCACTTGGCACCACATTCACCTCATGAGTCCTCTTAATCCTTATCAGAAGGAAATTCCATTTCTTCCTGTGGGAAAGTAAACATAGTTTGTAAGATTGAGTTCTCTTAAGCAGTATATTTCAAGAGTAATCAGTATTTACCTAAATGCTTAGAATTTTTAGTTCATCTATTATAAATATAAAATCAGTTATGGATAAATGTGATTGAATTAATGATGTTTATATGAGAGAATAGTCTTTGGAGCCTTTTTTGAGTTCATGAATTTAGGTTGCTACTCAAATTTTAATATTTTAACACTTTATACTTCACTTGAGAAAGAAAGGATAGTGTAGAATGGATTTGAAAATGGCAGTTAAACTAAATCTAGATATAGTAGTTATGCATGATGACAAGTAAAGTACCCAGCATTTTTAAAGAAGAAAAAAAGTTCATGGTTAATACTTAATGGTTATATCAGCTAGAGAAAAGATGCATTTAAGAAAAAACTAAGTGCATTCACTGTGTTTCAGTCTATATTACCAGGCAGTTAATGAAACATTTTAAGTAATTTCCCTTTCTAGTCTAGAGTTGTAGTGTAGTTAGAAACTTCTAGCTGCTTTTATACAAGAACTCTTCTACAAGAAAACTACTAGAAAATCAACTGTGAGGAACCGTTAGAACTAATTAATGGTTCAGCATGAGAGCTAATTGAAAGTTGCAGTGAAAAAAATAAGTGTTATTTTTGCTACAAATGATAGACAATCCACCTAAAACTGGCATGAATGTAAAAACTGATCTATTTATATAACCAAAGGATAAGAGTCTTCATGTGGAGCTCCATGAACATCACCATGATCCTTTTCTTGATCCTCTACTTCCCCTGCCAACTTTTACCCCATTGCTTTTCTCCTCATTGTGGCAGGATTCCATGAACAAGTAGAAACAAGTGTGGTTTCTACCTCCATTTCTTCACTTTCCATTCTCCTGTAAGTAAACTTCAGCCATGCTTTTGTTCCAGTTACTCCACTGAAACTTCCCTTGTCAAGAAGAGCTGTGATACCAAAGCCCATGATCCCTACTCAGTACCTAGTTTGCTAGTTCTGTTAGCATCTTTTAAAAATTTTATTGGAGGAGTTCCCATCGTGGCGCAGTGGTTACCGAATCCAACTAGGAACCATGAGGTTGCGGGTTCGGTCCCTGCCCTTGCTCAGTGGGTTAACAATCCGGCGTTGCCGTGAGCTGGGGTGTAGGTTGCAGACGTGGCTCGGATCCCGCGTTGCTGGGGCTCTGGCGTAGGCCGGTGGCTACAGCTCCGATTCAACCCCTAGCCTGGGAACCTCCATATGCCGCGGGAGCGGCCCAAAGAAATAACAAAAAGACAAAAAAAAAATTTTATTGGAATATAGTTGGTTTACAGTGTTGTATTAGCATCATGTTTACAGCAAAGTGGGCCAGTTACACATATACATATATTCATTCTCCCCCCCGTAGTTTATTACAGAACATAGAGTAAACCTCCATGCACTATACAATATAGCCTTGTTACCTATTTTTATATATAGTAGTTTGTGTTATGTTAATCCCATCCTCCTAATTTATCCCTCCCTGTTAGTAACATGTGACACAGTTAATCAGATTCTCCTACTTGCAACACTTTGTCGGTGTCCTTCAATCTCGCTGGTCATTTCTTCTTACACTTCTTTTGTTCCTCTTCTCCCAGACCTGTTTCTGTCTACATTTGCTTCCTCGGTGATTATATCTATTCTCAAGGCTTTTAATAGTAACTAAACATTAATAACCCTAAATTTATGTCTCTAGCCAAGTCCCCTCTGAGTTCCAACTGCCCATACATATGAATCACTATTCATATGTCTGTCTCAAACTTAGTATGTCCAGGAGGGAAAATTTTTGTTCTTTCTTCTAAAACAAATTCTGCCTGCAGTCATCATCTTGGTTAAGGGCATCTTCCATCTGTCTAGTTTTCAGGCTAAAATGTTTAAAGTCACCCTGGATCCTTTTCTGTTATTATGTCCCAGTCTAATTAGTTAAGAAAGTCTGTTGACTCTATCTTTAAAATATATCCAGAATCTGGACACTTTATTGACCACTTCACTCATAGCCTTCACTGCCACTACCCTGATCTGAGCCACCACCACCTCTTCCCTGAATTATTATGTTGATCTCTGCTGTTACCTTTGTCTCCTTTACAATATTTTCAACTTAGCAGCTAGAGTGATTCTTTTGAATGATCCTTTTGATCATGTTACTTCTCAGTTTAAAACTCTCTGATGTCCTCTCCTGTGATTCAGAGTAAAATCCAAAACTGTTATGATTTAGCCCTCTGTTATTCATTGGATATCGTCATTTACCTAGTATTCTCTTTAACTTGGCTCTGACCACAGTGGCTTTCTTGCCATTCCTCAGATACACTGTATGCTCTTATCTTGGGGCTTTGGCATGGGTGTTTTCTTTACCTGGAATGTTCTTCCTAAGATAGTCACATGGCTGTCTCCTTTACTTCCTTCAAGTCAAGCTATTAATACATTTATTTAATAAGACTTACCTAGACTACTCTATTTAAAATTTTACTTCATTCTTTCCAGTTCCTATTACTTTGTCCTGTGTTTTCCATAATGAATATCACTTTCTGACATTTATTGTATCATTTATTAACTTTCTTTTTCCCTTAGAATATAAGTGCCATAAGGGCAGAGGTTTTGGTTTCTTCTTCATTGATTATCCTAAGCACTTGGAGTAATGTCTTATGCATGTTAGGTTCTCAATAAATATTTGTTGAACAAATGTTTGTATGACAAATCTGTTTCATGTTCTTTATTTTGTAACTGCTTCCTTGATGTTGGTCTCAATTTTTTAGGCATTCTGTAGTTCCCAGCAGTTCCTGGACTCCTTCCAGATTTAAACCTAGCCCCAAAGAGAAAAAGTCTTTATCCCAGCATTTCCAGGAATAGTCCTGAGGTTCACTATGATCGAACTACTTTAAATGCCATGTCCAGCTCTTGACCAGTCAACCCTGCAAGAGAGTGCAGTGCACTTTTCAGCCTAGACTTTGGTCATATGCTCCATTTTGAGGCTGGAAGTAAAGTCACAAACAAAAGTGTCTATTGCAGCTGAATACAAGAAATGTCTATTAACTTATATACCACTTTTTAACAAAATCTGATTTTGGATACTGGTTCCGTGGGATGTTAGTAGGTACTCTTTGACCATGTTGCATTAAGGGTAGAAACTTAATTTAAATGAGCTTTATTGTTGCACAATTTCTCAGGGTTTTAAATATGATTATGTACTCTACAAGTCTCTAAGTGAGAGATGTTTTATGCTACAACTTACCAAAATTCTTTGAACATGGAATCCCTTTCCCTTTAGAACATCTCATGGTGTTTTCTCATGGCCTATACTATAAAAAATATTATTATATTTGCCAAGAACTAGTTACAAAATTGAAGGAAAATCTCATGCAAGAACAACCAAAAGAAAAAAATACAGAGGAATACTCATCAAATTTATAGGATTTCAGAGTTCCCTTGTGGCTCTGTAGATTAAGGACCTGATGTCACTGCTGTGGCTCTGGTTGCTGCAGTGGCTCAGGTTCAATCCCTGGCCCAAGGAATTTCCACATGCTACAAGTATAGCCAAAACAAACAAACAAAAACAACAACAAAAAAACCCAGGATTTATTTGAAGAAAAATTGTGTTTATGATACCCCTAAGAACTTGACTATATAGAAAGACACAGTTTTTAAAAGATGTCTATTCTCAATAAATTTAGCATAGTTGTAATTACAAATCAAATTTATTAGAGAGGGAGATGAAGGGGAAAGATGAAATGATTTTAAAGTTCCTTTGTGTGATAGGGTGTTTTTTTTTTTAATACAAGGAAGGGTAGTACCTCATGCTACCTAAGAAAGGTTTATTGTAAGGCTATATAGAAATTAAAACCAGAATTAGAAAGTTATGGTTATGTACTTTCTCTGCCTGATTATGTGCATTCTCCTCCTCTGTGGTACCTCTTTATCTTTCTAAGCATCTATTTTGTTTGCCTCTGGCTACAAAGAGCTCTTGGAGACCCTCTTTATGTTTCACACTCCAAATCCTAGAAGCTAGTTTGAATTGATTTTAGTTAATGTGTCGCTAATGGATGGATTCCTTCAGACACAGTCATTCTCTGGGTTGCCGGGTAGATACACCCCTGGGAAAATTATGCTCCTTATTGCTATCAGTGGCTGTTCAGTACAGAAAACAGCCTAGAGCTGCTTCCCTGGTAGAAGGTGTGGGCTGGGAAGATTCAACTAGGAGGGGAAGTTGGTTGTGGTAGATAGCATGCCTAAAACACCCAGTATAAATTGGAAGAAAATATAGGAATTCTGAAAAAGAGGTATATGGCATAACACATATAAAGTCCGCTGTCTATATATGTGGCAAAGGTATAGTAATTGAAACTGTGGAATTAATGCCTGAATAAGCAGCTAATGAAGTATAAATACAATTTTAAGATAACATAAAAGTAAAATTTCTAATTAATGGTATGTATTAGATATTAAATTGTTCAGGAGTACCTAATTAACCTTTGGAAAGTAAGGTTCCTGCCTTGCAGCTTGTCAGAATAATAGCAAAATGGTTTGAAGATTTAAATGGTTAAAAAATAAAACTAAAGTGATATCAGATATATAGGTTGCATTTAAATAAACACATAAATAATGTATTAAACTATATAAAAATATTTAAAAATTGGGGTTAGGAAGGAATTTTCCTTCAGGATAGAAAGCATTAAGATTTCATTGTGAGAACTCAGATTTTTTTTTTATTACATTAAGTAACTAAATAAACCAAGGGAAAGTATTTATAATTTATGACCATATTATATATCTTTAATACATAAAAGACTGTTAGAAATAATTTCTCTGTGGTCAGGAGTGCTTAATCCTACCCAGCTATCAGACAGTGTGACCCTAACTTATACACTCTTCACACTTTGCTGAGTGACTGTTTCATTTAATCGTCTCACAATACATGGTTCTGTTACAAACAGCTGTTCTTCCTCTCTCTTTCCCACCATCATAAGTACCTTAAAGACACCTACCTGCAACTTTTCCCATATGTTATATATCTTCTTCTGCGACTCTGAACGAATTCTTTGGCTTCTGGACTAAGGCCAATCCTTACACTTGTGTATTAGATCCCATTTGCTTGATTATTCAAGGACATTGCCTAGTAATTCTTCCTTTTCTCTCGTACATCATCTGTTTTTTGCCTATTTACCAGATCACTCCATTAATACACAATTTTATGCTAACTTCCCCATCTTAAAAAACAAACTACTTTTCTCCAAATTTCCCTCCAACTGTACCCACATTTCCCCATTTTCTTTTCCTTCACCACAAAATTCCTTGCCGGGTTTTTTTTTTTTTTTTCTTTTTGAAAGGGAATTTATTTTTAATTAATTAGTTAGTTAAATTACTCATTGAATTTCATTACATTTGTAGTTGTACAACAATCATTGCCAGGAGTGTTTTGTTTCATTCTCTTACCTTCCTTTCTCTCATGAACCCTTTCCAAATAGGTTTTCACTTAACCCATGCCAAAAGAAACTGCTGTTGTCTAGGTCATCAGTGACCATTATGTCACTAAAAGCAATGGTTGTTTCTCAGTTTTGAAGCATCAAAAGAAAATATTAAAAGATGACTGATATAAGTAGAGTGACTCACAACACAAAGCCAATGAGGGTATGAAACGTAGGAGTTCCCATGAGTGGCACAGCAGAAACAAATCTGAGTAAGAACCATGAGGTTTTGGGTTCGGTCCCTGGCCTCCAGTGGGTCAGGGATCTGGCACTGCTGTGACCTGTGGTATAGGTCGAAGAATCGGCTCAGATCCTGCATTGCTGTGGCATAGGCCCGCAGCTGTAGCTCTTATTGGACCCCTAACTTGAGAATCTCCATATGCCTCAGGTGTGGCCCTAAAAAGCCCCCCCCCCAAAAAAAAGAGGAGAGGAGTATGAAAGGAGTCAACTTACAAAGTAGCCAAGAAATCCAAATTTAAGATAATAAGATGTTTTTCATCTATTGCCCAGTGTTGGCAAGGAACTCTGCAACTCTCATATACCATTTACTTATGCGTGTGAATAACATTTCTGGAAGCAATTGGGCAACTTGTACAAAAGCTTTAGAAATGTATATATTTTGTGGCCCTCCTATTCCTTTTCTAAGAGTATGTCCTAAGGAAATAAAGATCATACAAATGTACACCCCCACCCCTGCCACCCAGGGAGAGAGGAAAAAATTCATCAAGACATAGTTTCTAAAAAGAAAATTTGGGAGTTCCCATTGTGGCTCAGTGGTTAATGAATCTGACTAGGAACCATGAGGTTGTGGGTTCAATCCCTGGCCTGGCTCGGTGTTTAATGAATCCGACTAGGAACCATGAGGTTGTGGGTTCAATCCCTGGCCTTGCTCAGTGGGTTAAGGATCCGGCATGGCCGTGAGCTGTGGTGTAGGTCGCAGACAGGCTCAGATCTGGCGTTGCTGTGGCTCTGGCATAGGCCGGTGGCTACAGCTCCGATTCGACCCCTAGCCTGGGAACCTCCATATGCCGCGGGAAGCAGCCCTAGAAAAGGCAAAGAGAAACAGAAAAAGAAAAAGAAAAAAATTTGAAAAAAACCTAAATGTCCAACAATGGAAGATTGGTTAAATTAAATTAAATTGCAGCATATCTGTGTAATAGAGTAATACCATGTAGCCACTTAAAATGATGACAGAGATAGGTTTATTTACATGAAAAGATTTATATATACACATACATATATATTTCTTTTTTGGCTTTTTAGGACCACAGTAGTGGCATATGGAAGTTCCCAGGCTAAGGGTTGAATTGGAGCCGCAGCTGCAGGCCTACACCACAGCAACAAGGGATCCAGCCCCATCTGCAACCTACACCACAGGTCACGGCCATGCCGGATCCTTAACACCAGATAGATACCCCACCCACTGAGTGAGGCCAGGGTTTGAACCCACCTCCTCGTGGTTACTAGTTGGATTTGTTTCCGCTGTGTCACAGTGGGAACTCAGGCATGAAAAGATTTTTATTATACACTTTTTAGAGAAGTACTTATGTGTATATTACACTCATTGATGTACATACACATGGAAGAATGTATATATACCAAAGTGTTTTTTAGCTGCTGTCATCAAGTAGCAGGTTTTTTTCTAACTTGGATTGGTTGTATTGCCAACAACAGAAAAAGAGGAAAATGAAAAATGTTTGTAAAAGAAAGAAAACTAACTTCCAATTGTAGTCTGTTTCCTTTTTCTACTTACATTTAAACATTGATCATCAGACTGAGTTCAAAGCTGGCTGGCTTGGTTTGACCCAGTCTTGTTTCTTAACTCCCCTGGACTTAAAATAGTCTGATTGCCTGCCAGCTGTGAAAGAATAGATAGGCCAGATAAAATATTTACCATACTTTTAGCTTTAAAGTTACTCAGGAATCTGTATAGGCTCATTTGATTCATCGATCAGGAGACCAGCTAATATATCTGAGAAATTACAAAGACAAAATAAATAGAACAGGTAGAATTAAACTTCAGAGGAAAAAGATGATAAAAAGTATTGTAAGCTTAGTGAAAATGGATTTGTTAGGAACCTGACATTAGGATATGATAAAATGGAGTAAGAGTCTTTTGCAGAGCTGGAGTCCAATAGAATTGCATGTTACGGTATTGCTTCCTGTTTCTTAGTATTGGTAATTTTGTTCTGTATGAGTGGAAAAATTCATGTATGGCTTTTGTTTTACCCCAGAGAACTTTAGCCACATTTTATTGTGAAATAATTTGCCACCATGAGAATTAAAATCTAGCGATAGACTATTATAGCTGTATGTTTAATGTGTGTGTGAATTCTGTATAAGATATGTAAAACAAATATTATAAAAACAGTGCAGGAGTTCCTGTTGTGGCTCAGCGGCTTAAGAATACGACTAGTATACATGAGGATGCAGATTCGATTCCTGGCCTCGATCGATGGGTTAAGGATCCTGCGATCTATGGGTTAAGGATCCTGCGTTGCTGTGAGCTGCAGTGTAGGTCGCAGAGGTAGCTCAGATCTGCTGTTGCTGTGGCCATGGCGTAGGCTAGCAGCTATAGCTCCCATTCAACCCCTACCCTGGGAACTTCCATATGCTGCAGATGGGATCCTAAAAAAGCAAAAATAAATAAAAAATAAGTAAAGTTTTCTAAAAAAGCAGTACATACTCAATATGAAAATAAAGTTACAATGAAATCAGTTTTTGCTTTTTTGATCTTTCATGCATGTATATATGCACACATGTAATTTTACTTATTGCTGTACATATCAAATTTATATCTTTTGCCCTTAACATTTATTTTGACTGTGCTCTCATATCATTATATATTGTTTACTTAAAATACTTCCTGTGTTGGAGTTCCTGTCGTGGCTCAGTGGTTAACGAATCCCGACTAGGAACCATGAGGTTGCAGGTTTGATCCCTGGCCCTGCTCAGTGGGTTAAGGATCCGGTGTTGCTGTGAGCTGTGGTGTAGGTCACAGATACAGCTCGGATCCCATGTTGTTGTGGCTCTGGTGTAGGCCAGCACCTACAGCTCCTGTTAGACCCCCAGCCTGAGAACCTCTGTATGCCATGGAAGCGGCCCTAGAAAAGGCAAAAAAGACAAAAAAACAAACAAACAAAAACCTTCCTGTGTTAAAGATAGGTAGTCAGAGCAATGTGAATTTGTTGATTTATTGGAGAAAACAAATTTTCTGCAACCTTCTGTTTTAATGGAAGTTAGCAGCCTAATGATGAAATTATGTAATTCCAGCTGTGTTTTTAAAATTTACCCAGGTTTTTGTTTGAATAAACGAAAATGCTTATTAAAGATTTTAAATGACATTTGTAGATAGGTACTTTAGTTTCAGTTTCCTCAAGACAGCAAAAAATATTCTGTAACAGAAAGATTACTATTTTTAGCTTTTCTTTCTGCTGGTGAGGTGGAATAGCGAATATTTTTAGAGCAGTTGAAAGTACAACCACTTATATTAGCTCAGTGTTTCTATCATCAGAATCTCAATAACCTTGTTTATTTCATGTATCTAGGTTTTTCCTTCCAATGTTTTTAGTTTATGTAATATACAACATGATTCTTCTTTCTCTTTTTAGTCTAGTTCATCTTTCTGTGGAACAATATGTTTTAAACAAAGGTGAACTTTTTTAAAACCTTAGCTTTCTCTGCACATCTTAGGTATTTTGAATGATAATTATATTCTGGTTATTATGGGCAATGCTTTTCTTTCTTACAGATGAAACATTAGTAATTAACACTTACGGTGGGGGGGGTGATTATTGAAAAATCTTCTCCCATGAATACAATAAGCCCTTAATATTCACAAGAGATATCCTCCATGACCTTTGTAGATTTCCTTAATTATGAGCTCTACTAGAACATTTCATTCTTTCTTTCAATTGGACTATAGACTGTATGTGACTGTTTTTACCCTCATTGAGAGCTACTGACAAGTATACAACAATTCAGGCCTCATTGAGAGTCTCAATTATTACCCAAAGGATACTCATATTACATCCTCAAAACAGCTAATATTCTAACTCCCAGCCTAGAAAAATTTCAAATTACTGTACTTGGCAGAACGTTGGAGGCCTTCAAGATTGGCTATAATGATTCAAAACAGCATATTAATGAATTCACAATCTGAGATATTAATATGATTTCCTATTGCAAATGTGAAACAAATATATTTAAGTGTTAAAATCAATAACCATTCATACCTGAATCTCTTACAATCTGGCTTTTGTTCCACATTTTACTGCAACAGGTCCAGCCAAGATCATGTGTGACTTGCTAGTTATTAATGAAACTAACCTCTGATCATTTAACACGGTCACTTTGAAATTCTCTCTTCTCTTGGTGTCAGGGACACCATTTCCTCCTGTTTTTCTTTCTGAATTTCTGGCTATTTTTTCCTTGATTGAGCCTTAAATATAGTACAAGTTCCTCAGGGTTCTACTGTTTACTTCCCCTCCCCATCTGCTTTTTTATTTTTGCTTGGGTGTGTATGTATGTGCAGGCATGCATCATTTTGTTGTAGTTACTAATTTTTAAACAACTTTATCAAAATATCCTTGACATACCATAAGCTGCATAAATTTGAAATCATCACCACCATAAAAATAATGAACATAACCATCACTCCCCAAAGTTTCCTCATCCCATTAGTAATCCCTCCCTGCTTCCCCCTCCATTCACACCCAGACCTAGATTAGATGTATTTTCTGTCACTATAGATCACTTTGCATTTTCTAAAATTTTATGTAATGGAATCATGGAGTGTATACTTTTTTTTTTTTTTTTTTGAGGAAGGCCAAGATCCCACTTACTTCACTCAAGATTGTATTGTAAGATCTACCCATATTGTGTGTATTACCAGTTCATTCCTTTTTATTGCTGAGTGGTATTTCATTTTATTTATTTATTTATTTATTTATATTTTTTTGTCTTTTTGCTATTTCTTGGGCCGCTCCCGCGGCATATGGAAATTCCCAGGCTAGGGGTCGAATCGGAGCTGTAGCCACCGGCCTACACCAGAGCCACAGCAATGCAGGATCCGAGCCGCGTCTGCAACCTACACCCCAGCTCACGGCAACGCTGGATCATTAACCCACTGAGCAAGGGCAGGGACCGAACCCGCAACCTCATGGTTCCTAGTTGGATTCGTTAACCACTGTGCCACGACGGGAACTCCATCATTTTATAGATATAACACTATTTATTCAATTACACATTGATAGACATTTGAGTGGTTTCCAGTTTGGGGCTGTTGAGAACAAAGCTGCTGTGAAAATTTGGGCTTAAATCTTTGTATAGATATATGTTTATATTTTTCTTGGGTAAATTACTTAGGAATAGAATAAGTGGGTCAAATGATAGATACAGGTTTAACTTTGTAAGCATCTGCCAAATTGTTTAAACTGTTGGGCCATTTTATATTCTCACCTGCAGCGTATGAACTTTGCAGTTGCTCTACATCCTTGTCAACAGTACTGTCATTTTAAAGATTTTAGGCATTCTAATAGGTGTATATCTCATTTTGTTTTTAATTTTCATTTTCCACAGACTAAGGATGTTGAATATCTTTTAATGTACTTTTTTTGCCATCCATATACTTATCGTCTTTGATGAAGTGTTTGATCAGATCTGCTTGCCCATTTTATTTTATTTTATTTATTTTTTAGGGCCACACTCGTGATATATGGAGGTTCCCAGGCTAGGGGTCCAATCAGAGCTACAGCTGCCAGCCTATACCATAGCCACAGCAACGCCCCATCTTCAACCCACTGAGGAAGGCCAGGAATCGAACCTGCACCCCCATGATTCCTAGTCGGATTCGTTTCCACTGTGCCACGACAGGAACTCCAGATAATTTTTTTTGTTTTTCATTTTTTAGGGCTGCACCCGAGGCATATGGAGGTTTCCAGCTAGGGGTCTAATTGGAGCTATAGCTGCTGGCCTACACCACAGACAGAGCAATGCCAGATCCGAGCTGTGTCTGCGACCTACACCACAGCTCAGGACAACCCACTGAGAGAGTGGCAGGGATTGAACCCACAACCTCAAGGTTCCTAGTCAGATTCGTTTCTGCTGCACCACGACAGGAACTCTGCCCATTTATTGTGTTATGTTGTTTTCTTTTCATGTTAGTGACCTCCAAGAGTTCTTTATATATTCTGGCTACACGTCCTTTAATGGATATGTGATTTGTAAAAAAATTTTTTCCAGTCTTTGGCTTCTCTTTTCATTTTTTTTTTGTAAAATAGTATCTTCCTAAGAGCATAACTTATTAATTTAGATGAAGTCCAATTCGTCAGTTTTTAAAAAAGGATTGTGCTTTGGGGCCCTATCTGAAGAAATCTTTTTCTGACCCAGGATTATAAAGACTTTCTTTTATGAGTTCTTTTAGATGTTTTGTAGTTTTAGGTTTTACATTAAGGCCTATGACAAT
The DNA here is from genome assembly GCF_016906955.1 of Phacochoerus africanus. Lineage (NCBI taxonomy): Eukaryota > Metazoa > Chordata > Mammalia > Artiodactyla > Suidae > Phacochoerus > Phacochoerus africanus. The sequence continues at coordinate 168,322,892 of NC_062545.1, forward strand.
TATTGTAGTAAGAAGTAATATAAATAAAATTTGTCATTTTATTATTTTTAAGTGTATAATTCAGTGCATTAATTACAGTTGGGGTGTTGTGCAATGATTACCACTATTTCTGAATTTATATCATCCTAAACAATAACTTTGTATCCATTTGAGCAGTAACTTCCCATTCCCCCTTCCCTTCAGCCCCTAGAACCCCTGATCTACTTTGTGTCTCTATGAATTTGCCTATTCTATATCTATAAGTTGACTCATAATATTTGCCCCTTTGTGTCTGCCTTATTTCACTTAGGATAGTGTTTTCAAAGTTCAAACATTTTGTAGCATGTATCAGAGAACTTCGTTCCTTTTTATTGCTATATGAGATACCACATTTTGATTACCCTTCATCTGTTGATGGACACTTGGGTTTCTTTTACCTTTTGGTTATTGTGAATAAAGCTGTTATGAACAATGGCATTGCAGGTATCTGTTTGAGTCCATGCTTTCAGTTCTTTGCAGTAGTATATACCTAGAAATGACATTGCCAAGACTAAATGATAATTCTGTATTTAACTCTTGGAGAAACTGCCAAATTGTTTTCCACAGCATCTGCACCATTTTAATATTCCCATCCTCAGTGTGTGAAGGGTTCCAATTTCTCCATATCCTCACCAACTCTTGTTATTTTCTGGTTTTTTTTGGAGGATTTTTTTTTTTTTTAATTATAGCCATCCTAGTCAATTTGAAATGGTTCTGGTTTTGTGTATGTGGTATGTGGTTTTGATGTGCATTTTTTATTTTTAAATTTTTTTAGGGCTGCACCCATGGCATATGTAGGTTCCCACGCTAGAGGTCAAATCAAAGTTGTAGGCACTGGCCTATTCCACACCCACAGCCACAGCATCTCAGGATCTGAGCCACATCTGCAATCTACACCACAGCTCACAGCAACGCTGGATGCTTAACCCACTGAGCGAGGCCAGGGATTGAACCCACAACCACATGGTTCCTAGTTGGATTCATTAACCACTGTGCCATGACGGGAGCTCCCTGCTGAGAGTTTTTTGAAATGAGGAATGGATGTTGAATTTTTGTCAGATGCATTTTCTACATCTAGTGAAATGACAACATGATATTTATTTTTTGGTTTGTTAATCTAGTCAGTGACTTGAGTGTTCAACCAACCCTGCATTTTTTAGATAAATCTCTCTGGTTGTGATGTATTATCTTTTCTTTTTAGGGCTGCGCCTGTGGCATATGGAGGTTCCCAGGCTAGGGGTCGAATTGGAACTGGAGCTGCTGGCCTACACCACACCACGCCACAGCAACCCAGATCTGAGCCGCGTCTTTGACCTACACTACGGCTCATGGCAATGCCATATCCTTAATCCATTGAGAGAGGCCAGAGCTCGAACCTGTGTCCTCATGGATCCTAGTCAGGTTCCTTTCCGCTGCACCACAACAGAAACTCCATATTATCCTTTGTGTATATAGTTGGATTTGATTTGCTAAAGTTCTGTTAAAAATGTTTGTGTTTATACTCATAAGAGGTAACAGTTGGTAATTTTCTTTTATTGTCTTTGTCTTGTTTTGGTACTGGAGCAGTATTCTCATAGAAGGAGTTGAGTATTCCCTTTTTATTGGGGGGAAGAGTTTGTCTAGAATTCGAATTACTTCTTTTTTAAATGTTTGATAGAATTATTCAGTTTTTGGAAACAATTTATGTAGAATTGGTACCATTTCTTTCTTAAATATTTGGTAGAATTCCACAGAGAAGACATCTGGGACTAGACTTTTTTTTTCAGGAAAGATATTTAACTACAAATTTAAACATTAGGGTATATATAGGGCTATTGGAGTTATCTATTTCTTCGTGAATACACTGTGGTAGTTTTTGATTTTCAAGAAATTTGTCTTTTTTTAATTTTTCTTCTGCTTTTTAGGGCCATACCCACGGCATATGGAGGTTCCAGGCTAGGGGTCTAATCTGAGCTGTAGCTGCCGGCCTACAGCCATAGCCACAGCCACAGCAATGTCAGATCTGAGCCACCAGATCTGAGCCACGTCTGCAACCTACACCACAGCTCACGGCAACGCCGGATCCGTAAGCCACTAAGCGAGGCCAGGGATCGAACCCACAACCGTGTGGTTCCTAGTTGGATTCGTTTCCACTGCGCCACGATGGGAACTCCTTGTCCTTTTTTTCTGAGTTGTCAATTTTTGGCAGAAAGGTGGTTATGACATTTCCCTGTATGCCCTCATTATTTATAAAATCTGTAGTGATGCCACCTCTTATTCCTTATTCCTATTTGTGTGCTTTTTTCTAATTAGTTTTGCTAGAGGTTTATCAGTTTTATTGATCTTCAAAAAGAAAGTAGCTTCTTGTGTTATTTTTTTCTCTTATGTTTTTGGTTACAGAGTATTCCATTATATGAAAGTTTATTCATTCATTCTGTCAATTGATATTTTGCATAAGAATAATCTTAATGGGAATTATGAGACTAATTTATATGATGAAAATAATAAAATGTTAAGGATATGAGTAAATGGACACAGGTATGGTACTCCAGGATGGGAAAATTAAAGATGTAATGATATGAAGATGTCAGGTCCAAAATAATTCATGGGTTGGTTGTAATTCTACTCAGAATATTATTGGGCTTTGGGAATCATAGCAAAAGGACCCAGAAGTTCATCTAGATGATACAACATTTGAGTTGATACTAAAGTTCTGAAAAAAGAAGAATGAATGGAGAGACACCTAATAGAAGATATTAAAACATAGTGAAACTATAACAAATAAAAAATAGAGTGTTAGCACCAGAATAAAAGAGGCTAATGAGAAAATAGCCTGGAAATGGAACTTGTTGGATGTAAGGATTTAATATATGATAAAGGAAGCACACATATCCATTGGAAAGAAGGATTATTTACAAATAGTGTTGCTATAACTGTAAGCAATTTGGAGAAACAAAAATTTAGATTTTTTTAAATATCACGTACTAAATTTCTAGATGGATTGATAATTACATAGAAATGACAAGCTAAGGAATTGAATTGTATAATGACTGAACCTAAGAAGGGAAACAATAAGAATTTATAAAGGAGTTGGCTGGCAGGTTATACTGCATAAAACTTAACTTTTACATCATCCAAAAATATAACCAAAGTGAAAAAATAGACTGGGGGAAATATTTGTGCCAAATTTTCAAGGGCTAATATTTTTATATATGAAACTCTTGTGCACATATAAAAATGGGCATAGGACAAGATTAGACAATTAACTAAATAGGAAGTTCAAATAGGATTTTTTTTTTTTTTGTGGTGGTGGTTTGTCTTTTTTTAGGGCTGCACCCACAGCATATGGAGGTTCCCAGGCTAGAGTCAAATCAGAGCTATGGCTACTGACCTACGCTACAGCCACCGCAATGCCAGATCCGAGCCACGTCTGCCACCTACATCACAGCTCACAGCAACGCTGGATCCTTAACCCTCCAAGCAAGGCCAGGGATTGGACCCACAACCTCATGGTTCCTAGTCAGATTCATTTCTGCTGCACCATGACAGGAACTCCAGGAAAAAAAAAAAATTCTAAATGCAAATTAAACTACTAAGTAGTTACCCAGATCCACCCTTTAAATTAGCAACAACTCCCATGCAGGCCAGAGTAGGATGCAATTCGTAGATGCATACATTACTAATAGTCTTATATATAGTGTTACAAGCATTTGAAAACCACTCTGGTGATATGTCAAGATTCATTAAAAAGAATTTCCATACTTTTGACCTAGAAACTGACCAGGAAATAGATCCAAAGAAAATAATAATGCCCCCCCCAAGAAAAACAAACATATAAGTTCTTTTCACAGAGGTGTTTCAAATATTGAAAAATTAGAACCTAATGGCTAATCAAGGGAGTAATTATATTTTTCATATACCCCATAGATAGAATACAGTGCATTAATTAAAATGTGGTAGTAGAGATTATAAATTTTTTAAAAGCAGGCTTTCAAATTATATATAATTCGATTGGAAAGAAATATGTAAAAATGGCAAGCAATTATGAGAGTATAGTGGGTAATTCTTTTCCTGTTTTCTATGATCTAATGTAATGCTAGACTGCGTTAATAGAAGTATAACACCTAGATCAAAGAAGCTTCTGTGTTATAAGAAGAGTGTAGGTTTTAGAAATGTATAGATCTGAGTCCCAGTTTTGCTTCTACCTAGTATGAGGCCGTGACAGGTACATAACTTTTGTGAACCTCAATTTCTAAATCTGAAAAAAGAGCATTACCCTTTCTGCCTGATTGTTGTGTGGATTAACAATAGTAGAAGGTAGTTGTTGATAAAAGTATTATTCTAATCATATCACATCTAGAATAATACACCAGTCAACATACAAGCAGTCATAAATTTCAGTGACAGACAGCAAAGATATATTTCTCACTTAATGTTACTTATTTAGCTGCAGGTTGGTTGTGCCTCTGCTGTATGGTCTCTTCAATCTAGAATCAAGGCAAACTGGGAAGAAAGATGTTAAACCAAGGATAGTTCTGAAATGTCTGCTTGGAAGTGGTACACTTCCACTCATATTTCATTGACTAAGGCTAATATCAGGGGCACTGGGTCATAATCCTCCCATGGGGGTGGGCTAGTACAGAAGGGCAGCAGATATCTGGAGAAATAATATATGCTGTGACAGAATGTATTCAGTTCTGGCTTTCACTTTCCAAAAGAGTGATAACCAGGGATATGTCCAGAGGAGAAAGATCAGAGGATGGTAAGTAATTCTGAAATCTTCCTTGAAATACAGTGGGAAGAGTCAATGGAGAGAGAGGAGCACATTAATGTTGTCTAACCTGAAGGTTGATTATGACTGGATATATGACATCAGTGGGTAGGAGTTTTATAGCATTATATATTTTGATTCAATGTAGGAGCCTAAGAGAAAGGGAGACAGAAAAGGAAATTGGTGCTTATTTTAAATACCTTACCACATTTATATTTAAAAGTAACCCTAAAAAGATTTTGTGTTTGTGTGTGTCTATGTTTAAATGTTGAAGAAAACAGACTTAGAGTGGTTAAGTACCTAAGGTCATATGGCATATAAGTGGTAAACTAGTTTGGAATCCAGGTCTATGAGGTCTCATCAGTTCCCACTAAGCTTTGCTTTCCTGTTGTGCTGCAAACCTTCTTCTTTTTTTTTAGGGCTGCACCTGAGGCACCTGGAGGTTCCCAGGCTAGGGGTCTGATCTGAGCTGTAGCTGATGGCCTACGCCGAGCCACATCTTCGACCTACACCACAGCTCATGGCAATACTGGATCCTTAACCCACTGAGCAAGGCCAGGGATCAAACCTGCATCCTCATGGATGCTTGTCAGATTCATTTCTGCTGAGCCACAGCAGGAACTCTCGTAAACCTTCTTAGAATTACATTGTTCATCACCAGTCATCTTCTGCCTGACAAGGTAATGACCACTCTTCTCCCATCTCTAAAAGGATTCAAAGTATAAAGGGAAGAATTGAAAGGAAAGTTGAACTCTATCTAGATCAATGGTCTTCAGACTGACTGCAAAATAGATCGTTTTACCCCTTAGCAAAATAATTTAGCTTATACTATATATATGCTGTGTGTAGATATTAAACTATTATCCTAATGTATATGTTATAAAACATACCAAAATAGTTTAAAAAAGTTAAGATTTGACATAAAATTTTAGATGTTTTTGTCAATTAGATTTTATGTGAAATCTCAACTTTTTAAAACTTCTGTTTTATAGGTAGATACTTTTTCCATTTATCTCTACAAATTGTATGTGTACCCACTGAGAAGCATACCCTCAATTGACACTGGAGGTCATTGTTTTAGATGGTTTGTAAGACTCCTTTTTCAGTATGAAGATTCCGTAATTCTGTTTGACCTGAATTTTTCTGAAAGGGATAATGATAACTTAATTCACTTTTAGAAAAGTTTTTAAAATAACCTATTATCTAAGACCAAAATGTAATAAATTCATTGGTATTCATAGCAAATTAAACCTGAAAATCAAATAGCACAAAAGATGCATTTCCAGGTAAACAGTAATAACCCCATGAGCATTCCAATCTACTATATATAAAAGAGGATGTAAAAAGGGGTTACTATTAAGTAATAAACCTGATTTTTGTATGTGGCTCAAGAAACAGCTTCATTATTTTAGTCATGTCTTCTCTGTCTAAATCTGCCTGTGTGTGTGTCCAAAACTTACTAGGCTTATATATTCTAAAATGAATCTGAAATTTTGCCTACAGAAAAATTTTAATTTTGGTACTTGGGAAATTATTTTAGCACTGTTTTAGAACAGAGCCAGAACTCTAAATCACACTAAGCCTACTGGACTAAAAATTTTTTTACAGATATCTCCTTTAAGAAGCAAAGGTGTTACTTTCATTGCCTGACAGAGTTTGCTTTTCTACATTCTGGTCCTTGGTCATCTGCCTTTTTTGCCAGGTTGATATTTGATAATTAAAATAACTTTCTGGTTAAGAACTACTTCTTGGCAATAGTGTCTTTAAGAAAAAATCCTTCCCAGTTGACAGAAAGCAGAAACACCGATATAGACTTTAAAAGATACTCCTATATTGACATGACATTGTAGATCACCAGTGCTCTTTTTCATTTCTTTCTCATAGTGAGACATTTGTAAAGCTTTCTTAGCATGACATTTGTGTTTGGTGGTCGTTTTGAAGGAAGTGTTGCTTGCCAGTAAAAGATAGCCAAGTTGAGCTACTTTTTCTGCACAGGTTTAAGTGGTCCACAGGCAGGGAGTTCCTTGATGATAACTTTCAGTGATCCATTTGTACTGGAAAAGTACAGTTTAAATAATTTAATTTGGTATTTCTTAATTTTCAGTCTTTGTTTCACACTCTGGATCATTTGGGGGGGATTTTTTAATTAAAGTATAGTTGATTTATAATGTGCTAATTTCTGTTCTACAGCAAAGTGACTTAGTTATACACATATATATGCATTCTTTTTTTAAAATATTCCTTTCCTTGAATGTAGTTCTCTGTGCTATGCAATAGACCTTGTTGTTTATTCTCTCCATGTATAATAGTTTACATCTGCCAACCCCAAACTCCCACTCCATCCTACCCTCTTGGCACCCACAAGTATGTTCTCCTTGTCCATGAGTCTTTTTGTTTTGTAGATGAGTTCATTTGTGTTGTATTTTAGATTCCACATATAAGTGATAATCATACAGTGTTTGTCTTTCTCTTTCTCTTATTTCACTTAGTATAATAACCTCTAGGTCCCTCCTTGTTGCTGCAAGTGGTATTTTTTTCATTCTTTTTTATGGCGGAGTAGTATTCTATTGTATATATGTACCACATCTTCTTAATCCATTCATCTGTCAATGGACATTTAGGTTGTTTCCAAGTCTTGGCTATTGTGAATGAACAAGGAACATTGCAAGAACTGCAGTGAACATTGGCATGCACGTATCCCTTTGAATCATTGCTTTGTCCAGGTGTATGTCCACAAGTGGGATTGCTATATCATGTGGTAATTACGTCTTTATTTCTCTGAGGAACCTCCATACAGTTTTCCATAGTGGCTACACCAATTTACATTCCACCAATACTGTGGGAGTGTTCTTTATTCTCCAGAGCCTCTTCAGCATTTGTTATTTGTAGACTTTTTAATGATGGTCCATCTGACCAAAGTGAGGTAACACCTCATTGTAGTTTTTATTTGTATTTCTCTAATAGTTAGTGATGTTGAACATCTTTTCATATGCCTGCTGGCTTAATTTTCAGTCTTTTCTTCGTTTGGCAAACAGTTATTCAGTGCTTCTTTGTGCCAAGCACTAAAGAAACATCAGTGAACAAGAGGGATATTGACCACTGATTTTTTAAGATATATATAATGTGTATTAAAAGCCAATAGATCCAATAATTTTTTTTTAAAGCCAATAGAACTGTTGTTACTACTCACAGCATCATTTTGTAGGAATCCCGGATCTATACTGACCTGTACTTTCCTGCCTCTTGCTTTTTTCTCTCTCCCTATCTCCACGTTCCTCCTTCTCTTCTCTTTTTCTTAAAACTTTTCCCTCATTTGAGATAGTGACCACAGGCAAATTTTAAAGTCAAGCCATCTAAGCACTGGAGAAACTATATATGATATTTATTATGTAAAATTTGCATGGTATAGTTAGATGGGAGATGATAAAATTCTTAATTTACCTTAAAAATCAAATGTCATCTCATCCGTGCAGATCCTCCTACTATTATTTTAAGTAAAATTCACATCATGTTTTTATATGTGTGCTTTTTATTTTTACTTTTTTTTTTGTCTTTTTGTCTTTTCTAGGGCCGCACCTCCAGCATATGGATGTTCCCAGGCTAGGGGTCTAATCGGAGCTGTAGCCACCAACCTACACCACAGCTCACGGCAATGCCGGATCCTTAACCCACTGAGCGAGGGCAGGGATCAAACCCACAACCTCATGGTTCCTAGTCAGTTTCACTAACCACTGAGCCACACAAGTGTGGCTCAGGAGCTCCACAAGTGTGCTTTTTAGGTGCAAACATTTATATGATTAAATATTGGCACATTTCTTATTTTTCAGTGCCTTACTTGTTATCTAAACTCTAGAATCTGTCCTAGTTAATTAAAGGCGTGTGAATGGTTGGGGTTTTCGTTTTGGTTTGGGTTTTTTGCTGTTGTGTTTTCTGTTGATGAATTTGAAGGTAATTAAAAGTGTAATTATTTTCTTCTTTAGCATCAGACAACAGTCAGCGCTTTCGAGAAACCTGTTTTGCATTTGCCTTGACACCACAACAAGTGCAGCAAATCAGTAGTTCCATGTAAGTTGTCAAGTGTAACTTGAAGTTTGACCTTTGAATCCAGTTTTGTCTATAATAAGTGACTTTTTAAAACAGTGTATTGGGTATTAGTGTCATGCAAATATTAATATTATGTTACTATTATAGTGTTAGTTACCTTAAGAACAGTATCTCTGATAAATTTGAAATAGTTTCTGGAGTAACAGTGTCTTTGAATCAGCTTTCATGTGCTATCTTTAAAATAATTGTAGTTCTTACTCTGTCTTTTCTAGGGATATTTCTGGGACCAAATGTGACTTCACAGTGCAGGTCCAGTTAAGGTATAGTGTTGACTACAGTATATATATCCAAAGTTTAAAAGCTAACATTTCTTAAAAGATTTTTTTTTAACCTACCTAATTTTCAGTAAGTATATTGAAAGTATTGGGTTTAGGCATTTGGGTGAGGGAAAACCTTTTCCTGTTATGAAATACCCTAATTATTATCCAATTTAGATTTTTATATTGCAGGTCATGTACCATATACTTAACCACATTCTTGATTTTTGTTGCCCTTGGTTGGTTTAGAAGCTCCAGTTAATGATATGTTTAAATATAGTGATCATTCAGAAGTACCAAGTTTTATGAAAGCAAAGACCTTACCTGCATGAGTGGCAAACTACTGTACTATAGATAAGAAACTAGTACTTGGGTTAAGTTTACAATGTCTTGTGGATTAGCAAGAACCAAAATAGCCTAATTTGCTTTGTTCTGTATTTTAAATAATTGATTTAAGTACTCTCTAATTTAGATTCCATGTGACACATCTCTTCATAGTTTTGCAAAGACAAAAGGAAAATTTTCCAAGATGGTACTGCCCCATATTATTTCCTTTCTTAGCCCATTTCTTCTAAGAATATCTAAGAAATCTTTTATGTTAATATGTCTTTTTCTCTTGCTTATGTAAATCATCTTATGCTGTTCTTTTTACTCAGTGACTATCCTTGTGTAAACCTAAGTGCCCCACACTGTTCTTGTTGCAGTAGTTGTTTTCCTCAACAAGCTGTTTTCCCCATATAGTGGGAAGGATCAAACAGATGGCCCAGTCTCAGTAATCAGATACTAAGTGGTATGTACAGATTATAAATACACTAGGAGATCAGGAAAGAGATTAAAGCACCAGCTCAGTGCCTCATGGAGCAATGTGTAAAGCTCTGATGTAGGCTTTAAAATAGTGTGATGAAAACTGAGAAAGCAGAGGAGAGATTGCTTTGGGTCTTGGTTTTAGAAGGCACCAATAAAGGTGTTTCTATGTAAAAGGTACTTTACTCTATCAGGGAAGACTATGATAATGACTGAATAAATGAAAGGACTAGAATCCTGGGAGCATATAACTACCTGCTATCCTAATCATAAGTCTTTTTCTAAAACATGAAAACAATTTGGTTAGAATTAGATATTTTCTCTATTAGATTTCTAATCTATTTTTATTTAATCTGTTTTCTCTCCCCACTCCCATGAACTCCTATATATAAACTTTCTGCTCTTGTTCCCCCTTTTTAAAATCCTTTTTTCTCTTTGGTTTATTAGGGTGATTTTGATTTTCACTTTTTGTTTAATCGAAAGTCAACTTGTCATATACATTATTCTTCTTCTGTAGGTTCAGGCAGCCAGGTCCATTTTTAAAATTTACCACTGCATTGGCATAATTGATTTAAAACTTTATGAGAGTTCCCATTGTGGCTCAGCAGCTTAAGGACTGGACACTGTCTTTGTGAGGATGCAGATTCAGTCCCAGACCTTGCTCAGTGTGGTTAAGGATCTGGTGTTACCGCAAGCTATGGCGTAGCTCATAGATGCAGCTCAAACCCACTGTTGCCATGACTATGGTGTGGACAACAGCTGCAGCTCCAACTGACCCCTAGCCTGAGACTTCCATGTGCTGCAGGTGCGGCCATTTAAAAACAACAACAACAACAAAAACCCAAAACTATGGCAGTCTCTTACTGTTGCACTGTAAAGAACTGATCTGTAATAGAAGGTTTTGCTAGGGCTAGAGGTGATCCTATGAGCTTTGACATCTCTTTGCTAAGTACATTTTGAGGAAATCTTTTTAGATTAGTAAATCTCAACCTTTATGTGGATCTTTAAGCCCTTTGAAAATCTGATGGAGTATAGGTTGTTCCTCCTTAAAGATGACATACGTAGGTACCCATAAAATTTTACATAGCAAATTGTCCCATTTTGTGGACCTTTCCACACAGATTCCATGGCTGACAGATCAAGATGTTGAGAGAAGATGTTTGTACATGGTGACTTTCACAGAATTCAGAGATAGTATTGTTCTTAACATGTAACTCAAAGCTGCTGTGAACATTCTGTAAAGGTGGAATAATCCTCAGATTTATGTTAGTAATAAGGATGTAATTATTGAGGTTGCAGGTTTGATCCCTGACCTTGCTCAGTGGGTTAAGGATCTGGTGTTGCTATGAGCTGTGGTGTAGGTTGCAGACACGGCTCTGATCCCACGTTGCTGTGGCTCTGGCGTAGGCCAATGGCTACAGCTCTGATTGGTAGGGCCTGGGAACCTCCATGTGCTGCGGGAGCAACTCAAGAAAATGCAAAAAAGACCAAAAAAAAAAAAAAGTTGTTTTAAATAGCAGTTAGTAATTTATTTCTTGATCTATAAGATGAGTAGAATGAAAATTTACAAATTATTTGGCTGTCCTTGGTTTTCCCAAAAGCTTATGCATTTAATTTAGAAATAAATGTTTTCATAAGTTTCTTTTTTCTTTTTGCCATTTCTTGGGCCGCTTCCACAGCATATGGAGGTTCCCAGGCTAGGGGTCGAATTGGAGCTGTAGCTGCCGGACTACCCCACAGCCACAGCAATGCCAGACCCAAGCCACGTCTGTGACCTACACCATGGTTCATGGCAACACTGGATCCTTAACCCACTGAGCAAGGCCAGGGATCGAACCCACAACCTCATGGTTCCTAGTCGGATTCCTTAACCACTGAGCCATGACAGGAACTCCTTCAGGAGTTTCTAAAATAGTATTCTAAATACATGTGGATATAATACAAATAATGTTATTGTTCAGTATCTTCAGTTTGCAGGGTATAGTGGAGTATCTGGGCTTAGTGAAAAGAATTTGATCCTATAGGTGGTCTTTAGCATTTTCAGCTCAGAACCAGAAAAAAAATGCTTCATAGAAAAATAAATTTGAGATACGCCAAATATTTCCCTATTAAAAAGTTATAGTGCTTATTAGCCCCACTCTAGGAAGTTCTATATTAAGGAAACTTGATTTTTTGATTCAGAATTTCTTAAATTTATTCATAGAGCGCCTCCCCTTCCTCCCTTAAAAAAAAAAAAAAGGCTTAAATAAATGATTGGAAATATTATAAACTACTTGGTAGTTGTGACTACTGAAACTCTACAGTGACAGAATTATTTATTTTGAACCTGTTCAAATATGTTTTTTCATCTTGCGAAATGTCTAGTTTTAATAGGGTTTTTTTTGTTTATTTGTTAATAAGTTTGACCATCTCTAGATTAGCTATGGAACTGATAGCTCAAAAATATTAATGAGGCCATCTTTTAATAATGAAAATTAAACTTACCTTTATTGTTTAGGTTTTGTTTATCAGAAACCAGTTGTCCACAAGAAGATCACTTCCCACCCAATCTTTGTGTGAAAGTGAATACAAAACCTTGCAGCCTTCCAGTAAGTCCTAAAAGCTGTTTTTTAACTGCATTGACAGCATAGCTAGCAAATAAGTCATCACAGCTGTTGTTAATCATAGTTTTTCATTAAGAAAAACCTCTTTAGATATATATTCATGTGACTAAGTGAAACACTTGTATAATTAACAGCTGTGACATTAGCTATAGAGATAAAGTCTAGGACTTGGAGTTGGATGTGGTAGCTTTAGTGTTGTACTGAATTTTGGGAAGAAGAGATTATTTTAACAAAACCTCGGACATATTTGTGTGAATCTGGAAGCTTGTGGTAAAATAGAGATTTGAAGAATGCTGTGCCTTTAACAGAGGAATGGGGGTTGCTATTATTCATCTTTAAAATCGTTCTTAAATACTTACTCAAGCTCTTTTATGAATTCAACTGGATTCTTAAATTTTAGAGATTTTTAAGTTCTATTGCCAATATTTTTCTCAGGCTTACTGTAAAGAAGCTATAGAGTTGTTTAGGGAAACATACAGGAAACTCTTCTAAATATTTACTTAGCTACTTTTAAATGAAAATACTCATATTTTCTAATATGTAGCTTGTAGGATTTTTTTTTTAAGGAATGGAAGTTGAAATGATTGTGGAAATATTAAGTAAAAATAAATTGTATCTCATCCTTAGGGTTATCTTCCACCTACTAAAAATGGTGTGGAACCAAAGCGACCCAGCCGACCAATTAATATCACCTCACTTGTCCGATTGTCCACAACTGTACCAAACACCATTGTTGTTTCATGGACTGCAGAAATTGGGAGAGTAAGTAAATTTTTATTTCTACCAGATTTTTGTATTATAAGGAAGGGTTAATCTCCAGGGCTACCTGAACTTTATAAAGAAGTGATATTATAAAATGAGTTACAAAAGGATTTATTTTTGTCTCATAATGAATTTTCAAAATTTCTCTTTTAAAAAAAATGGGATCTTGGAGTTCCCCTCATGGCTCAGTAGTAACGAACCCAACGAGGATCCATGAGGATGCAGGTCCCATCCCTGGCCTTGCTCAGTGAGTTAAGGATCTGGCATTGCCGTGAGCTTTGGTGTAGGTCATAGACGTGGCTCAGATCTGTCATTGCTGTGGCTGTGGTATAGGCCAGCAGCTGCAGTTCCAATTCAACCCCCAGCCTGGGAACTTCCATGTGCCGCACCTGCTGCCCTGAAAAGACACACACATACACAAAAGGGATCTAAAAAAGGTATCTGGCAATATCCAGTATTTTATAACCTGATAACTCAGTCATTTTCATAAACACCATCCTATGTCATTTTGTATTCATCTGAATGATTTTTAAATGGCTACATCATATTACAATATGAGTATCTGTAATTTAGCCTATTACTTAATGTTAACATTTATTTGGTTGATTCATTAATATTTCAAAGGACATTTTGAAGACTATCCTAGTAGTTAGAACTTTGTATACATACATGTTAATTTCCTTACAGCGAATACCCAGAAGTTGAATTGCTGCATCAGAGTATGCAGAATTTAAAGAAATTTTGTGTACATTGGCAGATTGCCTTACCAGAAAATGTTGTACAAATTTATTCTCTGACTTTCAGTGTTTATTCACATGCCTGTTGACTGATAACACTGAGTTTTATTTTCTTTAACATCTCTACTAATTTTAATAGGCAAATAATGGTACCACATTGCTTTAATTATTACTCCTTTTGTTATTACTGAGATTGAACATATTTGTGTTTGTGATTATTTACATTTTTAAATTATATCAATGTCTATTTCTCTATTTCTGCTTTTAATTCTTATTGATTTATGAGTTCTTTATATATTGGTTTAACCCTCTTTCACATGTTACAAACTTGTTTCTAATTTGTTACCTCTTATTTTTATTTATATGATTATTTAATGTGTAGAAGGTTTAAATTATTATGGAGCCAAATCTTACTCAGTTTTGTTTCTCTGTAGTCTTTCCTCTCAGCCCCCATCATGCTTAGGCAATCTGCCCTTCTCAGTCTTACATAAATATTTGTTTATATTTTCGTCTCTACTTTTCAGTTTTCTTATTTTACCTTTACATATTTAATCCATTGTAAATTTGTGTGTGGTAGGAAATAAAAATGTATTTTAATATTTCAAATAGCTAGTTCTAACACCATTAACTAAATAGATGCCAATTCAGAAGCTACCATTAATATATATTTGATTTTCATTTATCTTAGGTACGTTTCGGAACTTTTTTATATAGTTTCTTAGCCTAGCATTCTTTTGCTGGCACAGTTTCAGAATGGTTTTCGTTATTACAGTTTTTGATATGAGCTCATGTATGTTCACTAACTCATAAGTACTATAGAGGAAAGGTATATGGTGGTTTTAAAGCATATTAAAGGGCACTTTGAACCAGAGAAAGGTCAGGTAGGGTTTCCCTGAGGAAGTAATGACTGAGCTAGGAGCTGAGAGAAGGGTAGAAGGAATCAGTTAGGTGAAGTTCAGAGGAAAACAACCTTCAGAATAGCCCACTGGCAGGAGTGAGCCTAGTTCTTTTTAAGAAAATGAAAGGGAACAAGTATGGGCTACAGCACATAGATTGGGGAAGAGCAGTATACAAGATGAGGCTAGTAGAGGGGTAAAAAAGGGCCAAACCATGCAGGCCCTTTGAGGTAATAATGTTAAGGATATATCTCTTTTTAAGCAAAAAGTTTATAGGGCTATATTTCTCTTTAGCAAAGGCTACTCTTCAGAGTAATGAACAGCTTGAATGGAGGCCAAAATCCTGCAGAGAATTTACCTCTTACAATTGCTGAAGTATTAATGAGAGAAGCAGTATATTAAAGTGGTGGCATTGAGGATGGAGGTCAGTAGGTAGATCTGTAGGACTAAGTGATAGATCAGAAGCAGGGCCTAAGAGAAAGGGAGAGATCAAGGATGACTCCTTGGTTTCTGGCTTGAGGGACAAAGTAAATGATGATATTGCTAACAAAGAGTAAACACTAAAAAAGGACTGAAATCAGGTGTGTTTTTGCTTTGCTTTGAAGGATGGAATATTAGAGGACTACATGAAGACAACCATGAGTTCAGTTTTGAAGTTTTTGAGTTAGAGATGCCTTGAGACATTCTGAATAGACAGTTAGGTTATCCAGGTTCAGAGGATAAGTTTAGGCTAGCGGGAAAAAATGTGAGCATGTGCATATTGGTGGTTATTGGAGCCATAAAAGCAGGCTGACATTGTTTATAGAGAAAATATATTGAGTAGGGGAAAAAAGAGTGTTGAAGACTTATTCTTGAGGAACTATAACATTTAATACTGAATAGAAGGGAATGAACCTGCAGAGGACATGGGGAAGTAGTACTGGAGAGGTGGGGCAGAATGGAGGGTGGGTATGAGAATCCAGGGAAAGAGTTTCAAAAAAGGAGATGGTAAGCAATATTGAACAGATGTTGAGAAGTCAAGTATGTTGAAGCCTAAAAAAATACTTTTTGAGTTAGAAACTGAAGGTGACTTTAGCATGAGCTGTTTTGATGTCTGATGGGAGGAGAAGCCAGATTGTGACTAGGTGGAGGTGAGGCAGTAGAGTTAGTTGTAGATGTGTGGCTTTGCAAAGAGGTAAGTGTGAGCTGGAGGGAAATGTGAGATGAAAGTTGTTTGCTTTCATGGGAGAGTCTTAAATGTGTTGTCATCATCATCATAAAAGATGATGGCAGGTATCTTCTTGAGAGGAAGAGATAAAATATATACAAGAGAGAGAAAGGATAATCAATAGTTAATTGCATAGTAACTCACTATAGTTAGGAGGACTTCTTTATTAAATGGAAAAATAAAAGGACTGAATGAGTGAGTATGATTGGTACTGGAGAGATGAGTAAACTTTGATCTGCTGACTTCTCTTATGTCTGTGAGATAGGAAGTGAGATAAGTCTGCTATGAGTGAGAGAAGAAATGGGACCTCGAGGAAAGTGGAAATGTTGGGAAAGTAATTACTGGGAGTAAGACATGTTCCCCCTGCATTATTTCCCCAAATCTTTCTGGGAATGTGAATGAGATTGCTTTTAAATTTGTATATCAACTTAGGATTAATTTATTTACAGTATTTAATGTTCTTATTCCATGAATTGTATGTTTCTCCATTTATTAAAATCCTCTTTTATGTTCCTTAGTAATTTAATAGGTTTCTTCTTATAAATCTTTTTTATTGATTCCTCTTGTTTATTTTTATTACTGCTATTATAAATCTTTTTTCTATTACATTTTATGAAAAATATATTTATTGTTTGTTTTACTTAAAAGCTAGTCATTGTTGAATATTCACTTAATACATAAATTCATGTATTGGTTCTGATAGCTTTTTAGTTTTTTTCTTGGTATTTCCAGAAAGGCAGTTTTGCATTTGAGATATATCATTATACAAATAATGATAATCTTAATTCTTACGCCATAATTTATTGTTCTTGTTCTCTACTGCTGTCTAAAACCTTCAGAACAGTGTTAAATAGTGTGAGTGCTAGTGGACTGCTTGACTTGTTCTTTATGTTAATGAGAATACAACTAGTGTCACAATATTAAATAATGTGATTGCTATTAATTTTTGATAAAATTTAATTACATCAATAACATATTCCCATGATCCTCCTTTTTACTGGATAGCTTTGAGAGAAATGGATTTCGAATTTTATCAAAATCCTTTTTTTTCATTTATTAAGTTTATATTTTTTCCTTTACCTAATTAATATGTCATCATTAGGTTTATAAGATTCTTTAAAATGGTTCTTTTCTAGTGTACCTTTCCCCTTTTTGTCTCTTTTTGAAGAGAGTGTTGCACATGTTTTGGATTTAGTCTGTTTGTGATTAGTATAGCCTACCAGGGAAGTGTATAAACACCAGGATGTTTACAGTGATCCATGAAAGAAGTGTGAAACTGAAAGAGTAGAGAGGTGTGGTTGCTGATATATAGCACTGGGGGCGGGAGGGATAGGATATTCTTCCATGGGAGGCCTTCTGCATCTCAGGAAGAAAACAATATCTGCAATGATTTGATTAGTCTACCAGGTGAGATCTTTGTGTAGACCCTGATCACAAGTTGGAGACCTTCTTTTTAAAGTAAAACATTGAAAGAAAATCAGTCTTTCTCTAAAGCCCAGAAGATAACTTATTAGATTGGTTTCCCATCACTGGTTTTAATTCAACTTGTGAAGATGCTCTGAATAATACATGTAGGATCTCTTACTGTTTGGGGGAATTAACGTCTATTATTAGTTACCATTGAGAAATGTTTGTATTATGTCTTCAAAGGAAGTAAATGGAAGAGCTGGTGTTAGCTAATGCTGTGATTGTAATCATCTTAGACTATTTAATTATGAAATCAACACTTACACAATGTTATACATCCATTATAGCTCAATTTTTAAAATTATATATAAAAAGAGTTGGTACAGTGCTTGAAGGAAATGAGTGAACTATATTGAAACTTCTTATCTTACCTCAGGGTAATCACTGCATCTAGCATTTATTAATCTGTCACTGTTTGTAGAGTTTTTTAGATACCAGTGTAAAGGGCACTTAATGAGTAGATCATATCTTAATAATGAAGAAAATGTCCAATGAACCTGATAGACAGTTTTGAATACTTCTGAAAAAGCGTTTGACAAAAACATCAGTGTAATGCAAATCCAGTAGTTGGAGTTAGGAAGTACTTTGAAGGGTTAGGAATAATATGATATCATCTACCCAGAAGAGATACTATACCACTGTGAGGATGGGGGGAGGGGCTTGGTTTATGTGTCATAAAATTTAATTCCATGTTATTGGTACAGTGGTGTTAGTTAACACCTGACCTTTTGCTGCTGCTGCTGCTGCTTCTTTTTGTTTCCCTTCTTTTCTTATCAGGTTACATGTTTCAACTAGAGTGAACATACCTTTTCACTGAACTTGTAGTTGTGGTTTTCTGCTTATCTCTCCTTAGAAATTTATATAAAGCCTTAGGGTAATTCCTAGTTGTGTAAATTCAAGCTGCCACTACAAATTTTACAGTGTTAATTAGCATTTCTCTATTTTCTATCATACTTGAAACCTTAATCAAATTATAAAAGCGAATAAGGATTTTTTATTTCTAATAGAAGCTTTTTAGTTTTAAAATTAGATTGGTATGTTGTATGCTCTAAAATTTAGGCAAGTTTGGAGTTCCCGTTGTGGCTCAGCAGTAGTAGGATCCATGAGGATGCGAGTTCAATCCCTGGCCTCACTCATGGGTTAAGGATCTGGCATTGCCATGAGCTGTGGTGTAGATCACAGATCTGGCATTGCTGTAGCTGTGGTGTGGGCCGGTAGCTGCAGTTCCGATTGGACCCCTAGCCTGGGAACCTCCATATGCTATGGGTTCGGCCTTAAAAAGCAAACAAACAAATAAATAAAATGTAGGCAAATTTTAAGGTTACTTGTTCCTCATTAATAAATTGTGAAATTTATTAATGAAAGTAAATTAGCTTTTTTTGATACTTCATTTTCTTCCCAGAAAAAAATGTGTAGCTTAAGAACATGGATAGGTTTCTGAACTCTAAATGAAAATTTGATCTTCCAGAGGGTAGTGTGGGATATGTTCTCTCGTTTCCATAAGGGGGGAATGCATTTTCCAAAATAACTCAGAGTTGGAATGTACATTCTATTAGGTTATGGAGGGTCAAAGCAGGGAGTGTATGAAATCAGCTATAGAGAACTACAGTGGCCTTGGTCATTAGTCAGTTGTCCTGACATCTTACTTTTTTCCCTTGGTTTCTAGGGCCATTTTGTCACCACGCAGGTGCATGATCTTGAGCAGATTCCATATATATTTTAAATTTAGAATTGAAACTTAAAAAATTTGGGGGTACCTCTATATCATCATACTTTCATTTGGAAATGTACTTACCCTACCTGTCTCTTATAGGCCTTCTTTGAGGTTTAAATAAAGTGGATAGTATATGTTAAGAGTGCATAGAAAACTATATATAGCTATAAGTAGAAGATGGCTGTAATTATTTTATCTTTTGCCTCTTTACAAATCTCTTGATCTTCCTCTTGATTCCAACACCAAATGAAAAGTGGGCCTTCTCACTTAGATCTCTCTCTTAACCTTCATAAGCCTCAGACTTCTTTTCTTCCTCTTATCCAGTCATGTCCCGTTTACTTTGCCTTGGCTTGTTGACTAATTATTTTCTTTATCCCCTTTCTCCTACTACCATCTGTGGATAGTCCTTCTGCTAATAATGAATATTCATCTGTTCATTTGCGAAACCAGAAGCTTCCCTTTGAAAATGTTTAATATTCCCTCTGCTGGTTGTGATAATGGCCCAAGTAGGTAGGATCTTTTCAAGAACTAGTTAAAGGCATATAGAGAGATTAAATGATAAAAAATAGGATGCCAATCTAATTTGTAATTTTAAAAATAACTACTATTTTAGATATATGTTAGCTACCAAATATATTTTATGATGACATCTTATTGGCCTTGGTTTTTATTTAGTTTTAAAATGTCCTTTTGTATAAGTGCCTAAAATTGATTTGCTTCAAGTGTAGGTAGTATAGAAGTCAGGTAATATAGAAGTGGCTTTATTGTTTGCAAGTTGTAAAGTTAGGGCAAGTTCTTTTACTTCTCTACACTTCACTTTCCTCACTGATAAAAGTAGGATTACATCAGCAGCTTTTTGATTAGGATTAAACGAATTCCTGTTCATGAAGACACCTAAAATAGTGCTTGGCACACAGTAGGTGTTTTAATAGGCATTAGTTCTCTTTCCCTATTATTGTGGGATTAAAATAGATGTACCTATTTACTTACATATGTTGTTTGTTTTCTACATCTTTTTTTTTTTTCCAGAACTATTCCATGGCAGTATATCTTGTAAAACAATTGTCCTCAACAGTTCTTCTTCAGAGGTTACGAGCAAAGGGAATAAGGAATCCGGATCATTCTAGAGCTTTAAGTACGTATGATAACCTTATTTTATTTATGCAGCTGAACTATTTTGGTAAGGTTGAGAATAGTATTTTCTCAACTCAAGAAATTTTAGGGGTTTTTTTGGGGGGGGGTTTTGTTTGT
The DNA here is from genome assembly GCF_016906955.1 of Phacochoerus africanus. NCBI lineage: Eukaryota > Metazoa > Chordata > Mammalia > Artiodactyla > Suidae > Phacochoerus > Phacochoerus africanus. Next base: position 168,343,462 of record NC_062545.1, read on the forward strand.
CTTTTGCTAGAGTTTGTCACAGTGGATGAAAACACTGAAAACTTTGTTTCGCAAGCTAAAGTGAATCAAAACTTAAGAATAGTTTTAATATCTTTGTTATGATCTATATTTCATAATTTATATTTTACTGATCTTTAACTTTGTTAAGTCAGTACATGGACACTGAAGAATATTTTATCAGAGCGTCTTAGAAATAAATAAGTGTTCAGGAATTGTAGGAGATGGGAAGGAAATCTAAGCATATATTTTACAAATTTTTTTTTTTTTTTGCTATTTCTTGGGCCGCTTCCACGGCATGTGGAGATTCCCAGGCTAGGGGTTAATCGGAGCCATAGCCACCAGCCTACGCCGGAGCCACAGCAACGCAGGATCCGAGCCGCATCTGCAACTTACACCACAGCTCACGGCAACGCTGGATCGTTAACCCACTGAGCAAAGGCAGGGACCGAACCCGCAACCTCATGGTTCCTAGTCGGATTCGTTAACCACTGCGCCACGACGGGAACTCCTACAAATTTTTTTTTATGTTTAAGGTTTATCCAGGATATGTGATGACAGCATCCTTACATTAACAAAGTAAAAAGAGAGCCAGTGAGATGGTAGATATAGTAATGAAATAGGAGTTCCCATTGTGGCTCAGTGGAAATGAACCCGACTAGGAGCTATGAGGACTCAGGTTCGATCCTTGGCCTTATTCATTGTGTTAAGGATCGGCATTGCTGTGAGCTGTGGTCTGGGTTGCAGATGGGGCTCGGATCCTGCTTTGCTGTGGCTTCGGTGTGGGCCAGCAGCTGTAGCTCCAGTTAGACCCATAGCCTGGGAATGTCCATATGCAGAGGGTGCAGTCCTATAAAGCAAAAAAAAAAAAAAAAAAAAAAAAGGTAGATTCTGCTTTTAATCAATTATGTGGCCTTAGACAAATCACTACTCCTCTAAATCTCTTTCTCCTCATCTATAACAAAAAATTTATACCACATGATATCTAAGACCCCTCTAAAATCTGGGTTCTTAGGTGTGAATAACTAGATGGTTCATTTTGTCGTGTTGAATTCGAGAGGTGTTAAGGTGCAAGTTGACTGTTCAGACTTCTGTGGATTATAAGGCCAGAGGCTGGTGACGTTTCCAAAGAGGTGAACTAAGTGCTTCCTTTATTCTCTGTGAGAGAGATTGTTCATGGATGGATTTGGAAATGGGACTGGGCACTTAGAGGACAAAGTTTTTACAGACCAGGGTTAAATAATTAGCTGTCCTTTAGGGATTTTTGATGTGAGTTGATTAATGAAGCTCAGTATTGGGTTTGTAGTTAGGAACACCAAGGTGGAAAGAAGCTAAAGTAAGGCCAGCTTTCCTCTCACTTGCCTTTGTGGCATGGCTTTTATCTTTTTTTCTAACTTGTTTTTATGCCAGAGTAAAAGATCCCACTGATACTTAATTTCAGTATACCCTTAAGAGTTCATTGAAGGATTTTTCTGTATTAAAAGGCTCTTTAATTTTTTTTTTTTTTCTTTTGGACCCCACCCACGGCATATGGAGGTTCCTCAGCTAGGGAACTAATCAAAGCTATAGCTGCCGGCCCACACCACAGCCACAGCAACACCAGATCTGAGCTGTGTCTGCGACCTACACCACAGCTCGTGGCAATGCCAGATCCTTAACCCACTGAGTGAGGCCAGGGATTAAACCCACAACCTCGTGGTTCCTAGTTGGATTCATTTCCGCTGCACCACGATGGGAACTCCTAAAAGGCTCTTTTAAAAATGCAAATGTTCTGGGTGAAGAGGAGCACATTAGTGGCTAATATCTCTGTGGGTATTCCTTGATATACAGTGGGGAGCTAGATTGACAGCACTGGTTTGGGGACCAGAGGGGTAGAAGCACCATTTGGCAAGGACAAGGAGATAATAGAAGATTCTGAAAGAAGAAAAAGGTCATTCATTCATTTGAAGGAGAGTGCAAGAGCAGGGTTATTCTTTTTTCACACTCTATTCCTCATCATTCTACTGAGAACCTTCATATTTGCAACATAGTTTTAGAATGTCATGTAGTTAGAAAGTATTATGGAATTATGTGGGCCAGTGTGGAAAAGTTCATACCAAGAAATAAAACTGATGAAGCTGTTATATTTAACAATAATAATAATAAAGCAGACTGTCTTTGCTTGAGCTGTAAACTCTCTCCACCTGTAGCTGTAGCACCATCTGGAGGGAGAGTGAGAAGGTGAGCCTAGAATTGTTTTATTTTCTAAAGCAAACCACCAGTAGTCACTGTTAAGCAGCAAAAACTCCTTAATTCAGAAGCTATTTATTTCATCTCTAGTACAGTCTAGAGGTAGAGAGTAGTTGCAAATTGGGTAGGTTATTTGTGGCACTTTGTATCTGATCTTACTTAATTGGCTTGGGGAACCAACAAAATGTTAATTTGGATCCTACCAATAAAATATTTGTCATAATTGACTGAAAAACAGATTGTTTGCCTTTATGCTATTCTTAAATAACTTTCCTGGTGTTCCCTCTATGGTACAACAGGATCAGGGTTGTCTCTGCAGCACCAGGAAGCAGGTTGCATCCCTAGGGCCCAGCACAGTGGGTTAAAGGATTCTGCATTGGCCAGATTTGGCCTCTGGCCCAGAAAATCCATATACCATGGGGCGGCCAATGAAAAAAGAAAGAAAGACCTTTCCCACCAAATAATTATGCACTTGAAAGATTGTGTGAAACAACTTGACAGAAGAACATGCTGGCAGGCTTCTCAGGTTTTTTTGTTTTTTGTTTTGTTTGTTAGGGCCACACCCATGGCATATGGAAGTTGTCAGGCTATGAGTTGTATCGGAGCTACAGCTGCCGGCCTACACCACAGCCACAGCAACACGAGATCTGAGCCGTGTCTACAACCTACACCTCAGCTGATGGCAGTGCCACATCCTTAAGCCACTGAGCAAGGCCAGGGTTGGAACCCACATCCTCATGGATACAAGTTGGATTGTTTCCACTGCGCCACAACAGGAACTCCCCTCAAATTTTTTTTTTTTTCTTTTTAGAACTTCATCCTCGGCATATGGAAATTCCCAGGTTAGGGGTCTAATCGCAGCTACAGCTGCTGGCCTATGCCACACCCACAGCTATAGCAACTCAGGATCCGAGCCATGTCTTCGACCTACACCACAGCTAATGGCAGCGCCTGATCTTTAACCCACTGAACGAGGCCAGGGATTGAACCCAAAAACACATGGTTACTAGTTGGGTTCTTTTATGCTGCGCCACAATGGGAACTCCTCAGATATTTTTGAAGAATCAAATTATCTACAAATATGTTCATTGTTAAGTCATTCTTAATCTTATTAATAAAGTCTACTGGCAAAGTTTTATAGTCAAATCAGGCGCTGTTCTTGAAATAAAGTCAATAGTATTTATACTTTGCATAGAGAAATCCATTTTCTGATTCATTTGATTTAGTGGATTTTTGTACTATTGTTTCTGTCTTTGTGTAGAGGTATCCTTTCACAACTGTCACAAAACAGTCCTTTACTAATTCTTGGTCAAGTTCCTGACTCTTCCCCCTCTTCCCTTTAGTAATCACATCAGATCTTGACCATGTTTAAACATTATTCCTCCTCCTCAACATACATTGTCAGTGTAAGAAAATTGTTACTACAATGTGTGACTTCTCCAGGAAGGGGGTTGGGGAGGGAGTGGGATGGATTGGGAATTTGTGGTTAATGCAAACTCTTGCTTTTGGAATGGTTAAGCAATGAGATCCCTGCTGTATAGCACTGGGAACTATATCCATTCACTTACGATGGAGCATGATAATGTGAGAAAAAAGAATATATACATGTATGTGTAGCTGGGTCATCTTGCTGTACAGTAGAAAACTGACAGAACACTGTAAACCAGCTATAATGGAAAAAATAAAAATCATTATAAAATAAATAATACACTCTGTGCCTTCTCTAAACTGCCCCTTTCTTCTTTAATCCTTTTTTTTTTTTTTTTTTGTCCTCTTAGGGCCACACACTTGAGCATATGGAAGTTCCCAGGCTAGGGGTTAAATTGGAGCTGTAGCTGCCAGCATACCACAGCCACAGCATCATGGGAACCAAGCTGCATCTATGACCTATACCACAGTCACAGCAACGCAGGTTCTGAGCTGCAGTTGTCACCTATGCTCTAGCTTATGGCAGCACCCACTGAGTGAGGCCAGGGATTGAACCCGAGTCCTTATATACTAGTCGGGTTCGTTACTGTTGAACTACCACAGGAACTCCCTTATTTCTTAATCTTAATGTCACGTAACTACTTTTCCATTTACCTTCATTTGTGCCCATCCTTACTTACTCTCTTCAATATTCTTCTCATTCAAGAAATTATATTAAGAGTCTGCTATGTTCCAGGTACAGGAGAATATAGCATTAAACATAACACACACTACCTCTTCATCCATCAGAAGTTTGCAGTTTGGTGGGAAAGACCGAATTAAATGATTTCATGAGTCATTAATGAATTATAGTTGTGACATGTCCTAAGGAAGAAAGACAGGGAGCTCTGAAGATAACAGCAGGAGGACATAGTCCTGTCTGGTGCTGTGATATTTAAGTTGAGACTGTAAGGATGAGGAGGAGTTAAGCCCAAACATGGAAGGGGGATATGCCAAGAGACAAGGCCATTTGAGTTGGAGTAGAGAGAACAAAGAGGGAAAGTGGCCAGAGAGATAACCACTCACCAGAGTTTATATAGGTGATAATAAAGATAGATGATAGAAGATCCATGGATTTTTAAGCAGAGTAGTATGATCAGATAAGGGCAATAAAAAATCACTTAGAAGACTGAATTGAAGGGGAGCTAGGCTGATGTAGTAAGGCCAGTTAGGAACCTATTATACAGATAAGAGATGATGGTGTCTTGAACTAAAGTAATGATGGAAATAGATAGCAGTTGATGGCTTGAGAGGTGTCAAAGGGGAGAAATGGTGACTACACGTGGGGAGTAAAGAACAAGAAGTGAAGGAGGAGTAAGTTTCTTACTAGCCAACAGGTTACATGGTAGTGCCGTTTACTGAAATGGAAAACAGTGTTCAAAAGATCAGGTTGTAGGGGAACAATCACAGTGGACTTGGTATTTGAGATGTCTGTGAGGAATCCAGATGGAGATGCTCAGAAGTAGTATTATGCGACATGAGTGCTTCACTTATCTGCTCTCTGTCCTGTATTTTCAGTTCCTTCCTCTTTACAGGCTCTGTCAGCCTTCCCTGTCAAGTCTGTTTCATCCTTTAAAAAATACAAAACCAAACTACTCTCTAGAGCTGTGTTCCTCCTATGGTTCTCTTCCTAGTTTCTTCAAAAAGTGGTCTGTACTTCCCTTTCTACCTCCTCACTGCAACCCATTGTGAACTTTTCACTCCCATCGTTCCACTGAAACTGCTCTTGCAGATGTCACAAGTGGCAGTCTGCCACATTTAAAGTTTTGTCTTTTCAGTTTTCATCTTAGGTATTTTTGCTACATTTCATATCAACTTTCTTCTTGAAATTCTCTTCTCTATTTTATCACAATCACTTACCTTCAATGGATTCTCTTAAGGGAAGCATCTTAAATTTTTGTTTTCCCTGGGTTTTTTTCAATCTTTGGGCCACTTCTCTACATACTTTGCCTAGAGATAATCACATTCGCTCCTGTGGTTTAAATTAGCACCAACTCCCAAATAGATGTTTCATCCCAGACCTTCGCCTGGATTCCAAAGGTAGATTCATGTAGCTAAGCGTCTTCACTGAAACAAACCACTGGTTCCTCACATTCAAGTAGTTAAAACTGAACTCAAAAAGTTTCATCAGACATGTGCTCTAAATATTTCTCAGATCTATCCAGTTCTCTTTTTCCCTACCGTCACTGCCCGCATTTAAGCTCCCATATGTTGCCTTTATTTTATTTTTATATTACTCAATGAATTTATTACATTTATAGTTGTACAATGATTAATGATCATCACAAACCAGTTTTATAACATTTCCGTCCCAAAATATGTTGCCTTTATTTTAAAAACCTATTCTTAAATGATAAATGCCTCTCCTTTCTTGGCCCCCCTCTTCATATCTCTCTTCTGCTACCAATCTAAGTGGTTAATACAGATCTAATCTTAACATTCCTTAGCAATCCATGGCCTCCCAACACCAGTGGAATAAAAATTCTACTTTTGGAGTTGCCATTGTGGCTCAGTGGGTTAAGAACCCAACTAGTATTCATGAGGATGCCGGTTCGATCCCTGGCCTCACTCAGTGGGTTAAGGATCTGGTGTTGCTGTGGCTGTGGCATAGGCTGTGGCATACAGCTCCAACTTGATCTCTTGCCTGGGAACTTCCATATGCTGCAGGTGTGGCCCTAAAAAACAGACAAAAGAAACTCCACCTTTGTTAGCAAGTCATCTTTCTGGTGTCACCTCTATATTCCAAAAGTAGTGAATTCTTTTCTTTCCCTCAGTGTTTTGCCAGTATTGTTCTCTATGCCTCAGAAGTTCCCTGTTGCCTCTTTTTCCTAACTCTAGTTATCTTTCATGTTTTATCTTTTCTAGGAGGTATCTCAGAACCCCCAGAGTAGATACATTAATTTTTAGCTAGCTTCCATCAGAGTGTATTACAGATGATCTCACTAAGTGTCTTTGTTCTCTACTGGCCTATGAGTTCCTTTGGGCAGGAATTTAATCTTGATGCTTAGCACAGTGCCTGGCACATAGTAGATCATCAGACTTTTGTTAAGTAAACTGATGAGAAGAGGTCTTGAGTAAAAGATCAGGTTTCTGTGCTTCTATTTTCTTGTTCATAAGATGAAGTATTCTGTTTAGTATGTTAACTTATTTCCAGCCTAACATTGTAAAAAGGCTAGAAATTATTTTTATAAAGCTAGAACAGGAGTTCCTACTGTGGTGCAGTGGAATCAGTGGCATCTCTGGATCAATGGGATGCAGATTTGATCCCTGGCCTGGCACAGTGGGTTGAGGATCCAGCATTGCTGCAGCTGTGGTGTGGATTACAACTGCAGCTCAGATCTGATCCCTGGCCCGGGAATTCCATATGCCACAGGGCAGCCAAAAATGGGGGGAAAAAAACTGAAACGAAACCCTAGAACACACCATCTAATAGAACAGTCTGTGATGATGGAAATGTTTTGTATCTGCACTATCCTGTATGGTAGCCACCAGTACCATGTGTCTATTGAGCTCTTGAAATGTGGTAGTACAACTGAGAAACTGAATTTTAAACTTAATTAAATTAAATTTAAAGATAGCTACATGTAACTAGTGGCTAACTCTCATAGTTCAGGACAATGGGGATTTTAAAAGATTAATTTTATTTTTATTTATTTGTCTTTTTTTTTTTTTCTTTTTTCTTTTCTGGGGCCGCTTCCCAAGGCATATGGAGGTTCCCAGGCTAGGAGTCAAATCGGAGTTGTAGCTGCCGGCCTACGCCAAAGCCACAGCAACGCCGGATCCGAGCCACATCTGCGACCTACACCACAGCTCACGGCAACTCCAGATCCTTAACCAACTAAGCAAGGCCAGGGATCGAACCCGCAACCTCATGGTTCCTAGTCAGATTCGTTAACCACTGCACCAGGACAGGAACTCCAAAAAGATTAATTTTAAATGTGGCTAGCTGTTACTTTATTATAGGTCATGTAGTAAAATATTGTTACCACTGCAAGCTCACAATGACACAAGAGAACCTGAATACCTGGAAGACTTACCAGTTATTGGTTGTTGTAGCAGGTTGAATATTATATCTTGCTTTTATTCTTCATTCTCTGTCCCACAAAGGATGAATACTTTGCTTTTCCTCATATTTTCTTGTAAAATTTAACATAATGATTCCCACCTCCTACCTTTCTTCTTTCTTTACTTTGGTTATATTTATTGAAGTAAAATTTTCAATCAGTAAAAACTTACCTTCTTAAATGTACAGTTTGATGAGTTTGACAGGTATATACAATCATGAACCACATGCCACAATCAAAATATGTAACATTCTTCACCCTAGAAAAGTTCCCCTGTGGCCCTTTGCAGTCCATCTCATCAGCTTACCCCCAGTTCTTGTAACCATTAATGTGATTTCTGTCTCTGTGGTTTTCCTTTTCCAGAATATCAGATATTTGAAATCCCACAGTTTATAGCCTTTTGTTTCTAGTTTCTTTCATGTAGTATAATGCTTTTAGGTTCATCCATTTAGTTTGATCCTCTTTATTACTGAGTAGTGTTCCATTTATCTGTACTGTAATTTTTTTTTTTTATTTATCAGTTGATGGACATTTACATTGTTTCCAGTTTTGCATTATCATGAATAAAGCTGCTAAAACGATTGCATTTTGCTTATGTATATCTCAGTTTTTATAAGTGCATAGTGCACATTCCATTTTTACATTCCCACCAAAAATATGTGAGATTTTGAGTAGTTCCCCATCCTCACTAGCAGTTGGTATCATCAGGATGCTTTGATTTTAGCTATTCTGGTCACTGTATAGATGATACATTGTGATTTTTCTTTTCTTCTGGCAGCACCTGTGGCATGCAGAAGTTCTGGGCCAGGGATCAACCCAAGCTTCAGCAGTAACAATGCTGAATCCTTAACTGCTTGGCCACCAGAGAATTCCCATTGTGGTTTGATTTGCATTTTTCTCATGGCTAATGATGCTATGCATCTTTTCATGTGCTTATTTGCTACCTTTATAACTTCTTTGATGAAATATCTATTCAAATTTTTCTCTCATTTCATTAACAGTTTGCACTTTTTGTGTACTATGAAATCATTGCCTAACCCAAGGTGACAAATTTTTTTTTTTCCTAGAAGTTTTATTGTATTAGCTCTTTTATTTAGGTCTACAATTTAATTTTTATATATGACATAAAGTAAGCTAAGAGGTTCATTTTTTTTCCCAATATAGATACCCAGTTGTTCCATAACATTTGTCAAAATTCTCATTTTTCCTCTTTTAAATACCTTGGCACCTTTGTCAAAAACCAGTTGGCTGTAGATATATGAGTTTATTTCTGGACTCCATTATTTTCCATTGACCTTTTTGTCTATCCTGTGACAATAACAGTCTTAATTATTGAAGCTTGATAGTAATTCTTGAAATCAGGTAGTCCTCCAACTTTGGTTTGTTTGTTTGTTTTAAGAATTACTTTGGGAGTTCCTGTTGTGGCTCAGCAGGTTACAAACCCAAGTAGTATCCATGAGTTTGTGGGTTTGATCCCTGGCCTCACTCAGTGGATTAAGAATCTAGTGTTGCTGTCTGAGCTGTGGTGTAGGCCAGCAGCTGCAGCTCCAGTTTGACCCCTAGCCTGGGAACTTCCATACGCTGCACCTGCGGCCCTTAAAAAACAAAAAGAAAAAAAAAAGTATTTAGGCTAAGTCAAAAAATTTTAAGTACAGTATATAAAAAGATAATACATAGTGATCAAATAGAATTTATTCCAGGAATACTAGGTTGATATGACATTCAAAAATTAATCAATATAATTCACCTTCTCAGCAAACTAAAAAAATCACATAATCATCTCCATAGATGCAGAAAAACCATTTGGTCAAATTCAATATCCATTACTCAGCCAAAGAGAGAGAAGGGAATTGCTTCAATGTATGTAATAAAGGGTATTTACAAAAAGCCTTTAGCTAATATAGTTAAGGGTAAAAAGTTTCAATGCATCACCCCTAACATTGGGAATAAGGCAAGAATATCTGCTCTTTTTAAATTTATTTATTTACTTATTTGCTTTTTTAGGGCCACACCCACGGCATGTGGAGGTTCCCAGGCCAGTGGTCTAATCAGAGCTACAGCTGCTGGCCTATGCTACAGCCACAGCAACACCAGGTCTGTGACCCACACCAGGTCTGTGACCCACACCACAGCTCACAGCAATGCCAGGTCCTTAACCCACTGAGCAAGGCCAGAGATTGAACCCACAACCTCATGCTTCCTAATCGTATTCATTTCTGCTGTGCCATGACTAGAACTCCTATTTATTTATTTTTATGGCTATACCCATGGCGTATGAAAGTTCCCAGGCCAGGGATTGAATATGAGCCACAGCTGCAGCTTATGCTACAGCTGCAGCAATGCCAGATCCTCTAACCCACTGGGGATCAAATGTGTGCCTCCACAGTGACCCAAGCCACTGCAGTTGGATTCTTAACCCTTTACGCTGCAGTAGGAATATCCAAGAATATCTGCTTTTAATACCTCTATTCAGCGTTGCCAATAGAGAACCTAGCTTGTCAAATAAAGACAATAATTATTATTCCTATCTAATCTGTATGCTTTTTTTTTTGTCTCCCTGTGTTGGCTTGAGATCCTAGCCAACATAATGAGGCAAGAAAAAAGAAGCATACAGATTAGATAGGAGTAATAATTAATTTTTTTATTTGAAGGTGACCTCATGTGTAGGAAAAACCCCAAGGAAAAAAAAAGCTATTATATCTAATGCGTGAATTTAGCAAGGTTGCAGAATACATGGTCCTTTTTTAACAACTGTATTTCTACTAGTTGTGGACAATTAGAAATTGAAATTAAAAAAATAAGAATTTACCATATATCAAAAAATATGAAATACTTAGGGATATGTTACACCAAATATGTACAAGATTTGTATGTTAGAAACTATAAAATTGTTGAGAGAAATTAAAATAAGACCTAACTAATCGATCAGAACACTCAGTATTGTTATTGGAGATATGTCAGTTCTCTCCAAATAAATCTATAGATTAAATTCAATCTAATCAAGATCCTAAAATGTCAAAAGTATCTTTACATGAAAGAATTAAGATTGAGTCTATAATGGCAAAAGTGAAAGGCAAAGCTTTTTTTTTTTTTTTAGTAAAATTGACAAGCTGATTCTAAAATAATTTCAGAAAATTCTTTCACTTCTGAAAGAAAATGAACATACAAATAACATTTTAAGTCGAAATTGGAGGTTCCATTGTGGCTCATAGGTAATGAACCCAACTAGGATCCATGAGGACGTGGGTTCGATTCCTGGCCTCTCTTGGTGGGTTAAGGCTCCGGCATTGCTGTGAGCTGTAGATGCGGCTTGAATCTGGCATTGCTGTGGCTGTGGCATAAGCTGGCAGCTACAGCTCTCATTTGACCCCTAGCCTGGGAACTTACATATGCCCCAGGTGCGGCCCTTAAATTTTAAAAAAAAAGAGACATTTTAAGTCACAATAGCTGATGTTTATTGAGCATAATGTAAGGTTATTTTAAAGCATTTTTATGTATTAACTCATTTAATCCTTAAAACAATACTATGGGGTACTGTTATTTCCACTTACTAGATGGTGAGATTGAGGCACAGCAAAGTTAAATGACTGAGGCTGAATTCTAACCTAGGCTGGCTCTAGGTCCTGTATTCTGAACCACTACCTCCTGTTGCCTCTCCTCTTTCATTTCTATTTGAAATACTAACACTAAACTTTGTTTTACATAAAGCTGATACTGTGATCTATGGTATTGCTTCGTTTAAGTGGGAGTTTAAATAGACAAAGCCTAAAGTCAATTACTGTTCCCATTACTGTGTGTATGGTGGGTATTAGAGGGGTAGTTGGTGAAGACATGCTGAATGGTTAATAATCACATTAGCATTCTATTTACATGTTTGTTTTCTATGGCAATTGTTGGTCACCTGTAAAAAACTATTTATTAAATGTATCTTTATAAGATAGGATTGATTAATATTGGGTCTGTGATGGCAAAAGCATACTTTTCATAATTTACATGTAATACTAATTCACGTAAGTGATGGGATATCTATTGTTTCCAAACTAAAACCCAAGGATTATATGCCTTTTTACATATGATAGAATTTAAGATTTTGGAATTTCTAGGCCATGAAATGACTTCTTAGTCTCTCATCAGAATCACATCTGGAGCTTTTTAAAAATGACCTACCCATTAGTGTCCCTCTTCTCCGTTCTGATTCAGTGGGCAGTTGTAAGATAGTTCTGATGTGCATCTTAGTTGAGATCCACTAGTTTAGAATATCTAAGATTTGGACCATCTCAAAAAAAAATTTGTACTGTATAATCATATTTAATAAAGGCAGAATTCTTAATTCTTATAAATGGTTATCAGTTCAACAGACGTTTTCTCTGAAATCATTCTTCCTTATCCACAAATTTTTCCCTTCCTCTTCTCCCTCCCTCTTTCCCCCCTCCTTTCTTCCTTTCTACCTACCTACCTACCTACCAGTCTATCAACTACAACTATCTGGTCACACCCAGTTGTGCCTCAGCTCTGAAATTCTGTGATAGACTGTGCACAACTACTCCACTTGAGAGCACCCTCACCCATATAGACTTTTAAGTTACTTTGGAACAGTTTCTAAAGCTATTGGAATATTACATTAAGGCATTTTCGGTCTCACTTCTATGTTGAAGTTTAAAGTTCTGAGGTTTTGAGAAGTAACTTATCTCAGGTTTTCAGATGAGAAGTATAAAGGTCCTTGTTATGTTAGAGTGACCGAGAGTTATAGAATGGCTTTTAAAGTAAAATTACCAGTGTGTTCTCTCAACAACCATAGGAAATTTGAACTGAGAAGACTTAGATTTAACTAGTCTGGGCTATTATTTTGCAAGAAGTAAAATTAAATTCAGAGAGGAGAATTGTTTTGCCCAAAGTAGCATAATTAGTTTATGGATAAATAAATGTAAAACAAATAATTACATAGTAAAAAAGCAATTGAATTTTTATAATTTGAAAATAGAATTAATTTGTTTACAATGTTTTGTTACCTGAGCTTTGTAAAAGCTTGTGTTAGTTTTATAGTTACTTTCTTTTAAAGAATATTGTCATAGTTTAAAAGAAAGAAACCTTTATCCAGAATCTTAGGGTTATAAAAGAAAAAGAGTCTGCCATCAATTGAATATGTCAACCTGCTATAGAAATTTTCTTATATTAGTATAATACAGTTTTTGTTTCATGGGTGAGAAATAGGAAACTTAAAGGAAATGTGGTCAATCTATAGAGAGACCATTGTTTTCTTTCTTTTGCTTATTGTAGTGATTATAAACTATATAATTGCTTTTATCTTTTCATTCAATTTATTGGAAAATACTCTGCAGATCATTTTTGAGTTCCTTTTTTTTTTTAAGTTACTCATTTTAAGTTCCTTATTTTTTTTCTTATGTTGCATCAGTGATGTGTCTTTAATAAACTTCTTCTGTTTGTTTGAATGTTAGTTAAAGAGAAATTGACTGCGGATCCAGACAGTGAAATAGCTACAACCAGCCTGAGGGTTTCTCTACTATGTCCAGTAAGTGTTAATACTTGCTCTCCAGACGGTTTAATGTATACTTTCTGTTTTAAATATTTCCAGTATTTGAAAAATTCTGTTAACTTGAAACATGCTCATTTTTGTTAGAGTATATGAAAAGGGAAATACATTGTTATTTAGTCTTAAGATTTGAAATCTAAACAAATTTATGTCTGTAAAAATTTTCTACTCTAGGGGTTCCTGTCGTGGCACAGCGGAAACAAATCCGACTAGGAACCATGAGGTTGAGGGTTCGATCCCTGGCCTTGCCCAGTGGGTTAAGGATCCGGCGTTGCCGTGAGCTGTGGCGTAGGTTGCAGACATGGCTCGGATCTGGCGTTGCTGTGGCTGTGGCGTAGGCCAGCGGCAACAGCTCTGATTGGACCCCTAGCCTGAGAACCTCCATATGCCGCTAGTGCGGCCCTAAAGACAAAAAGGGAAAAAAAAATTTCTACTCCAACAAGTTAGACTTAAATATTGCTGTGGTTATTAATTGACTGTCTCTCAGACATAAGTGTAAAGTCTCCAAATAAGGCATGTTTATTTTCTCAGTGTATTTATTAAAATTTCATTTTTAAAAATAGTATACCTCTGAATAAAAATTTGGCCATGATTGTTGACATATTCTTTTTTTTTTTTTTTTGTCTTTTCTAGGGCTGCACCCAAGGCATATGGAGGTTCCCAGGCTAGGGGTCCAGTCCAAGCTGTAGCTGCCAGCCTACGCCAGAGCCACAGCAACGCCAGATCCAAGCCGTGTTTGCGACCTACACCACAGCTCACGGCAATGCCGGATCCTTAACCCACTCAGCAAGGCCAGGGATCGAACCTGCAACCTCATGGTTCCTAGTCGGATTTGTTAACCACTGAGCCACGATAGGAACTCCGACATATTCAATTTAATCATTTTGCCAACAGTGACTATATTATACCAATCCACCAATTAAAAACTTATTCTATTTAGCCTCAAGAGTTGAATTGGCTATGCATATAAAAATGAACTTTTTTAAAAAAAAAAAAGTTCCCATCATGGCTCAGTGGAAACGAATCTAACTAGCATCCGTGAGGACACAGGTTTGATCCCTAGCCTCGCTCCTTGGGTTAAGGATCTGGCATTGCCATAAACTGTGGAGTAGGTTGAAGATGTGGCTCACATCTGGCATTGCTGTGGATATGGTGTGGGCCAGCGGCTACAGCTTTGATGGGAACCTCCATATGCTTCAGGTGAGGCCCTAAAAGGACAAAAAATAAAAAATAAAAATGAACTAAAAATATTTTTAAACCAGAAAATGAGATCAGTTTCAATCATTTCTACAAAATATATATAAGGCCTAAGACATAGAAATCGATTAAAGTATGTGAAAAAGTTTCCAACCATGTGTTGTTAAGGTTTATTTCTTAACTAGTCTGGTGTTAGGTCCACCAGTAGCAGGAATGGTGGTTGAATGATGCTTTCATACAAAAATATGTGAAAAACCAAAAGTAAATTATTTGATGTTTTGATTGCCTTTTCTATAGTTAATCAAATTAACTATATCTAAGTTGGGAAGAAAGTATGAAAAATGAGAGGACACAGATGTTTCCTGATTTGCTGACATTGTTCAGGCAAGCCTGATAGTGAAAGCTTTTAATATTGAAATACTACTAAGCTAAGATGATGATGTTTTTTATTCTTAAAAATTTTAAGCAAAAATTAAATGTTATTTGTCTTATATTTTAGTATTTTATAATTATAAAACCTCAAGCACAATATGAAAAAGTCATTAGCTCATGAATTATTTTATAATACAGTATTTTGCATGGCTCTTTTTTTAAAAACTTTTATAGTTCATTATTAAACTTCTATAAATTACGGAGGGGGGGACCCTGGTGATGTTAATAAAAACCACCAAATGTGTCCTTTTGTGTATATCCTTCTTTTTATTTCTTATTGTAGCCATTCTTTAGGGAAATGACTTTGACTCTAGACATTTTATGTTATTGTTTTAAATTTTGAATTTTTTTTCCCCAATGTATGATGCAATCATTGATAGAACTGAAAGGAGAAATAGATGGCAGCACATCTATTCAGTACCCTACTTTCAGTTATGGATGGAATAATGAGACAGGTCAACAAGGAAGCAAAGGACTCAAGCAACACTATATACCGATTGGACCCAACAGACATATACAGAATACTACATCCAACAAAGCAGATTATATATTCATCTCAAGTATACATAGAACATTCCAAAAGAGAGCACATGTTAGGTCACAAAACAAGTTGTAACAAATTTAAGATTAAAATTACATAAAATATCTTTTCTGATCACAGTGGAATGAAACTAGAAATCAATAGCAGGAGGAAAACAGGAAAATCCACAAATATGTGGAAATTAAACAACGCATTCTTAAACAACCAGTGGGTCAAAGAAGAAATCACAAGGGAATTTAGAACTTATCTGAAGACAAATGAAAATGAAATGCAGTATACCAAAACTTACAGAATGAAGCAGAAGCAGCAAGAAGAGGGAAGTTTATAGCAGTAAATGCTTATATTAAAAGAGAGATATTAAAATGGCAGCCTAAGAGTTCCCGTCATGGCTCAGTGGTTAATGAATCCAACTAGAAACCATGAGGTTGTGGGTTCAATCCCTGGCCTTGCTCAGTGGGTTAAGGATCCAGCGTTGCCGTGAGCTCTGGTGTAGGTTGCATATGAGGCTTGGATCCCGTGTTGCTATGGCTCTGGCGTAGGCCAGCGGCTACAGCTCCGATTCGACCCCTAGCCTGGGAACCTCCATATGCCACGGGAACAGCCCAAGAAATGGCAAAAAGACCAAAAAATAAATAAAATAATAAAATAAAATGGCAACCTAATTTTTACACCTCAGGAAACGAGAAAAAAGAAAACAATCCCAAAGTCCTCAGAAGGAAATAATAAAAGATTAGAAGAGAGATAAATGAAAGAGAGAGTAGAAAAACATTCCAAAAAAATCATGAGACCAAGAGTTGATTTTTTGACAAGATCAGCAAATTTGACAAACCCTTAGCTAGACTAAGAAAAAAAAAAAAAGAGGGGAGTTGTAACAGGGTTAAGAACACGACATAGTGTCCATGAGGATGCAGGTTTGATCCCTGGCCTCGCCCAGTTGGCTAAGGATCCAGTGTTGCCACAAGCTGTGGGGTAGATGTCAGACACAGCTTGAATCCATCATTGCCCAGCTATGGTATAGGCCTATAGCTGCAGCTCTAATTTCTCTAGCCTGGGAACTTCTATATGCTGCACATGCAGCCATAAAAAGAAAAACAAAAAGAAAAAAGAGGGAAGACTCAAATAACTAAAATTAGAAATGAAAGAGGAGACATTTTAACTTATGCCAAAGAAATAAAAGGATTATAAGAAACTACTATGCCAACAAATTGGATAATCTAGAAGAAATGGATGAATTCCTAGAAATCTACAACTTACCAAGACTGAATCATGAAGAAATAAGAAATTAGTGAGAAGTTTACAGTGGCAATGAAAAGGTCAGGCCTCTAGAGCTTTACTAAAGAATCCCACCAAACTTTTTTTTTTTGCTTGTTAGGGCTGTACCTGGGGCATACGAAGGTTCCCAAGCTAGGCATCATATCGGAGCTATAGCCGCCAGCCTACGCCACAGCCATAGCAATGCAGGATCCAAGCCACATCTGCAGCTTACACCACAGTTCATGGCAATGCCAGATCCTTAACCCACTGAGCGAGGCCAGGGATTGAACTTACAACCTCATGGTTACTAGTTGGATTTGTTTCTGCTGCACCACACTGGGAACTACCCCTACCAAACATTTAAAGAATTAACACCTTTTTAAAACTCTTCCAAAGAATTGAAGACTATTCCCAAACTCATTCTGTGAGGCTAGCATTACTGACCCCAAAACAAAATGGAAAAAAAAAAATGAAACCCCAGAAAACTGCATACCAATATCCCTGATAAATATTGATGCAAAACCCCTAAACAAAATACTAGCAAACTTAACCGACCAGCACATTAAAAAGATCATACACCAGACCAAGTAGGACTCATAGCTGGAATATGAGGATGGTTTACAGAAAAATAAATCATTGTGATATACCACATTAACAGAATGAAGGACAAAAATCACATGATCTACTCAATCAAAGCAGTAAAAATTTGACAAAAACATTTGGTAGAATTCAGCATTCTTTCATGATAAAAACACTCACCATACTACGAGTGGAAGGAAACTTCCTTAGTATAGTAAAAGCTGTATATGGAAAGCTTACAGTAAACATCATCCTTAATATGTAAAGACTTGAAAGTTCTTCCTCTAAGGTCAAGAACAAGGCAGAGATGCCCACTCTCACCACTGCTGTTTGACATAGTACTGGAAAATCTAGCTAGAGCAATTTAAGAAGAAAAAGTTTGGGAAAGAGTTAAAATATCTGTTTCCAGATGTTAAGGATATTTTATGTAGAAAACCTTAAAAATTCCATACACAGACCAAAAAAAAAAAAAAAAACCATTAGAACTGAATTCACCAAAGTTGTAGGATACAAAATCAACAGTCAAAAATTAGTTGCACTTCTATACACTGACAGTAACCAAATTAAAAAGGAAATTAACACAGTCCCATTTACTATAGCATCAAAAAGGATAAAATATTTAGGGAAAAACTCAACCAAGAAGATTGAAAACCATAAAATGTTACAAAAATAATTCAAAGAAGATAGAAATAAATGGAAAGATATCCCATAATTATGGATTAAAAGAGTTAATATTGTTAAATTGTTCATAGTACCCAAAATGATCTACAGATTCAGTGTAATTCCTATCAAATCCCAATAACATTTTTTGCAGAAATTGAAAAAAAACTAAAATTTCTATGAAATCTCAAAGGTCCCTGATTTCAAAACATGTTCCAAAGCAATAGTAATTAAGATGGTGTGGTACTGACATAAAGAAAGATGAGGAGTTCCCATTGTGGCGCAGCGGTTAACGAATCCGACTAGGAACCATGAGGTTGCGGGTTCAATCCCTGCCCTTGCTCAGTGGGTTAAGGATCCGGTGTTGCCATGAGCTGTGGTGTAGGTTGCAGACATGTCTCAGATCCCACGTTGCTGTGGCTCTGGCGTAGGCCGGTGGCTACAGCTCCCATTAGACCCCTAGTCTGGGAACCTCCATGTGCCGTGGAAGTGGCCCTAGAAAAGGCAAAAAGACAAAAAAAAAAAGAGATGATATGGACCAGTGGAACAAAATAGAGAACCCAGAAACAAAGTCTTGCATGTATGGTCACATGCCTTTTTATAGAAGTGCCAAGACTAAATAATGAGGGAAAGACGGCCTCTTTAAACAAAATGGCACTGGGAAAACTGGGTATTCACATGGAAAATAATGAAGTTGGACCCTTAGTATACAGTGTATGTAAGAATTATCTCAAAATAGATTAATGACCCAAAGTGTGTTATACTCCTAGAAGACATGGGAAGCAGGGGGAGTTTCACTTGAATTTGTCAAAAGCTTCTTGGATATGACACCAAAAGAAAGCACAGGTAACAAAAGCAAACATAGAGAAAGGGGGTACACTAAACTTAAAAACTGTTAAAGGGAACAATTTAGCAGGGTGAAAAGACAACTCAGGTATGCAAGGACATAATTGAAAATTGTATAGCTGTTAAGAGGTAATTACTCAGAATATATAAGGAACTTTTATAACCCAACAACAACAGAAAGACAGCCTGATTAAAAATAGGCAAGAAGAGTTACCAGTGTGGCTCAGTGGGTTATAAACCTGACATAGTGTTGGCGAGGATGCAGGATTGATCCCTGGCTTCACATAGTGGGTTAAGGATCCAGTGTTGCCACAAGCTGTGGCATAGGTGACAGATTTAAAAAAAAAAAAAAAAGTAGACAAAAGGATTGAGTAGACATTTCTCCAAAGAAGATATACACAATGGCTAACAAAGCACATCAAAAGATGTTCAGCATCACTAATCATTAAGAAAATGCATATCAAAATCCCATGACCCATCACTTCATGCCTTTCAGAAGAAAAAGAAAACAAATGTCAGTGAGGATACCAGAGACACCGGAATACTTGTACACTCTTGCCGTAACCATTATGAAAAACAGTATGGAATTTAAAAATTAAAAATAGAATTTCCATATGATTCAGCAATTCCTCTAGGTATATATCCAAAAGAATTCAAAGCAAGATGTCAAATAATTTGTATACTCATGTTCATAGCATTATTCATAATAGCCAAAGGGTAGAAACAACCCAAATGTCCATTAAGAGATGAACAAATAAAATTAGGTATACATACATACAATAAAATATGTATGTAGCATTTGAAAAGAAGGAAATCCTATCCTATACTACAACATGGATTAACTTCAAGAACGTTACAATAAGCAAAATAAGCTAGTCACACAACCATGAATACTATGTGATTCTACTCATGAAATAGTCAAAAATCATGGAAACAGGAAGTAGAAAGGTGGTTATCAAGGGCTAGGGAGAGGTGAATTAGTAGGTATAGAGTTTCAGTATTGCTGGATGAAAAAGTTCTAGAGATCTGTCAAACAACAGTGTGAATATATTCAGCATTACTCACTTATATACTTCAAGATGGTTATGGTGGTAAATTTAACATTAAATTTTTTTTTACTACAATAAGAAATATTGCCGGGGGACATGGGATGGATTCTTAAGTAATTGGATAAATGTTATAACAGACTATGGTGTAAAGATAGGTGATGTTTTTTAGCATTTAGAAAAATGGTTCACAGAACAAGTAAATGGAGGATGGGAAAAAGAGGTTGTTTTGGGGTTTTTTTGTTGTTGTTGTTCTTTTTTGGCTTTTTAGGGCCATACCCACAGCATATGGAATTTCCCAGGCTAGGAGTCAAATCAGAGCTGTACCTGCTATTCTACACCACAGCCACAGCAATGAAGGATCCGAGCCACATCTTCAACCTACACTGCAGTTCATGGCAATGCTGGATGGATCATTAATCCACTGAGCAAGGCCATGGATCGAACCCATGTCTTCGTGGATACTAGTGGGATTCGTTAACCACTGAGCCACAATGGGAACTCCAGAGTTATAAAGGTGAGTGTTTACCATGCCCTCTTTCCTCCAAACATCTGTTCATCCACCCTCCCCCTCCCATTCCATTATAAAACACCAGTTTAAAGAATATGAGAGGAGTTCCCGTTGTGGCTCAGTGGTTAACGAATCTGACTAGAACTGTGAGGTTGCAGGTTTGATCCCTGGCCTTGCTCAGTGGGTTAAGGATCTGGCATTGCCGTGAGCTGTGGTGTGGGTTGCAGACACGGCTCGGATCCTGAGTTGCCGTGGCTCTGGCATAGGCCAGCGGCTACAGCTCCGATTAGACCTCTAACCTGGGAACGTCCATATGCCACAGGAATGGCCCAAGAAATGGCAAAAAGAAAAAAGGAAAAAAAAAACCATGAAAATTTTAGCAAAGTGCATAAGCTTTATTATCCACTGAAATCATTGGAAGGAGTCTCGTTTTTCTGCGGTCTCACTTTTAAAATGTTTATAATTGGCTGCTGTATATGGTGTTTATTTAGATGAAGCATTTATTCATATAAATAAGCACTACAATATAAATCTTGATGTTTTATTTATAGAACTAGTTTTGAATAAAATAGTTAAGATGATCTTCTTTATTAGAAAATGTTAATCACATTTTGCTCCTCTTAATGGGCCACTTTAAAATTTTTCTTTCTATCTCCCTTCTTCTCATTTATTTATTTATTTGTTTATTTATGTCTGTTATGTGACTGTTCCCATGGCATATGGAAGTTCCCAGGCTAGGGGTTGAGTTGGAGCCGCAGCTGCCAGCCTACACCACAGCCACAACAATGCCAGATCAGAGCCACGTCTGAGAACTACACCACAGCTCACAGCAACTCTGGATCCTTAATCCACTGAGTGAGGCCAGGGATCAAACTTGCATCCTCATGGATGCTAGTCAGATTTGTTTCCGCTGAGCCACATGAAGTCCAAATAGTTTTGAAGGGTTTTTTGTTTATTTGTTTTTTGTTTGTTTGTTTTCTTTTTAGGGCCACACTCAAAGCATGTAGAAGTTCCCAGGCTAGGAGTTGAATCGGAGCTAACATTGCCAGCCTGTGCCACAGCCATAGCAAGTAGGATCCAAGCCACATCTATGATGTACAGCACAGCTCATGGCAATGCAGGATCCTTAACCCACTGAGCAAGGCCAGGGATCAAACCTACATCCCTATGGATACTAGTCATACTCTTTTCCTCCTTGCCACAATGGAACTTCTTTTTCTCTTTAGTTTCAACAGTTTTAGCAGTTCATTTTAAATTGACTTACGCTTTCAAAATTCATATTACAGGAAAAACATACATATAATCCATAATTATTATACTTTGATGGATTTCTATTTGGCCAAAGGGACAATCTCTTTACAATTATTCTGGAACAGTAGGCAATATATTTTAGGTATGTTTTTACTCTAAAAAGTAAAACTTAGTAATGACAACTCATCTATATATCAAATTTATAGAATAATAAAAGAGATTTGTTCCTTTGAAATATGTAAATACGATGTCTGACTGTGCATTTGAATTGCCCTTGTGATATACACAGCTCAAAATAAATGAGTTTCTGTTGTTTTTTTGCCATTTAGCTAAAGGCAATGAAAATAATTAAAAATGTTTTTGCTCTTTGGGAATTTTTTAGTTCTGATTTATTAAAAATAGAGCTAGAAAAATATTTGAGAAACCTGCTTAGCAAGGTACTTCATACACCTGAGACACTTCCTAGACCTCTAAACTCACTTGGAGTTGATAGAAGGAAAACAACAAGATATTTGGGAATTTATTCATGAAATATTTATGATGATGATGATAGAAAAGTTGTGAAATTCTTAAAATCATACTATTCCTTTTTATAAAGAAAAAGTATATATATTACTGATATTTTTAGGTTACTTTTGGTACAAGCTGGTTTGAACTTATGTATCTAGGTAGGGTATTTTTCTTGTAGTATCATCAGTTACTGTTATGTTATGGAAAGATTAGTGGCATTAGAAAACTACCTTGAGAGTTGTTTTCAAGGTGATTATTTGCAAATGATGCTTCTTTTCTGATACCAAGTTAGACAATTCAGTGTACATTTGTAGATAAGTATTTAGAAGTTAGTGATTGTTTTTAAAAATCAGGAATATGAGGATTATCATATGACACTATTTTGTGATTCTTTGAAGCAAGGCATTTGTGTGACAGCTAATAAACTGCATTTTGAATTGAACTTTCCCTTTCTCATACCTGTTTGTAAATATCCTTCCTGTACCACTCATGTAGCAGTGTTCCTTAAAAGCTCTGTAGGTAAACTTGTCAGTGTGGCTTATCATAAATGTTTGAGAGTTGCTCTTCCACCAAAAATGATGGCATTGACAGCTGGGGATAATAGTACTGAAGGTATGTGAGATGACAGTCTTTGGAGAATAACTACTTTTGAGAGTATAAGTTCTATGGCCTATGGCTTGGATTCTGAAACAGTATTTCTAATTTTCTTATCCATTGTCTTCATGCATTATCAAAAGTAGCCCACTAGATTTGCAGTTACATTAAACCTTGTCTACAGTCACTATGTTTGTCTAGGATTTCTCTACTTAGTATTAAGGCAGTAGCAAGTATGCCTCCTCAGTAGGAATTTGCACTTCACAGATAAATTAAGGTCTTAATTTGACTTAAGATGTAAAAATTTAATTTAGCACCACCGTTTAGATCATTTGGCGAATGTTTTAAGACTAATGCAGCATGTCTTGGCTAATGGTAAATAGATGATTTTTCTGTTATAAGAGTTTGTTTGTGTGTGTGTGTGTGTGTCTTTTCATCAGGTATTTAGGGAAATCAAATCATGAAAATTGTATAGAAGTATAGAAGTAATGAAGTTGTTGCACACTGTGTGAGCTCAGACTAGAAGACTGAGCTGAGATTTGAGTGGGTCTCTTGCTCACTTACAGAGTGAGTTGAAGCAAATATGTTTCTGTACTTTATAATGTGGGACATATATTGAGCATTTACTGTGTGTCAGGCCTTGTGCAATAAATATAGTTTAGACCCCTCAATCTTGTAATAATAGTCTAGATGCTGTTTTTATTTTTTATCCCCATTTAGTAAAATTGGAGCTCAGAGAGACTAAATAACATCTAAGATTCACACCCTAAGTAGTGGGGCCAGGATTCCAACCTAGGTAGTCTAATTCCAGAAGTCATACTTAGGGCTGCCTCATGAAGAGCTGCATACACCCTGCACGCTGTCCATGAATAGTGCCTTCTGGCACTGCTCAGTGTGCACAGACGAAGACTGATGAATATGGAGTTCCCTTCATGACTCAGTGGTTAACGAACCCAACTAGGATCCATGAGGATGTGGGTTCGATCCCTGGCCTTGCTCAGTGGGTTAAGGATCTGGTGTCGCTGTGGCCATGACTGTGGTGTAGGTCAGCAGTGTTAGCTCTGATTAGACCTCTAGCCTGAGAACCTCTATATGCCTTGGATGCAACCCTTAAAAAAAGCGGGGGGGGGGGGCAAAAAAAAAGACTGATGAATACACCAGACTGTCTTTCTGCTGTATGTATAGCAGATACATTTCCAGGTGTCGAGGATTAGGAGATGAGCCGAGTGTGTTGCTAGCATGAGAAGAAATGCATAGATAAATAGTGTAATCGTATGCAGGGTAGAGTTGGGAGCACAGAGAAGGGAGCCGTCAGTTTTCTCTACATCCCTCCTGTCCATACTTCTGATACTGTAAACTGGCATTACTCCCTTCTCATGAAGTGATAGCACATTCTGGGTCCTTTTTTATTCTTCATCACTACATCCTGTTGAAGTAAGGAGGAAACAGTGTTACCTCAGAGATAGAAAATGCAGCCCAGAAAGGTTAAGTGCCTTTCCTAGAGGCACAGTAAATCATTGGTACCCGGACAGTAATTTAGGGCCCAAAATGAAATTGCACATTTTCCTGAAATTTTCCTAAGCCAAGATCTTTTTTTTCCCCCTCATTTAACTCATAGCCTTATCAAGTCTTTGTATTTTTCAAGCTTGCAAATATGTGAAAGATCTTTTCCTAATGTTTAACAGTGTGGTTACTGCAAGTGGATAATTTCTATCCTGTACAGCCATTGTGGCCTCTGGGGACCCCACAGTGATAATCCAGCTGTACTGTATGAGGTGTCCTCCATACAAGGAGGTCATGACATGGTAGCTCCCTGGGCAGGTCTCTGGAAAGCTTCTGTGCTTTGGGCCAAAGCTAGCAGTTCAGGGACCAGAAGAAGCAGATTTTGTTGTTCATAGGACAGACTCGACTTCTGTCAGCTTAAGCATTATTTGCAGGGCCATAAGAGCAAGTCTGATAACATGTTAGAGGTCCAGAGGTGTTTGCTGAATGGCCTGTGATGGTGCCCAGTGAGGGAGGAAATACAGGGAGTGCACAGTCCTGGCTTTTTCTCAGAGCTTTGCTTTGGCAGTTATGCCAGACATTGTGGGGAATACTTACTCTGTTTTTGCCTGTAAGTCACTCTCATGCAGAGATCAGATTGATGTATGTTTCTATGTTTTGTCGCGTTTAATAAAGCATTCCTTTTTCCTTTCCTAATCCCTAGTAAAGTGTTTCTTCACTTGCTTGGATTAGAGACTACTGTGAGAATTTGGTTAAAGCACTCTCTCTGTTAAAGATTTTGCATATGACTTCGCCCTATGGTCCTAGCCCCAAAAAGCTGATCTGTGAGCTGTGGATTGAGGGTAAATAACTTTTGCTGTAGACTTTTCTTAGTCTCTGTATTTTAATATCCAAAGAAATACTATAATTTTTTAACCTGTAGATGTTCCACAGAAAATGTGTTTAATGTTCTTCCATGCTGATGAAAAATAAATACAGTATGCTTTTAAATCAGAATACATACATGTTGTGTTTCAGGAAGTTTTTATCAGAACTAAAATTTTGAGTAACAGTTTCTAGTATTTACTTTTGTCTCCCTCTTTTAAAGCTTGGGAAAATGCGGCTGACAATTCCATGTCGGGCCCTTACATGTTCTCATCTGCAGTGTTTTGATGCAACTCTTTATATTCAGATGAATGAGAAAAAACCAACCTGGGTTTGTCCTGTCTGTGATAAGAAAGCTCCATATGAACACCTTATTATTGATGGGTATGTCAATTTAAAGTTTTTCCTTGCATCTCAAAGTAATCATCTGTTACTGGTTTTGTTATCCATTAGGTTTGGGATAAAAATTTTACAGGTAGCGTTTTCTGAGTTATGTATTTTTAAGAGTTTCATGACTGTAGAAATCAGTATCTTCCTAAATAAGCACTTAATATTATGAACATTTTTCCTTTTTAACATTATGTCCTCTTATTTTGAAAATGTGTGCCTTACCGTCAGTGCCTCCTGACATTTACCATTTTAAAACTCTAATGGTTGTGAGCAGGTTGTGTTCACCCCTTTTTCTAATATGAATCCATCTATCCGTAGACATGTAGACCATATCAGAGAAAGAATGAAAGAATTATGAAACTCTGGTTAACTTAATCTGACCCAAAAAATCAGTCTGCTTTTGGAGATTTTCTTGTACTTCACTTTTGGTCCATCATACCTAGCCTGTCTTTTTTTTCCTTCTCCACGTATAGAATCACAACAGTAAATTAAGGTTTGTTTGTTCATTTGTTTTTTAACACTGTGGTGTTTTATGTGTCCTTCCAGACATCTTGAAATGTCCCTCCCTAAAATTTTCTCCTTTTCTCTAGCCTCATTTTTTTTTCCCTTTTTGCCACTGAGCCAAGGTAAATTGTGAAAAGGAGAATCTTATTGAGATCACCTGCACCCTCAAGCAAAACACTTAAGGCAGTTTTTCCATAGCATTTGAGAAAACGTAGGAGCCTAAAGGTGTAATGTAAGGAATAGAGTACATTTAACAATCCAAGTGTAACCTAGAGCTTGAAAAATGTCAGACCAATCATATGGGGAAAAGTAAACATGTGACTTAAATGTTTTAAGTTTAATTTTTCAGAGATGACAGTGATCACCAATAAATCTGAATTGAATGATAATTTACCAATTCTGTGTATTATATAGCTCAATTGGGATTTTCTTTTCTTATTAGAAAAGCCATACACACAACACACCTAAAACAAACACACTCACTCCTAAAAAAATTTGGAAACCATAGAAAAACAAAAAGCTTTTATGTTGTGTTATTTTCTGATTTTTTTTTTTTTTTACCTAATTGTGATTATATAGTATTAGTGTTTTTTATCCTTTGGGTTTTTGTTTTTTGTTTTTTGTCTTTTTAGGGCTGCACCCACAGTATATGGAGGTTCCCAGGCTAGGGATCCATTCAGAGCTGTTGCTGCTGGCCTACTCCAGAGCCACAGCAATGCCAGATCTGAGCTGCACACAGCAACACTGGATCCTCAACACACTGAGTGAGGCCAGGGATCAAACCCGCAATCTCATGGTTCCTAGTTGGATTTGTTTCCACTGTGCCATGATGGGAACTCCTCCTTTGGATTTATTTAACATTACAGCCTAAGAATTTGACCATTAATTTCACAGATTTCATTTCTTAGTATCAGTATGTTTTATTGAGGAGACTTATCTTTCAAAACATTTCTTAATATATTGCTTAAGTTTATCAAATGATATGTACTTTATTGCAGGCAGTTTGGATTATGTAGAAAAGTATTAAAAAAATAAATATCTACAATGTCGTCATTCAGTGTTAACCACTATTTATATACCACTCACACATGGAATTTTATTTTTAAAATAGTTTTCTTGGCCTATTCCCACTTTTTGTGAACATATTTTCCTCTTCATATTATTAAATGTCTTTGGAAACCTCATTTTTCATGGTTACTTATTATTTTCTTGCATGAAGCTACCATAATTTAAGTAACTGTTTTCCTATTTAGTCCTAGATTTTTGAGAACAAATATACCTCATCTGTTCTACTTACTTTCTCATCTATACTTGTATAAGACATAGAAAGTCTGAATGTTTTTTGAACAGTAATAATTCTATCTAGTCTTAATTTAGAATGTGATTATTCAAATAATAAATTGTTTTTTTATAGCTTGTTTATGGAAATCCTAAAGTACTGTACAGATTGTGATGAAATACAGTTTAAGGAGGATGGCTCTTGGGCACCTATGAGATCAAAAAAGGAAGTACAGGAAGTCTCTGCTTCTTACAATGGAGTCGATGGTGAGTGTTAGTTCTCCAAAAGGGTGGGGCAGTCTCCTTGCTGTTGTAAGCCTTGGTTTTCAATATTAAAAAGCATAAATTTTTTAAAAACACTCAGCAGTTTATGGATAGCTCAATAACTGTTATTAAACTATTGATTAAATGTTCAGAAGTAGTGAAACTTTTTAAAATCACTTTTTGCCAGCTTTAAAAATTTTGTGGTGTTAAGATTTCAAAGTAACATAATCTTATAAGTTATTTGTTGAGTCATGCTTTTGAAATGGTGTCCTTTTAAATTTTTAACAGACTTGATACAGGTTAGTAAACATTCCTTTTTCATTTACATTTTTTCACTGGCTGTTAATATGTTTTTGCTGGAAGGAAGCTATGACTTTTTAAAAATGTTTTCATAACATTTCTCAGTATATCAGGTAGTGTACAGGTAAATAAGTGTAATATGTAGTTTTTGCCTTCAGACTGCTTTTATTCTGAGGTAGACATACATTTTGTTTTGGTTGTTTGCCCTATTTGGAATTGTTTTTCAAAAAAATCCTTAAAAGCTGATAATAGTAGTATTACGCTTAGGGGAACAGAACCACTGTTGCTTTTCTATTCTCTGATCCCAGTAATGTAACTGTAGCTGATAAAGTCTAAACTATAACTGCTGAACTAATCCATAGGCACACTGAGAAAAACAGAAGTCATGGGTCTTTTTTGCCTTGTGTTTCTAATCGTTCGCACACAGGATGCTTGAGTTCCACATTAGAACACCAAGTGGCTTCTCACCACCAGTCCTCAAATAAAAATAAGAAAGTAGAGGTGATTGACCTAACCATAGACAGTTCATCTGATGAAGAGGAGGAAGAGCCATCGGCCAAGAGAACCTGTCCTTCCCTATCTCCCACATCACCGCTAAATAATAAAGGGTAAGTGCTGAGATCTTTTTTTAAAAAGTCATTCTGAAAGTTAATTTTGCAAATAGGATAAAAGATGTGCCAAGTAAAATGATTATGCATGATTGTAAAACTTTGTAATCAGAACAGGTTGACTTTTTCTCAGGTTCGTTATATTCTTTTAAGGGGTTGGGATAATGTATTAAAGGGGTCACTTAGATATGATATTCATCATACCAAAAGATGAATCCAGTACAGTGGTTCACAAACTTTGATGTACATCAGAATCAGGTCAAGAGCTTACTTATTGAAACACACATTGCTGGAGTTCCTGCTGTGGCACAGCAGGTTAAGGATCCGGCGTTGCCACAGCTATGGTGTAGGTCAGCTGTGGCTCAGTTTCTGTCCCTGGCCCAGGAACTTCCATATGTCATGGGTGTGACCATTAAATGCATACACACACACACATTGCTCCCCTATCCCCTCATGTCTGATTCAGGAATAGGAACTGAGAAAATTTGTATTTCTGATTAGTTCCCAGATGATCCTAATGCTTCTCATAGGATTAGAATATTTACTCAAACTGGAAATTGTATGCTATAAAATTAACCCTATGTATTTCAAGTAGAAATCAGAGGAAGACCAGATGAATGCTTGAAACCTGCCTCAGAATGTATAAGACTGGCAGTGAAAGAAGTCTAAGGAGTTCCTGTTCTGGCTCAGTGGTAACGAACCCAACTAGTATCCATGAGGATGTGGGTTTGATCCCTGGCCTCATTCAGTGGGTTAAGGATCCGGCATTGCCATGAGCTGTGGTGTAGGTCGCAGACATGGTTTGGCGTAGGCAGGCAATTGCAGCTTCGATTCAACTCCTAGCCTGGGCACTTCCATATGCCAAGGGTTCGACCCTAAAAAGACAAAAAAAAAAAAAAAAAGACAAGTCTATAAGACTTCTGAGTTGCAGTACATAGTAGTTTCCGTTGCAAATTCATTTCCCATACTTCCCATTAGTCTCATATCAGTAGTAGTGTACCTTGGTTATGCTTCAGTTTACTTCATGAAACACTTTTATCTACTTTATATAAAATTAAACGGGAGATTATAAAGTAAGTACAGCCCTAACCTTAAAGAGTTTAACATTTTGTAGAGGTTGATCAAACAAGTAGCTAACTTTAGTTATACTCTTAAACGGACTGTTAGTCTCATGACACTTTGGGACTTCCTAGCAAAAAACTTCATGTTCTGGGAGTTCCCGTCATGGCGCAGTGGTTAACGAATCCACCTAGGAACCATGAGGTTGCGGGTTCAATCCCTGGCCTCGCTCAGTGGGTTAAGGATCTGGCATTGCCGTGAGCTGTGGTGTAGGTCGCAGACGCGGCTCGGATCCCGCATTGCTGTGCCTGTGGCGTAGGCCAGTGGCTACAGCTCCGATTCAAGCTCCATATGCCGAGGGTGCATCCCTAGAAAAGACAAAAAACAAAACAAAACTTCATGTTCTGCTGAGGCACAGTTGTTGCACACTGAAGTAAATCTAGAAACAGATGTGACCCCTTTAGGTATATATATCAGGAGAGTTATGTGGCCTGATATAATTGAATAAGAGTTATTCAAAAAAAATCTTCTGACGAACTGTAGTGCCTGAAAGAAGAACGTAAGTGAGAGGAGGGAAGTCTGCAGAAGTTGTAACAGATTTCAAGGTTTAAGAGGGGAAGTTAATATCAGACCAGGAGAGGGCATTTCTGCGCTTCGAGTCAGATTATTTTCAGGCTTGATACTGTTTTGAAGGTAAAAGATCTATTTAAATATATTTGTAGTTACTTGAAAGATGAAGTTGCAACAGTAAAAGCACACAATCATGATTTGTAGCTCCTCTCATTAAAGGACTTTGACTATTTCAGGAGTCTTCATAATACAGATATATTACACATTGATATTTTCACTCCAGAGTAGCTTATTTCAGCATACAAACAGAAATAAACACATTAAAAGCAGTATCATTATTTTAAACAAAATAAATATTTGAACACTAATTCTGCTTTCCATCCTACTTCATGAACATCCACCTCTGATGAAAGCCTACCTTGATGGCTATTATCCACCAAGCCTGACCTTGTTATTACACCAACTTCTCCTTTTTTTGGTGGGGGGGGGGAGGCGGGGGCATGCCCTCCGCATCCAGAAGTCCCCAGTTCAGAGATCGAACCTGAACCAGAGCAGTGACAATACCAGATCCTTAACCCTCTGAGCCACCAGGGAGCTCAAACACCAACTCTTTTATAAATCTGAGTGGGAGAAAAAGAAAAGTCAAAATGCCAAAAGCTGGCATAGTTAGAACAAATTTCTATTGAATTTTAATTCTAAGATATTTTATATTTAATAATATATATATACTTCAGTACAGTATGACTATATTTAACATAGTATGACCAAAAACATATCATCATATTATTACTTTAAATGCATTAAAAGATATTTTGTAAAACTGATTATAGAAATACTTTATAGATTAAATACATCATTTTATATATTTCACTGTTTAGAATATTGATAGTAGTCATATGCATGTAAACATTTTTCCTTAAAGGAAATTTTTTGAGTGTTTAGAAATCTGATTTTTCTTTGTCAAATATTTGCTTTGCTATTTTTCCAAAAATAGCTTGTTTATTATATTTGGAAAATTACATTAGATGCATTAAGTACTTCCTGAGCTTCCCAGTGACTAATTGAACCCAGAGAAAACATTTGCAAATGCCAGACCTTTTTCTCTTTTCAAATAAAAATAAGCAACTTGAAGGTTTATGGCATTTTTAGAAGGATACCACTACATTCAGTATCATTGACCATTTTACAATAACGACTAGCCAATAGAAACCTAAACCCAGCATGTTGTGTTATTGTTCTGTGTGAAGGTGGAAATGCGTTGTTAGAACATTATCACAAAATTGAAAGAAAAGGAGCCAGCCAGGAATTAGAAAGAGGCACGCATCAGCAAATATAAAACATTTTGCTGCCTTCAGCCACTGTTTAGTATTTATCCAGAAATTTCCTTCGCTCTTTGGTATACCAAGATGTTTTCAAAGACAAGCATTTCAACTGCTTTAGTCTCTCTTATAATCCCTTAGGCATTGTCAAAGGAGATAGCTAATGGAAAGTGGTACTTTTTATAGATGTAAGAGGTTTAATTGAGCTTCCATTAGACAAAACATTTTTATGAGGTGGATGAGAGAGAGTATATTTTATGCTTCATATCCCATTGATAAAAATATGGTAGAAGGTCATAGCTAGAACTCCATTCCAATCTTGGCAACTTTTGAAATATTCTTTACCATTGAAATTGCATCTCCATACCCCCTCCCCTGTACCTTACATGAAGGTTTAAAAGCAAAAGACAACCTCTTTCTGCCTTATTTTCTCTTTACTTTCTGTAACTTATCTGTTAGCCTCTTATATGATTGGGATAGTATATGACCCTTATGTTTTCATTCAGGACTATTAGAATCCTTTCTTTTTCTTTTCAAAATAATTTTGGTTCTTCCTTTCCTTTTTCCTTTCTCCCTCCTTTTTGCTTTTCCTTAATTTTTTGTAAAGAAAGGGGAAAAAAAAGATTTAACTAATTAGCTACTTAAATATTTCGTTCTGCTCTTCCAGAATCCCTCTCTCTGTTCTTTTTTCTTTTTCCAATTATACCTCCTTTTAAAAAGGCTTCATGGAGTTCTCGTCATGGCGCAGTGGTTAACGAATCCGACTAGGAACCATGAGGTTGCGGGTTTGGTCCCTGCCCTTGCTCAGTGGGTTAAGGATCCGGTGTTGCTGTGAGCTGTGGTGTAGGTCGCAGACGCGGCTCGGATCCGGCGTTGCTGTGGCTCTGGCGTAGGCCGGTGGCTACAGCTCCGATTCGACCCCTAGCCTGGGAACCTCCATATGCTGCAGAAGCAGCCCAAGAAATAGCAAAAAAAAAAAAAAAAAAAAAAAGACCAAAAAATAAATAAATTAATTAAAAAAATAAAAAGGCTTCACCACTCTTGTTCACTCTGGAGCACCTCTGCTACTTGTCTTGCTGTCCTCCTTCATTCAGCAGGCATTTTGTGCAAACAGTGTGCTAATGACTGTGCTGGGCAATATATATATCAGGATAAACAGTACCTAGTTTTTGTTCTCATAAATCTTATAAGTCTAGGGGCCAGCTGTGAACTCCTCACTGCAGATTGATGCATTCCTCTAGTCTTGTTTGTATATATTTTCTTTACAAGGATTTACCTATACTTTTTACTTGTCAATACTCTAGTGCTTATTTTCTAAAGGTTTCAGAATTCTGTCTGCTATAGATTCTTTTCACTCGTATCCCATTGAAGTGGTTCAGCCATGCCTTCCTTCCTGCATTCTGAAAATGTAGATGATGTTCCAAAGACATCATGTGATATATGAATGTTGGATGCCATTGCATCTATCTCTCTTTCCCTGTTGCCTCTGCAAGATGCTATTAAGTTTACAGATTATTTCCTAATAATTATGGTAGTCTAAATTATATATTGCTTTGCTTATCTTTTGTTTTTATTTACAGCACAAAAACTGGGACTCACTGTCAGATGCACCCCTTTTGTTAAATTTAAAAGTTCAGGAGTTCCCGTCGTGGCGCAGTGGTTAACGAATCCGACTAGGAACCATGAGGTTGCGGGTTCGGTCCCTGCCCTTGCTCAGTGGGTTAACGATCCGGCGTTGCCGTGAGCTGTGGTGTAGGTTGCAGACGCGGCTCGGATCCCGCGTTGCTGTGGCTCTGGCGTAGGCCAGTGACTACAGCTCCGATTAGACCCCTAGCCTGGGAACCTCCATATGCCGCGGGAGCGGCCCAAGAAATAGCAACAACAACAACAACAACAAAAAAGTTCAACTGACTCATGAAAATTTTGCCCACCTTTTCTTCTTCTAGCATATTGAGTCTTCCACATCAAGCATCTCCAGTGTCACGCACCCCAAGCCTACCTGCTGTAGACACAAGCTATATTAACACATCCCTCATCCAAGACTACAGACATCCTTTCCACATGACACCCATGCCTTATGACTTACAAGGTGAGTCAGTGGTTCTTCTCTGTTGTCACATAGCATTATGAATGCCTTTGATCCCTATAAGCTGCTTTTGGGAAAGTCTAAGGAAGAATTGAAAGATTGAGAAAAGAGGAATTCCCTTTGTGCAGCAGAAATGAATCCGACTAGTAACCATGAGGTCATGGGTTTGATCTCTCGCCTCGCTCAGTGGGTCAGGGATATGGCGTTGCTGTGAGCTGTGGTGTAGGTCCCAGACGCGGCTCAGATCCCATGCTGCTGTGGCTGTGGCACAGGCCAGCAGCTGCAGCTCCAATTCAACCCCTAGCCTGGGAAGCTCCATATGCCATGGGTGTAGCCCTAAAAAGCAAAAAAAAACAAAAACAAAAACAAAAAAGAGGGTTGGATCTAGGAAACTGGAGGAAATATAATACTGTAGTCATAAATAAATACAGACTCAGTTCCTTGTTAGTACCTTCATCAATAGCCAGTGTTTTACACCAATGGTAAAAAACAGTGCAATGACCTTTAGGTTTTATGGCTTTAAAGTAGTCTGCAACCTGTTTCTGAATGACTTCCTGCATGTTGCTTTGAATTTTGATATTTATGAAAATTATGTTTTGGGAGTCCCTGTTGTGGCTCAGCAGTAATGAACCTGACTAATTTCCATGAGGATGCAGGTTCAGTCCCTGGCCTTGCTAAGTGAGTTAAGGATCTAGAACTGCCATGTGCTGTGGTATAGGTTACAGATGTGGCTCGGATCCTGCATTGCTATGCCTGTCACGTAGGCTGGCAGTTATAGCTCCAATTTGACACCTAGCCTGGGAACTTAACATATGCCGCAGGTGTGGCCTTAAAAAGAAAAAATTATTTTTTATTCCCTGAATCTGGTTATAATGCAGCAGGATTTGTGGGTAGTTATGTTGTGTTATCTTTTAGATAATGCAGAATTGAAACAATGGAAAATTTTAATTTTTGTTCTGGTGAAACTGACTTTTCTTTTTGAAAGTAATTTGAAATGTCATTATACTCAATTCTACAATGTATTTTGAATCCTTAATCACTTACATTTACATTATGCAAAAAAATTACTCTCATCTTTGTAATTGAGTAATTTGTATAATAGCGAATTGAATAATTTGTGTTTGAATAATCTAAAAACATTTTTTTAATTAAAAAAGGCCATAAACACATAAAGTGGAACTTTTCCTCCACCCCTTCCCTGCACTGAAATTCAGGGTCACTGGCAAGGATTCTTGGGAACTGAGATAGTTGAGTAGATTTTTTTTTTTTTTTAACCTTCTAGGAATATTTAACATATTTATTCATACAAATGTTCCAAGGAATATGTACATGACTATTTCCTGTAGTATTATTTACAATAAAAACCCCTGATAATCTGTTTTTATTTGTTAAAATTTTTTTGAAGTATAGTTGATTTACAATATTAACTTCAGTTGTACAACATAGCGATTCAATATTTTTACAGATTATTCTCCATTTAAAGCTCCATTTAAAGTCATATAAAACACTGGCTGGGAGTTCTCTTGTGGCTCAGTGGCTTAAGGATCCAGTATTGTCGGTCACTACTGTGGCCCTGGTTACAGTTGAGGCCAGTTCAATCCCAGGCCTGGAAACTTCTACATGCTGTGGAGATGGCCAAAAATAAATTAAAAACAAAAAAAAAAACAAAAAAAATGGCTGTATTCCCTGTATCCCTGAGAATATCTTAAAACCCATTAGTAAAATACAACTAAACAAAGAAATGTTGTATAACTATTAAAATGAGTAAGATAAATCTATGCATTAATATATCTACAAGATGAGATGAGGACCATATGATAATATTTTGGAAAGGGAATTTCTTAAAAAAATGATTTTTGACTATCCGTGGTTTATATTTGTAAGCGATCATGTCTTTTTAATTTTATACATTTTACCACATTAAATTAATACCTTTTCATCAAAAGACCCCAAAAGGATAATAGAAGGAAAAACCGTAGTGTGGGAGAAGATATATGCAACCAACATGACAACAAATGACTAATATTCAAAAAGTATAAAATACACGTATGAATCAAAAAGAAAAAGACAGAAGTTCCCTTTTTGGCTCAGCAGTTAATGAACCCAACCAGGATCCATGAGGTTGTGGGTTCTATCCCTGGCCTCACCTAGTGGGCTAAGGATCCAGCATTGCCATGAGCTGTGGTGTAGG
Organism: Phacochoerus africanus; assembly: GCF_016906955.1. Classification (NCBI taxonomy): domain Eukaryota; kingdom Metazoa; phylum Chordata; class Mammalia; order Artiodactyla; family Suidae; genus Phacochoerus; species Phacochoerus africanus. Next base: position 168,379,127 of record NC_062545.1, read on the forward strand.
TCGCAGACAAGCTTCAGATCCTACACTGCAGTGGCTGTGGCACAGGCCAGCAGCTGCAGCTCCAATCTAAGCCCTAGTCCGGGAACTTCCATATGCTGCAGATGCAGCCCTAAAAACCAAAAAAAATAAAGGGGAAGAAAGAAAGAGACAGATAACCCAATAGGAAAATGGGCAAGAAGCTTGAGAGGCACTTCACAAATATTTTATAATATTTAAATAATTATGAAATATTTCATGGAGTTAAATTATTCCAGTCAATATTGAATTCCATGATATAAACATTATGTCATTAATAATCAGTAAAAGGCAATTAAAATAACAATGAGGACACAGTCTTTAGGGCATTAGCCTGCTGTGGCCCCCTTTGCCTAGCAAAGCAACAATAGCTATTTTTTCTTCTTTGCCAAAAAAAAAAAAAAAAAGAAATACCAATGCATACCAACCTGATTGGTAAAAAATGGAAAAGTCTAATAATACCAGATATTGATGAGCTGCAGCGCAAATAAGAATTATCCTCAATGTTAGTGTAAATTATTAAAACTACTTGGAGAACAACTTAGTAGTAAAATCGAATATATACATACTCTATGGCCCAATAACTCCCAATATTAGGTGTGTTCCCTAGAGAAACTCTTTCACTTATGAAACAGAATACAGTAATGACATTTGCCAAATTAGTATTCAGTGGAACAGATTTTAGTGATTGTTTATGAAGCTGCCTTTTAGCTCTGTTCAATAGAACTTTCTGCAGTGAGAGAAATGTAATCTGTACTAACCAGTACAGTAGCCACTAGCCACCTGTGGTTATTGAGGATTTAAAATATGGCTAGTGTGACTGAAGAACTGAATTTTTCATTTTACTTAATCTTAGTAAATTTAAATAGCCACATTGGATGATGAGTGGCTTCCCTGTTGGACAATGCAGCCCTATTTTCTCACTTAGCAGACTGCCAAATTCATGATCACAAGACACAGTACTATACATTTAACAGATCCTTATATATAATCTGTTCTAGTGTAGGCAGTGACTGGATCCCTGAAGTATTTGTGGCATTGTCATATTTTTATCTATATCTGCTTGTTGTACTTTTGTCCAAGTTTAGGTATCCTAATGATGTCTTTTATTCACATTGCTTTTCTTGCTCTTTGTCATATTACATGCTGAGCAATATGGATGTGAATGTGAATTGGAAGAGGCCAGCTTGTAGTGACTTCCTGGCAGCCAGGGATGAAGGCTGGTCCTTCTGTAATAACCTCCATGCCAGCAGTCAGACACCTCCAGATCTCTTGCCCCCTCATGTCACTCAAGAGTCTCAATTAGAATCTGGGACAGATAGTGGAAAGTGAATGAGTTTGAGAAAGAAAACCCATCTTACAACTTGCTTAATGACTTTCAACTTCAAACTTTCTCATCCACAAAATGAGGCCAAAAATAATGACATACCTCATGGGTTACTTGTTGGGGGGTAATGAGAGTAGTTTGAAAGGTTGCTTAGAGGAGTAAGGGAGAACATTTTGTGAAAAGTGTTGTATCAGTTTAAGGGATCAGTGTTAGATTTAACAAGTCTCACAAATGGAGTCACTGGGAGCCCAAAGCACTGCTAAAGCTTGGACTTCAGCCTTAGTAATCTAGAGATGGGAAAGACATAAAACATTCAGCTTAACTCTCTTTGTTTAAATAAAATTCTAAATGAATTTAAATTCAGCTTTTAAGATTTTTTTTTGTTTTCTTGTTTATTTTTTGGTATTAGGGCATTTGGGAGGGTGTTTTCTTTCTTTTTCTTTTTAACTAAAATATTTTTCTCCCCACAGGATTAGATTTCTTTCCTTTCTTATCAGGAGACAATCAGGTATGTTATATGAAAAAAAAAAATTACTGTTATTTTAATTCTACATTAAAATACTTTAAAGTATAATATATAGCCAAGAGAAAGAAAATAAATTTCCTTAGAAAATTCAAAACCTACTATTGCTAAGGTTTTAAATTTTTAATGGAGTTCTTTTTGTGGCTCAGTGGAAAAGAATCTGGCTAGCATCTATGAGGATGCAGGTTCGATCCTTGGTGGGTTAAGGATACGGTGTTGCTGTGAGCTGTGGTGTAGGTTGCAGATGTGGCTCGGATCCTGAATTGCTGTGACTATGGCGTAGGCTAGCAGCTGCTGCTCCAATTCAGCCCCTAGCCTGGGAAACTCCATATGCCTTGGGTGTGACCCTAAATAAAAATTTTTGATTGAATTAAAAAATAAAAAATTTTTAAAAAGTCCCTTTGTTTCAGCTATGCCTAAATATATAGTAAGAACAGTGTCTATTTGTTGTTTCCCAGTACTGTTTTATAAAGAAGCGGGGCAGGGAGTCATATTGACTGATAAATTTCTTGGCCAACTATCTTCAGAAGAGAAAGAAAATAGACTGTCCTCTTTCCTGCTGCTTCTGAGCATATGTCTGTTTGGAAATAGCATTTTGAGAACTGCTTGCAATACAAATTAAAACAAAAAACAATAAAACTTTTATTTTGATATCTCCCCACATTTCAGATATAAAAATGTGTCTTAAAATCAATGATATGATCCTTGTATAAGGCCCATATATTTGATTTTGCAAAATGTTTCACTAAATATTTCAGAAACATCAGGTACTCAGAAATGTTAAATTTAGGACTCTGCTCTAGTGAGAAGAAAGTTTGTTAATTTGAGTATAATTAACATTATTTTTTGTCTTTTCTTTCCCCTACCTAGCATTATAACACCTCCCTCCTTGCTGCTGCAGCAGCAGCAGTTTCAGATGATCAAGACCTCTTACACTCGTCTCGGTTTTTTCCATATACCTCCTCACAGATGTTTCTCGATCAGTTAAGTGCAGGAGGCAGTACTTCTCTGCCAACCACCAATGGAAGCAGTAGTGGCAGTAACAGCAGCCTGGTATCCTCCAACAGCTTAAGGGAGAGCCATAGCCACACCGTTGCAAACAGGAGCAGCACAGACACGGCATCCATCTTCGGCATCATACCAGACATTATTTCATTGGACTGATTCTCTTGCCCCTGCTGCTCCCATCCCCATCACAGATTAAATGAACTTGGCAGAAAGAAGAGAACTTTGTGCTATGTTTTACCTTATTCTGTTTAGAAAAGTACACAAGCGTGTTTTTTTTCCTTTTTTTAGGGAAAAAATTAAAAGAAATGTACAGAGAACAAAACTATATTTTCAGTTTTACTTTTGTATATAAATCTAAGACTGCCTGTCTGATAAAACACTTGTTTAAAAAAAGAAAAAAAAAAGGAAAGAAAAGAAAAAAAGAAAAAAAAAACAAGTACCCACAAACCACCTTCGGTTCATTTTTTCTGGATTCTGAAGATTTTTTTCATCATTTGTCCTATGGTTTTGGTTTTATTTTACTTCAATGGCATTATTTTATTTGCAATAACAGAAAAGGAATTGCATGTATGAAGTTTTAAATTGTGGGCTTTTCTTTGTTATGGGGGGGGGCTGGGGGGGATAGTTTTAATTTCTATTTTCTAGAAATGACAGACTTGGATTCTGTTTGTGTGTATGCATATTTTATCCAGCCTTAAGTTATGAAACTCATCTGTCCCACTGCATTCCCTATGTATTTTCAGGACATAGCTTGTGGGTGTGTGTGTTCAATGTGTGTGTCTGTGTGTATTTTTCTGTCATTACTGTTCCTTCTCCCGAATTTGCATTCGTTGATAAATCAGTTGCCTGCTTCTTTCAAAGTGCTTTGAAGGTTTTGAACTCACATATGAGCATTTTTATTGACTATCCCAATTGCATGTTCTCCATCACATATTCTCTTTATTTGCTAGATACCCCCTGAGAATATGTTTCAGAGATTGGAGTAAAGCCGTCTGGGTAAGGAGTAGGTTTAGCCGACCTGTGAATAATACACTTTAGTCTAGTTCTTTATTCTAAATTTGGATTGCCAGTATTATGTATTTAAACCAAGTCTGTGAACACCTGCTTTTTTTGGCCACAGAGTAACAAGTTTTCATGTAGGATCTTCATACCAAAGTAGGAAGTAAAAATAGCTTAGAAAACCTGTTGGGTGTCCTGTGCAGCTAACAGAGGTAAGGCTAAATCACCTCAAAAAAGAAAGTCAGTTATCCTGAAAGTAAATTCTCTTCAGAAAATACAATGCACCATACATGTCAATCTGTAGAAATCTATCCATCTGATAAACAGTTGAAATTCAAAATGAGCTTGATCCTTAGTCGTATTTACTCTCTGGTTCCAAGTGTACTTATTTTTTTAGCCTAGTTATCTTGTTTGGTTTTTTTTTTTTTTTCTCCTTCACCTTTTAAAGACAAGCATGACATAGGAAAGTCAAATTTTTTTAAGAATTCATGGATCTGTCTGATCTGTTATTAATAATGGAACATGTAAATATGTTGAAACTGTTTTTCAGGAGATGAGTGAGGGTTGGAGGGAAGGAAAACGTGGTTTTACTTGTGTTCCAAAATCCTCTCCAAAGAAGATGACATTCTTCAGGTAATAGCTGAAGGTGTTGAAAATACTTTTTAGCTGATTGGTTTAGCAGGTTTAACAGAAAAGGTAAAGAAGGGGCATAATGATTACCACTTTTCCAGATTGGATTTTTTTATATCACAACTGTCAATGTTCTCAGAGTTGATGAAGGACCACCTTTGTGTATAAAATTGTCATTTTAAACCTTGCAGTGGTAACAGATTGACCTACTACTTTAATCCAGTTAGAATTCATGATGGCTATATCTTCAATTGTATGATAAAATGAATGGTTCACATGACTGTGTGGCATCTAAAAATACCTATTTTTACAGCATCACTCTGCCACTAAATTGTTGACTTGAATTTTGAAAAACAAGTTGGTATTGATATGTATATGTGTGTGTGTATATATGTATTTATAGACATGTGCGAGTGACAAGTGAGTTATATAGTCTTCCCCTACGCATGTGTATTTCACACATACATGGCTGAGTTATAGTCACTAAACAATTTGCAATAAAAAAAAGTTCTTTGTCAGTTAAAACAGGAAATAGTTAAGTTTTTAATGAATCTGGTGTTATGGTGAGTAAACACTTTAGAGTTCTCATTACCATCTTAACTTAGGCTAATATCTAATAGTATTATAATTTGTGTCTAAATTCAGATTGGGGTAGAAATTGAATTGTGGGGAGTTGCTTCTTACTTCACGTTGTAATAGGAAATGTTTCTATTAATTCAGCTACCTAAGATAAAATGAATAGTTTTGTTTTTTTTCTTTTCTTTTTTATGTCATTGTTAGCTCAAAATTCTGATCAATAACTCTGTGTATGATGCTGAATTACAAACTCTTTGAATGATCCAGTTGAAAACCCATCCCTCTACTTTCTTCAGCCCAGTTTTGGAGAGGGTTATTTTCCCTCAGTGTCCTGTGTTACACCAACCCAAGGGAAGAACAGGTAACAGGGAGAAATAAATGTCTGTCTAGTGGCTTTGGTCATGTCTCCACAAGAGAAACTAACCATTCAGTTGTCTTTTTATTTTAGTTCATTCCACTCTAAGGAGTTTGTTCCCTTCAGTTGTTAAGACTTTGCAGCAGCAGCAGCAGCAGCAGCAATAGTAGTAGTAGTTATCACTCTGTTGGTCTCACAGCCGATATGTCAATGGAAATTTTATGCTCCATAGTAATTATTAGTGGAGTCATGCACTGCATCTTTATCTTCTAAGCTAAAAAAAAAAAAAAATTACGTAGTCATTTCTTCTTTTCCTTAGCCCACCATCACTCCCACATCCATGCTAATAACACTGACATGCTGTCTGTGGACAAATAATTCTCAGAATCTTTAGTCAAGTTGCCACCACCCCCCTTGCTTTGGTCATTCATAATAGGTGTGCATAAGTTTGTGTTTCTGTATAGTACCCTCTGTGTGTGTGTGTGTGTGTGTGTGTGTGTTTATGTACACACACACACATCTTTGATAAAATAGCTGTTTGACTAGCAGGGTTGAAGTGGCTTTTAATTATTTTGTGGGCATTATTTGAACACATCTTTTGAAAACAATCTGGACCTTAGCCATGCCACGCTTGGTTGACTAATTTATTTTGAGTGTTAAAAATTTTCTACTTCTTTTAATTTAGATTTATCACAGTTCTCTATTATTACTGACTTACTTAGCAAAGATTCATTTAAGCTTCTGAAAAATGTGATTTCTTGGCAGATTTTCCTTTGACTCAAATGTCTGAAACTGAAAATGTATCCTGAGTTTTAATTCCTAATTGTGGGAAAAAAAACATTGTTTTTAAACAGTTCCAATTTTAAACACATAAAAAACACTTCAAGATCTTCAGGACTTTAAAGCACATTTGAAATTATTTTAGTAAGAATTTTGTTTTATCAATACATGTTGATTTCTGTTTTTTAATTAAAAGAAAACACAAAGATTTCAGAAAGAGGGAGGGAGAATAGCTGGTGGTCCCGGAGTGTGCTGCTGTTAATTGTTTAATTAACAAAGGGGAAAATGTATATAAACAGATATAAAAGTTACCATAAATTCCATGAACTTAAAATCTGTGATTCATTGCCTTAAAACTTTCTCTCTTAGAATTTCCATACCGCATGCCAAACCAGTAAAATGGCTTTTAAAAATGTATAGTAGACCAATGTCAGTTTGTATAAAAGTACCAAGTGAAAATATTTATTACATGCATTGGAAAAAAAATTGTTTACCTATTGAATGTTACCTGTTTATGTAGAGCTCTTTAGATGTAATAAAAGAAAACCCTTCAGTTAATTTGTCTTCTGTAAAATGCACTGCTGCGTATACAAGGTAACAGTCCCTGTGAGAAAAAGTGACAATGCTTTGTGCTTCCAGAGCCCCTTTGATCCAGAGATTTCAAAGCAGGACAAGTAACCCATTCTCTTGCAACATGCTTTGAGGGTAAGTAATGAATATACAGCCATCGTTCCCCTTTCTTACTCAAATTTGGCTAGCTTTGTAATGACCCAGAGTCTGTTTAGTTTTAAATCTGTTTAATTATTCTGCAAGTTGATTGTTAAGAGCACTGTGGCCTTTTTTGCAAACAATACTAGGTGCTGGGTAAACCAAGTGGAATTTCAGGAATGTGCATGAAACCTGGACACGGGGTGGTGTCAAAGCCTTTCCTGGAGTAGAGATTTAAGTCCACTAGAACATCTAAGAAGATCTTGGAATCCTACCCACTGAACATCCATAATTAGAAACACAGTCAGTGGACGAGAGCCCCAGGTTCTAATGGCCATTGCACACCACTTGGGTGTTTTGGCAAGGTACACTTCAGATTCTTGTTAGGCAAATAAGATTAATAACATGCGCTTTAAAACCATACAGGTACCATTGTATGTGGCATATCAAGATGTAAAGTTTTGAAGGAACATACCCTCACTGTTATAGCCCAAAACTTGCTTTGCCTCTACCATCTAAATCACAGCTATCTACTATCCAATCTTTCACATTCCAGGACTAACTTCCTCATATCCATGCTGAGTTAAAAAGAGATGTGGAGCTAGGACCCTTGAGCCTTGCCTAAAAGTGAAATAGAGCGGTTCTCCGTGGGGTGCCAACATCTAACCAGCCAGCTCACAGGTGGAGTTACCTTGAAGGTAATGAAGTTTGAGCACTGGGGCCCCTCACTTGCTCCGGCTTCTTCCAGGTCCTTAGACCCCACAAAACCTGGATATCTTGTAACTGTGAACCTTGGATCCCCAGCTAGACAATCACAACTTCACCTACTTTGTGGTTTAGGAGGCTTTTTATTGCCTCCCCCCACAAAAGCCTGCTCTGCTGCTCCTAGGAATCCCTGCTCACTTCCATTGGCAGTTACACTGTTAGGGAAACAAAAGCAGCTCTCCTTTCTCAGGCCCTCCATTTGGTCTGAAGCCATGCAGCATTGTGAGATAGTTGCACCGTGACTGTTTTCTTCCCCGCAGTTTCCTTTGTGTCTGGCCCTTAGATTTGTGTCATGGGTAAATCTCTGAGGGACACACCTCCCTCTTAATTTGGTTTTCTTTTGCTTTAGCCACTACGGCACCGTTAGATGAAGCCACAGCCCAGAGAGCCCAATTTTGATACATATAAGGATGAAAATCTCTGTCCTTAGAGTTCTGCCCTGCTCCCCCTTCAACATGCTGGTGTGTGACTCCAGCCCTTTTTAGGGCTGTGCTGACGCTAGCAGTGGATCCACAAGTTTGATGAGTGCACAGCCAGCACCAGCCTGGCACCTCCTGGTTACATAACTAACTTAAAAAGCCGCTTGAGCTGGAAAAGCTCCCAGCAGGACCAGTACCCCTACTGCTGTTTTCTGGGGCTCTTGCTGTGCCATGGCAATGGCCTGTTCCACCCCTTATTCTTTTCCTTTAGTCCTGAGGAAATGGCTTGAACCCTGTGATCAATTCTGCCCAACTTGAACAGACCATCCTAGTTCCGTGACCCTCTCTGATGTGCCAGGGGAACACTCAAAATCCTGAAAGAAGTATCATTAAGGGTCTTCTCAAACTCAGCAAAGCCTCAGTGAATGCACCTCATTACATCTGGTTTCCTTTGGTTTGGGGTATAAAGTAAGATCATGCTTCCCATGGTTTAGCTGATGCTGCCTTGTTTTAACCTGTTTTCGCCCATATTCTGTTGAGGAATGAGTCTTCTGAACATCACTATGCATTGGGAATGAGAATTCGCATGTGGCCCTGTGGTGCTCCAGGAAATGTTGCCATGGTTTGTTTGAGCTCTTTGCTTGTTGCTGTTTCTCAGCTAGCACTGGCTTTATCTTGGGAATGTGCAAGATGGTTCTAGAACCCAGATACGGGATATATTTCTTTTGGTAAATTGCCCTTTTTAGGAGGAACATACCCTGGCAACTGAGGATTACACAGTGCGCTGCAATTTGCAAAGACATTTTCAAGACCATCCTCAACAGGTTCCATGAGGTAAGAAGTAGGAATCCAACTTTATTGAGGATCCTAAGGTTTTAAGGGGTGAAATGATTTGCCCAAAGTCACTTTATAGCTGGGAAATGGCAGCCAGGACTGGAACCCTGGCCCACCTTGAAACCATAGGCTCATGTATGTGTAAAGGGCCGGACTCATGGTAGTAAAGTCAAAAAAGTCTTTTATTAAAATACATGCTGTTTTAGCTAATACCATAGCCAAAGTCATTTGGTTTCCTTACTAAGCTATACTCTGCTGTGGTCAGCTCTGTGTGCTTGCTGGGTTTGCCATCTCCCTCCAGTGAAAGGAACACATTTCTTTTTAAAAATGCATCAGTCTGAGTTCTCAGGCCCAGGGAAGGCTCTCTTCTTCTCTTGATTCAGTAGTCCTGCACAGGAATGGTGACCTTGTGGATAAATTCGTCATACTTCACTTTGCCATTAGGTTCAATATCTGCTTCCTTGAAAAGATCATCCACTGCAATAAATCACATTAATTTTTTAGTTTGGCTTTAGTGTTAGGCCAAACTAAACTAAGAACTGGATGTTAGGGACATCCAGTTCTTGTGGGTTGGGGATGGGGGGGCGCCCTCCCCAGAGGTCTTCCCTGAGCATCCAATTGACCATTCCCATAGACGAGGAAGTAAACCAGTGAGTAGAACAATTCACCCTCGTCCCCTTAGAGACTATGGATTCAACTTTGAGTTAGGCTTTGTGCAAGGACCCAGGTAGCAGGTATACTGGTAAGGAATCAGTCACTCAAGTCATCGTACAGGGTTTTTTTGTTTCTTTCAGAAAAATATCTGACCCCTGTGCTAACATTTCCAGGAAGCTTAGGCATGGATTTACCTTCCACAACCCACCCTCAGCCCCCTGCAGAACAGACACCCTTTGCCACTCCATCATGCCACTCCCCTTGTCAGGCTTTGGCCTGTCCCTAGCCTGCGCGCGCCTGTCTTTCCAACTTGAAGTCTCCCACCCCGGGGGGGCTTTGTGACAATTATCTGCCACCATCACCCCTTTTAGAAATGTGTGTTTTGGATGTGGGGGTAGTATAAGAGAAAATAAATTCAACTGTGCCTAAGCACAAAGCCTGTAAAATTGCCCTTGTTCTCTGATGTTTCTCCAAAAAAAAAAAAAAAAAAAATTCATTTACTTGTTTCTTCAGGTTCTGGCTTCCTGGTACAAAGTACTAGCTTGTCCAAGAAGAGCCATTCCAGCTTATATCTTCCCCCAGTGGCCTCTCAGGACCATCCTTACCGTCATACAACCCTGTCTCACTGCTCCCGCATAATTCTGGGCAGTTAGTTAGAAAGTATCCTGTGACTTCCTGCTTAACCATCCTCCTCCAAAGTATAATTACATGCTCTGTGCTTAAGCTGATAGTACTTCTCAGCATCATTTTTTTTTTTTTTTTAAGATTGAGACTGCAGTTTATATTATTTATACCCATCAACCACTTGGTTAAACTGTCCAAATGGACAGGTCCAACATGAGTTCCAGCACCAACCACTACAGCCTGTAACTGTCCCGAAGATAAGCAGCAGAAACTAAGGATGCCCTCTGAGCAGAATGGCAGTTCCTTGTAAACCCATAGAGCACCTCCCTGGCAGCCATCTCGACTGCTCCAAGGATGCTTCTGTTATCAAACCGAAGCTTTTTCCATCACCGACAGTAAAGGAGTCTTACTTCTAGTATCATCTTTCCTATTTCCCACAGCCAACGGAAGGGACATCAGTCTCTGCTTGCTTGCAACCCTGGCCAGTTTCTTTGAAATGTTTGTTTTCTGGTTAAGTGAGAGATGTGTTTAGTTTGAGGTCTGTTACATTGCTTTAGAGATCATTAACCATAAGAATTAAGGCCCCTCTGCTAACACTCCACCTGGTACATAAAAGGCCAAGCAGTGTCCACAGAGCCAGGGAGGGAATGAGAGCCCGTATTTCCCTGTTCACATTAAAACAGCCACAAGGAAAGATGAGATCGTGCTAGCTGCCAGCCTGAAAAAGCTGGTGGGGGGGGGGGAAGAAGCTCCATCTGCCTTCTGCAGCGCTATTTTTACATGCTTTGCACTGTGCCTTTGTGACTGCAGATAAAATCTCAGCAGACTGCTTTATACAATGTTAGCTCTTGGAAGGACCTTAGCGATTGTCTCTTGTAGCCTCATTTCCCAATGAGAAGACGGAGGAGGGTGAGAGAGGTTAAGAAACTCATCTGAGGTCTTGTAGAAGGAGGGGGAACCAGAATTCAAATCTAGTTCAAACCACAATCTTACACACCCTCCAATGGTTTGTTGTGATTTAACGAAAGACTAAAGGCTCTTTGCTACTGAAGCCTTTTTCCCTCTACTCACTGTGTCCTCCTCCCCTGATCATAGGCAAGCCCAGAGCCCTAACTAGAAATCCCAGCCTCTGGTGTTGGTGGCTGTGGGCTCTGACGGTGACCTGGGATGACTGCTGTGGCTGGACTGGGGAGCCCATCCGGCAGGCTGGGAGAATGCTGGAAAAGGGCCCAGCACTGGAGTCGCCCTTTTCCATGGACCTCAGGCTTTCCCAGAAGACCTGAGTCCTTCGTCCTGCTCTGAGGCAGGAGGGAAGGGAAGGTGTGAGGCAATGGCCACCAGAGACACCTTCTGGAAGAGCTCTAAAAACTGGCTTGGTCATGAGGAAAGGAAGCAAAAGTAACACCTCAATTTAGAAACTCTTGGCAGCCGAGGAAACTCTAGAAGATAGCTATGGTGTGAGGAAAGAGTCTGAGGGGTGCTGGGGTACAAGTGTCTAATAGACTTGGATGCAGCTCCAAGCTCTGCCGCTCACAAGCTACACACTGCGCTTACTGCTTTAACCAGTATGAGGGGGGTACTAGTGTGCCCAGGAGTGTCACAATCTCTAAATGAAAGCACACAGTGAAAGTTTTAACATGGAGTGATGCCCAAATAGATCCCAACTTGGTTTCCCCAGGTTTAAGGCCAGAATTCACCAAGCTCAACATCTAGTCACGGCCTTCTGAGGCATCCATCGGATGCAGAGCCTGCACAACCTTGGTGACATGGATTGGGCTTTGATAGCCTTCCACCAAATTCCCTAATCACCTCTTGCTGTTGGGGGAGGAGGGGGATCAGGCCATTACCTTCCTTGTGGGTGAGCTTCTCCCCCAGTTTCATGAGTTTGGACCGCAGTTCAGATGCCATGATGTATCCTTTCTTCTCCTTGTCTGCCATCAGCATGGCCAAAAGAATTTCCTTCTTTGGATCCTCTTGTTTCATTTGCATGTGCATGATGGTCAGGAAAGTAGAGAAATCCAGCTCTCCATTTTTGTCTGGGGAACCCCCAAACACAGCAGAGTGAGCAAAGAGGAAAAGGTTCCTCTTGGGGAAGCCAAATGGCCTCCTGCCCAAGCCTTCATGGCCAGCTCAAGGGCCACCTAACTCAGGAAGCACCTTGATGGTGGCAGTGGTCATGGGGAAGAGGATGCAGCCTGTTCTGCTGAGTTCCCACCACCGGTATGCCTCACTTAATCCTCCCAACAAGAAGGTTATCATCTCACTCTGCCCACTAAGGAGACAGAAGAGCTCAGAGTGTAGAGTCACCTCTGAGCAGTGGCAGGACCAGAATGAAGCACTGCCTCCTCTACTCCCTTCTAGATGATCTGACCTGAACTGGCAGGAATTGCACTGACATGTCTGTCCCTCTTTAGCAGCTACTGTGGCACATCCCTAAAGACGGATGGATGACCCCCCCCACCTGGGGCCTCAAGCCTCCAACCTCAATCTCCTCCCCGGGATGTTTACCTGCCCTTCCCCTCATTGCAGCCTCCACCTCAACCCCCCCAGCCCCTGCCCTTCCTCCAGGCATGCCTGGGGCCCTCAGCCCTGGCTCTGGCTGGACGGCAAGTGCAGGAAATCAGAACTGCCTCTGACCACAGTTTCCTGTTTGGAGGAGACAAACCAAAGAAAACCGCCACCCTTCAGAGCTGGGTCTCAGTCACTGAGGACCCCATCACTGAGCTTAAGACCTTCAGAGGCTCCTCCCCACCCCTCCCAAGGCTGGGCTCCCAGCACTGTGGCAAGCGCCCTCCAATGGGACCTCAGGATAACCCAGCAGGCAGGTTGGGAGAGGTGAGGAAAGGAAGTCCAGACAGGTACTAAGCAGGAGTTCTTTCCAGGCCACCCCATCATTGTTCCTGCCTGAGTGTCCACCTGCCAATGCAAACAGCCATCCCAGCCTCTGACACCCCTCTCTCTTTCTCTTAAAACAAAACCTTGTTTGTTTCAGGTCTTAAAAGTCCTGTATGGGAGTTGCGGTCAAGGCTCAGCAGTAATGAACCCAGCTAGTATCTATGAGGACTCAGGTTAGATCCCTGGCCTCGCTCAGTGGGTTATGGATCTGTCATTACCGTGAGCTGTGGGGTAGGTTGCAGATGCGGCTCAGATCCCATGTGGCTGTGGCTGTGGTGTAGGCCACTGGCTACAGCTCCGATTTGACCCCTAGCCTAGGAACCTCCTCCATATGCCACGAGTGTGGCCCCAAAAAAGCAAGACCAAAAAAAAAGTCCTGTATGTTCCCATTGTCAAAAATACAGGAAACAAGGGAATGAAAATCATCTATAGGAGTTCCCGTCATGGCGCAGTGGTTAACGAATCCGACTAGGAACCATGAGGTTGCGGGTTCAGTCCCTGCCCTTGCTCAGTGGGTTAACGATCCGGCGTTGCCGTGAGCTGTGGTGTAGGTTGCAGACACGGCTCGGATCCCGCGTTGCTGTGGCTCTGGCGTAGGCCGGTGGCTACAGCTCCGATTCAACCCCTAGCCTGGGAACCTCCATATGCCGCGGGAGCGGCCCAAGAAATAGCAAAAAGACACACACACACAAAAAAAAACATCATCTATAATTCTATCACCAGAGAGAAACACTTGGTAATGTTTTGGGTGGGTTTTCCTATATATTTTTTCTTCCAGTTTCGCACTGTTTTTAAGGAGGTCAATCCTGGCAATTAGAATTGGGTTCCAGGAGTTCCCGCTGTGGTGCAACGGGATCGGTGGCATCTCTGCAGTGCCAGGATGTAGGTTTGATCCCTAGCCCAGCACAGTGGATTAAAGGATCCAGCATTGCCTCAGGTCGGGTATGTCACACTTTTGTGGCTCGAATCTGATCCCTGGCCTGGGAACTCCATATGCCGAGGGGCAGCCAAAAAAGGAGAGAAGAAAAAAAAAAAAAAAAAGAATTAGGTTCCAAGCCTGATCCCAGTGTTGGCTTAAGCACTCGGGCAAGTTACCTAATGTGCTTTGCATCTTGATCTTAATCTGTAAAACTTGGATTAGGATAATGCCTCCCTCACTGGGTTCTCGAGCTAAGCACATGACAAATAGTAAAGAGCCATTGTTCTCTCAAAACAATGTTAGCGCTGTCTGGACTGCAGGTTCGCAACAACCTTGTTGGAATGGCCTAGATCCCCTGGCCCTCCGAGACAGGGGTGGCATTGGGGCTGTGAGGATTCAAGGAAGCCAGAGCCATACACAGCACCTCTAGCCATGTGCCTCCACAGCTCCCAGCCCTGAACTCTGACCACCACCTGCCCCACAAATTTCTGAGCTGTTCACACCCCTACCATCTGCCCCCACCTGTTGGGCCCTCCCCAGGAGCACTGATGTTAGACCGAGCACCCACCCACCAGCCCAGACTCCTCCTTCTCTGGCAAGTACCTACTTACCTATCTTGTGAGTCTGCAGGTGCCTCTGTGCCTCCACCGGCGTTGGGCTGGCCCCCAGGCACCTCATCACAGTCAGGAGGTCAGTGGCCTTAATCTTCCCTCGCTGCTGCTTGTCGTACAGGGAGAAGCATTCCTTGTACTCTGCCACAGCCCAGAGAGAGAGTCAGGAGCACTCTCTCACCCTCTGCCCCCCCCATCCTCTCCCTGGCCCTCCCCCCTCCTTTGGCCTCCTCCTGCTCCTCCCCTCCTAGAGCAGCCAGATACAGCACAGAAAAATACAGGGCTGCCCAGGTAAAGTCAACTCGAGATAGACAATGACTATTGTTAAGTCAATCCCAAGTTTTGCGTGGGGCTTACTTTTAACTATGCAGAAGATATTGGTTTATCTGAAGTTTCTATTTAACGGAATGTCACCCCTATCCCTTCCCTCTACTGACTTTCCTTCTGCTGCCTCCCTCTCCCTCCCTGCTCCCTTCCTCAACTGACAAAAACCTCTGCAAAGCCTCTCAGCCTTGAGAGGCCCAGCCCAGGGAGACCAGTAGCCCACAGCAAGGGGTCCAGACTCGTAGGAGGTTTTGCAGGAAAACTTATGTGATGAAAAGTACCTCTGGGTTATTGGAGGACCTGCAATCCCTTCTGGGAAGGCCTGGCAGAGAGTCTCTCACATGTGGTGACAATAATCACAGCTGTGAGCACTTCTTCAGCCACCGGCCTCCAGGCTGGACTCTCAAGATGCGCTCTGACACAGGCCCTGGCCCTGCTCTTTAAGACTTCAAGGGACACTGCCGGACAGGCCTTCCAGGCTCTGCCAGGATCCTGCCTGCTGCTCTCCCCTAACCCTCTCTCCCCTGCTGGAGGCAAAGTGGCTGTCAGAACCAAGGCCTCCAGATCCACAGCCCCTGAGTTCAGCTGAGCCGGCCCCCGCCTGCATCTCCCCATGGCCTCAGCCCTTGGTGCACAGTGAGGCCAGCGAGTAGCTGGGCAAGATAAGGGGCTCCTCACAGGTTCTGACCAGGCGTAGGGGTGGTCCTGGGGCTCTCATCAGAATTGGTCAAAACTCTCCTCCCATCTAACCCCTGGGGCCTGCGGGGTGGGGTTCCTGTTTGAGGCCCACTTGACAACGTGTAAGACCCTGCATGATCCTTGTCAGCGCCCTGCTCTCTCCTGCTTCTCACGCCACCCAGCTAGTCCCTGAGGCCTGGGCCAGCTGCTCTTTAGCTGATGGTAACAAAGCTAACATGGCAGCTTGTACTACTGAGCACTACTACCCCAATGCCCTTGAGTAATCCTCACTGTGACCCTACGATGTGGTACCTTTGTTGTTTCCATTGTGCAGACGGGCCAAGGAAGGCTGGAGCTGCTGAGTGTCTGCAGTGGGCAGCCTGCTTTGCTCTTGATGCCACACGGGATCTCCAGTCCCAGGCAGAAGCCACCAGAGGGCAGCAGAGCAGAAGCGAGAAGGCAGGCCCTACCCCCCTAGCCCAGACCTAGGTAGGGCCTCTTCATGTTCCCTAGTGAAGGCCTCCACTGGCAGCCCAGGAGTTCAGGGAAGTTGCTAAGAAAAGGCAATCTGGGAGTTCCCGTCGTGGCGCAGTGGTTAACGAATCCGACTAGGAACCATGAGGTTGCGGGTTGGGTCCCTGCCCTTGCTCAGTGGGTTGATGATCTGGCGTTGCCGTGAGCTGTGGTGTAGGTTGCAGACACGGCTCGGATCCCGCGTTGCTGTGGCTCTGGCGTAGGCCGGTGGCTACAGCTCCGATTCAACCCCTAGCCTGGGAACCTCCATATGCCGCGGGAGCGGCCCAAGAAATAGCAACAACAACAACAACAAAAGAAAAAGAAAAAAAAAAAAGGCAATCTGGCCAGCAAGGTTTAGGGATAATTAGCTACTTTTGTGCCTGTGGGGAGGTTGAAGGGAAACTGCCCACCTTTTCAGAGCCTGGGCTTCTGGAGGGGCAGACCACCATCAGGACCTGGTTGCAGGGACTGGAGTGGCCCAGGGGAAGCAGAGCCGGAGCCTGGCCTAACCCCACCTTGGGTTCCTGCAAAACCTAATTCCCTTCAAGAGGGCCCAGTGCCGGTGGGGAATGGGGTCAGAGAGGGCCGCCCTGCAGGAACTCAGCTCTCCCCACTGCCCCTCCTGGGGCCCTCTCTTGGTCACCCTGCTTCATCTTCCATCTGGGTTTTCCTCTGTTGAGCAGTGGGCCTTCTGCCTTCCTGAGAATTCATCCTATGACAGCTGTCCCCACCTGGCCATTGTCAGGAAGTGATTGTTACACTCTTGGAGCCTAGAATCCACCAGGCTCTACAGGCGGGTAAACTGCCCTCCTCCCTCGTGTCCTGCATCGGAAGGGCCTGTGGGCCCCTGGTATCAGAGGGCTGGGGTCAAACAGGGGCCCATCTCCTAACAGTTACATAAAAAATGTTCTGTCTTCCTGCCTTTAAAGATCTGGAAGAATGGATCTGACCTTGGAATCCTGTGCTGGAACAACACGGCTCCTCTCCTTCCACCCTCTCCCCGGCCCCACACAACCTCCACACTTCCTTCCCCTCCTGCCCGGCTCTTCTCCCTGCAAGCTGCCCATCTAACATCCTGGGTTTTTTTTTACTATTTCCCTTTGTTGTCCTCTCCCCCTGCAAGGGGAGCCCCATGAGCACAGAGATTTGGGGCTCTTGCGTGCCCTGCTGTATTTTTAATGCCTAGAGCTGAGCTGGCACAAAGAAAGGACTCAGATTGTTGAAAGAACAAGTTGGCTTCAATAAATTGAATTTAAAATCCCCTTTAGGTTCTCCCCGTGCAAATACCAATACCCCAATGTGAGAAAAAAAATCCTACCCTGGGGCCTAGGATAAGACCAGTTTTGTGCTGGCGAGTGTTAACAACCAGCTCTGGTGATATATGTACATAGCATAAGATTTATAGACTTAGGATGTGCGGCCAATTTACAAATATTCAATATTCTTGATTATACATTCCATCTAGCTAATCAGACTCTGAGTTCTGCCAGCTCTTGTACCCTTTGCCAAACTCAGTTTCAATTTAACCGTGACAGGAGGTGGCATGCTGGTGAATGCAACTCTTTTCCCAATGACCATGTTGTCATTAAGCCTGATGAGTGACCTTCTATTAAACTATGTTACCTTTGGGCAAATTATATTCATTAAATGGAAATCTGTCAAATCTTCAGCACTATTGATTGCTATAAAGCTATCTTAAAATGTTTTGTAGCAGAGAAAGAGGTTGGAACATTCTTTCGTCTTCCATTATTTAATGACTGATTTTAACAACCTGCTCCCAAAATTCCTAAAACTGTACCAGCTGGCTCAAGCTCTGCAGGGCAAGCTGGCTCCAGCATACATCTAGGTGACACCTAGGCCCCATGTCAGGTTCATGGCTGACATCCTCTGTCTCTCACTCACGGCAGCCTGGTGAGGCAGTGTCCTTGTCCCCACTTCACAGATGAGACAACTGAGGCTCACAGGTGACTGGAGCCAAGATCTGCTGCCTCCAAGTTCCCTGGGTCTTCCCACTCCATCCAGCCACCCTGTCTAATCTCATTCATTAAACATTTGTTGTCACTTTCTTTGTGTCACATATTAGGATACAAAGGGACTCTTACCTTCTTCCTTCTGGGAGAGTCAGAGGCCCCAGAGGGATGGTCACTGAGCCTCAGAACCAGGTGTTGGTGGGGTGATGGGGCTGCAGTGCAGCTGTCAGCCTCAGACACATCAAGTCTTGCCCTGAGATCTGGGCAAGAGAAGCCCCTGCTCTGGGCCCTCTTTTGGGGTAAGGATATCCAGCGGTCTATGCAGAGGTACCTACTGGGAACTTGCCATCCACCCACCCATTCCCCCTCTTAGATCAAGCTCCTGGTACCCAGAACTCGGGAATCCCTGCCCAGGCAAGCCTCAGTTTACCTCCCAACCTGAGTCCTGCTGGGCCTCCCCTATTAGATCTGGGCCCCTGCGTTCTGTGTAACCCAACTCTCTGGGCTTGGCCTTGGGAAACAGAACTGGGCACAGTGAGAAATAAAGGGGACCCGGGGGGATAAAGTGCTCCCTACACCAAACTAGGTTTGCTCACAGGGCAGAGGGGACCTCAGAGACCACTTAAGCTGATCCCTCTTTACAGATAAGGAGACTGAGGCCCAGAGAGTAGATGCAACCTGCCAGAGAATGCAGACCTGGGCCCTTTTTCTCAGCCAATGACAAAGCCCCTTCTTTTGTCGGGCCCGCAGCTGCAGCCAGTGGCTGGCATCTCTCGGTCCACCTCCTCTCCCCTTCCCTCCCTAAACCCAACCGGCAGGTTCTGGAGGAAAACCTAGTTGAGCGCCCTCTCCCATCACTGTCTTGTAAGTCACACTGACAACATAATACTGACATTTCCTTCCTCCAAGCCTTGCTCCTCCCCACCACAACCTGCCTCCACCCAGCAGCCATTCCCTTGCCCATGGGTGGGCCCAGCTCTCCCCCTGCCCTGAAGCCGAAGCTGTAGCCGCCTTCCTACCCACCAACAAAATGTGAGCAGAGCAACTCGCCTAATGAGACCCATATTTCGCTGTGAATTGCTAGTGAAAAAGAAAACTCAACCTACCGTTAATTTGGTCCTGGGAAAGAAACTTGGCCTGGAGCAGAGAGAGAAAAACCGTCAGGGAGGGACACACGAACACCCCCTACCCCTGCCAGGCTACAGTGACCCCTACTTACCATCACGCAGGGTCCTCCGGCTGCCACCCGTGCACTCTCCGTCCCCTGCACCGCCTTCTCATTCCTCTTCCTCCCCACTTCAAGTCAAAAGTCCACCAAGCTGGGTGGAGGCCCGGGTAATAAATCCACGGCTGCCATGGAGACCAGGCCCAACGCTAGGGGTCAGATTCCAGCTTCCTGTGCTCTGCTGATGTTCCAGGCCTGCCTGCTTGCCTGCCTCCCTGGGCCGGGTAGCAGCTTGGGGTTTGAGAGGCCAGAGCTGCACAAGGGCTTCCCCATCATACAGTCCTGCATCCGGAAGTTGATGCTCTGTAGCCAAGGGACAAACGCTGTTGTTCCTTCCTAGGAACCCTCTGTGGACACTAAGAAGGGGTTGGTGACACACAGAAGGGGATGCCAGGGTCTTTCTCTCTGGGGGCTGGTAGGCTCCACCTAGGTGTCAGGCACTTGGCACACTGCCTTAAGGCTCTTCATACACCATCTTGTAGGTGAAAGAAAACCTGGCCCTGATGGCACCTCTGTGACAGCCACCTCCACCCCCAGACTCAGAGGATGCTGTGGACAGAAGGGACACAGGCCCTGCTGATCTCAAGCCATTTGCTGAGTGACCTTGGCATGTCATTACACTGCTCTGTGCCTCACTGTCCTAGCCGGACCTCATCATAGGGCTTTTGAGAGTCAAAGGCCAGAGTGCTGTCAGTTCTCATGTGTAGAGTTCCCTCCCCTCCTTCCAGGGACTCAGGCTGGGTCTGGGGGTAGGTAACTGCACTGGGAGATCTGGCCCCAACACAGGCTACCCAGGGGGCTTAGAAGGGGCCTCTTAGGTGACTTTCTCCACCAGGAAGCCTCCCACTTTTCCTTTCCCTCCTCTTCCCACAGCAGCCCCCACCCTTCCTACAGAAGCTGCTGACTCCCCATTTCCTCAGTGGTGTGAGCTGCACCCACACAGCTGCCCATAGCCCCTGAGGACGTGAGTGGAGCTGCTGAACCTGGCACAGCTGGGCTCTCCCCATTGGACACCCAGATACCTGCTGTATCCTTGTCCACGGCTGGTGGCTGCCCGGCCCGGGGGCCCCAACTCCAAGGTCCACCCACCTTATTAGGACCAGCACAGAAGGCAGCACAGGTTGTGTGCAGCACCAGAGCTCCCAGCCCAGGGACAAGTGAAGCCTGCAAAGGGGCTGCACATGCACATAGGAGGGACCTGTTGCTAATCTGTGGGGACACATGGACAGGTGGGGCCCTCCTTTGCCCACCATTCTCCCTCCCTCCTCCAACCGCCTCTATATGGAATGTTCTCTTTTCCTCTACACTATCAGTCACCTTCACACCCATTTCTAGACCTAGAGATGTTCAGCTGGAGGCTTCTGACCCCTCCCTGTTGGGGCTGAGAAGAGGAAAGGTTGATGGAGGGCAAGACAGGAGAGGAGCTTCTCATTAACAGCCTTGGGGTGGGGGGAGGTGGGGAAAAGAGATGGGACCATGGAAGTGCGAGAGGGGCACAGAGTGGCGGCTTGGGGGCCAGGGGGTTGGGGGGGGGCTGGAGTGTCCAGGCAAAAATGCACTCAGAATCGTCCTGCCTTTGGAAAGGGACTCTCAGGGGAGATGTGGCTGGGCTTCATCCAGCTAAGGGCCCAGAGACAGCAACAGAGACACCAGTGATTTACTGGACAGGGCATCTTACTTGTCTGAAGCCAAGTCCTGGAGTGGCACCCCACTGTGTATGGCAGATGGCAGGCAGGACATTTCTTGCTAGGGGGTGGGGGGGCATGGCAGAAGCTACTCTTTATAGGAGGAGTTGACATTGGGTTGGCTCATCAGTTACCAGGGAAACCCAATGGCTGAGGCAGGGGGCAAGCAAAGAGGCAATTACTAATTACTAATTAAGCCCTATGATTAAGAGGATTGGATAGTCATACAAGTAGGGTACAGGTGAAGCAGGAAGTGGTCGAGCAGGGGCTGTGCAGAGAGCAAGAGAACAGCCATCTTGAGTGGCTGACCATACACTCCATCCCTACATGCCCTGCAGTCTCAGCTCACCCTCTTCCACTATATTCCTGGGGGGAGGAACAGAGGTGCACTGCAACCAAACCCCACAAATGCAGTGCAGACAACTCAGCAGCTAAAATATCAAGAGTAAGATAGTCAGGATACTAAAGATAGTAATTCACCAGGGGGGGGGGGGGCAAATTTTGGAGCCAGGTGCTTATTGGGTCGATTTTTCATGAAGTCCAGAGGTGAATGACAACGGCGTCTCGCTGTAAACTCAACAATCAGATTCATTTCCAAGTGAGGCCACCGCTGTGGCCCTCCGCTTAGGCTAGGGATGAAATTTAAGGCACAACACAGGAGAAACCATAATCATTAAACCAAACACAACCCGTACCAGCATCCTGAGAAAATAGCATCCTTGCCCGTGGGTTTGTCCTGGCCAGGAGGACCTCACAGCCCATCCGCCCTCAGTTCCCACAGCCGGTGCCAAGCACTGCAGAGATGATATACCAACCAACCCTGGGGTAATATAATGGTGCCATTCTCCATTAGCAGCCTGGATTAATTACCTTAGTGGTCTTAGGTGGGGCCAGGTAGAATATACATGAAATCACTAAATCCCCCTCTAGTCCTACTCCCCACAGGGCAGCAAACCCCAGCCACGGGGATGTACCTGCCAGACCCAGGGCCATTTTCTAGTGTGTTCCCCTGGGGGGGCGGGGGAGTGTTAGAGCCTGTGGTATGGGCAAAAATGAGTTATTGTCCGGATAGTTGGCAACGGTCCTTTGGGAGTCAACAGTTAAACTTGGATGGTATTGACTAGCTGCTTCTGAGTTAACATGGCATAGACGCTGGGATGCTCAGTTACGGCTCAGAGGGCTTGAGTTAGCCTCCTGGTCTGCGTGTTGGGAGAGCGAGTGTCCCGTCTCAACTGTTGTGCAAGTAGTTCATCATTTCAGTTAGTCCAGCAGCAGTGGGGTCGGGGGAAAGGGGATGTCCGTGACCATCATTTTTTTCCTTTTGCTTTTTAGGGCAACAACCATGGCATTTGGAGTTTCCCAGGTTAGGGGTCTAATTGGAGCTATAGCTGCCGGCCTTCGCCACAGCAACAGCCACGCAGGATCCAAGCCGCATCTGCAGCCTACACCACAGCTCACGGCAATGCTGGATCCTTAACCCACTGAGCGAGGCCGGGGATCAAACCTCATGGATCCTAGTCAGGTTCGTTAACTGCTGAGTCATGAAGGCAACTCTGTCCATCATTTTTACCACCCCATTGCTGAACGTCCTGGCTGGCAAAGTGGGTTCCTTGGTCACTTTCGAGGTCCTTTCCCCGTAGGAGAAGCCCCGGAGTATATCCATCCAGATGGTGTCCGTCACAGACTGGTGGCCCCTGCTGTCCACCCACGTGAGTTACCCCAGGCCGGCACCAAGCTTCCGAAGGGGTGGGGCCTCCACCTTCTTTCGCTAAAGATGGTATCTCAGGAGGATCAGCTGTCTTGTCAGGCTGGTGGGGGCCCCAGTGATGCACGTAACTGGACCTAAGACAGCATGTAACTCTACACTCGATGGGCTGCTAGATAAAGTGCTATGCAGACTTCAATAGGCATGGTACTTAGCTACGGTTTGGATTGGGGCAGGCCTGGACTTG
Source organism: Phacochoerus africanus (assembly GCF_016906955.1). Classification (NCBI taxonomy): domain Eukaryota; kingdom Metazoa; phylum Chordata; class Mammalia; order Artiodactyla; family Suidae; genus Phacochoerus; species Phacochoerus africanus. Next base: position 168,402,119 of record NC_062545.1, read on the forward strand.
GGCTTCTGGAAGCCATCCTCTACCACCCAGCTACAGGATAAGTGACTACATACAAGTTACTAGGGTACCTTTCGTGATGTCTTTCACCTGCTGTCAAACATTGTGTAGATTGCACACAGCTGTTGCTCTATCAAGCTACATCCTTCTGCGCTCTTCTATTGCTGGGGCCAGAAGCCAAAGGGTACTCTTGTAATTTTGCCATCACCACAGGCCCCAACCCAATCCTTCCAGGTAGCTGGGGTCACATTCAACTTAGAAGCCTGTCCCTGAGTTAATATCCCTAAAGCCTGTGTCTGTTTAACAGCCACCTGGTCTTGGGTGAAGGCATCTTCCTCCCCTGGGTCCAATCCCAATGAGCCCCCTTCTTCACAAGCCTGTACTGTTGCAAAGGTTGGGCCAGATGAGGGATGAAAGGCCGTCAATAGCCGTGGAGCCCTAGACATGTTTTTTTAGGGCTGGTGGGATGGGGGTATGCTTGCATTTTGTCAGTAACTGCTGAGAGTACCACTTTTGTCTCACCCAACCAGATAACACCCCAGTATCTGACAGATAATCCAGGTCTTTGCACTTTGTCTGCATTCACCAGCTAGCCCTATGCCGTCATGGAAGCCTTGAGCGTGGAGGCTGCTACTCTTTTTCCCGTCTCAGTTCCTTCCATCTTTACAGCAGATGATCCGAGGGGGCTGCAGTTTTTATCCTGGAAGGCGACCCCAGGGTTATCGGGATATCATCAGTGTGATGGATGAGGGACATCTCTCCTGGTGGTCAGCGGCCTCCGCTCTGGGGCGGGGAGCAGCCCTTCATCTGCATCCTGTGGGATGGAGGCTCTCAGCAGGATCCCACAGCTCAAGGGTCCCCCCATTTTTTTTTTCTATGGACACACCCATGCTATGTGGTAGTTCCCAGGCTAGGGGGCTGAATCTGACCTGCAGCTGGCAGCCTACACCACAGCCACAGCAATGTCAGATCCGAGCTGAGTCTGCAAACTGCACCACAGTTCAAGGCAATGCTGGATCCTTAACCCACCGAATGAGGCCAGGGATCAAACATGCATCCTCAATGATACTAGTCAGATTCATTTCCACTGAGTCACGATGGTAACTCTGAGGGTTTCCTTTGGATGGGCCATGACCACTCCAGCCTTCTGTCAGGGAAGCTGCCTTCCTTCAGCCAGGCCCTGTGGCAGGCAAACATCTCTACTTCCCATTTTGTTTCCTAAATCTGGCCATTAACGATTCAGCAGTTTCGGTTTGGGCAGGCCTAGAGTTCCTCTTCTAGTCCCCTAACCTCCGCCTTGGCCACTAGCTCAGTGTCTGTGGCCTTTCTCAGCATCCAAAGCAGTGGCCAGCTCACAGCCACGGGCACCGCCTTGCTGTCTAGGTTTTTTTCCCCGACAGTAACAGCAGCCAACAGTTCACAACTCCCTTAGGGAGTCAAGGGATTTCCTGTGGTCTCTTGTTTTTTTGTCTTTTTGCCGTTTCTTGGGCCGCTCCCACAGCATATGGAGATTCCCAAGCTAGGGGTTGAATCGGAGCTGTAGCTGCTGGCCTATGCCAGAGCCACAGCAACGTGGGACCTGAGCTGCGTCTGCAACCTACACCACAGCTCACAGCAACGCCGGATCCTTAACCCACCGAGCAAGGGCAGGGATCGAACCTGCAACCTCATGGTTCCGACTTGTTAACCACTGAGCCACGACGGGAACTCCCAATTTCCCATAGTCTCTTGGCGGCCCCCACTCATCAAGGAGAGATGCCAGGGTTCCCTGGTGGCCTAGCAGTTAAGCATTGGTCAGTGCTGTAGCTCGAGTTCAATCTCTGGCCCAGGAACTTCCATGTGCCAGGAGTGGCCAAAGAAAAAAAAAAGACAGATGTCACAGGGCTCCATACTCGAGTAGACGACCACCCCTAGTTTCCCCTAAAACTTTCCATTTTCCAGTGCTCAGGGGGGCTTTGTTGGCCTCTTGGCTGGCTTGCCCATTGGTGGCCTAAGCCTTGTAGTAGCCCAGCCTTCAGACCAGAGAAGGAGCCTGGAGACAGTAACAGAGAAACCAACAACTTGTTAGACAGGGGAACTTACCCATCCAAAGCAACATCCTGGAGATGCACACCTACGGCGAACAGCAGGCAGAAGAGAGCAGCAGTCCTCTCCACCCCCAGGACCAGAGGCTACCAGTTATAGGGGGAATTGATGTCAGGTGGGCTCATCAGTTACCAGTGACTAGTTAAGCCTTATAATTAAGAGAATTGGATAGTTATGTGGGTAAAGCAGGGGCCAGTTGAGCAAAGGATAGAGAGAGCAAGAGGACAGCCATCTTTTTTTTTTTTTTTTGTCTTTTTTGTCCTTTTTAGGGCTGCACTCTCAGCATATGGAGGTTTCCAGGCTAGGGGTCTAATTGGAGCTGGAGCCACCAGCCTACGCCAGAGCCACAGCAACGCCAGATCCAAGCTGCATCTGCGACCTACACCACAACTCACAGCAATGCCGGATCATCAACCCACTGAGCAAGGCCAAGGATCGAACCTGCAACCTCATGGTTCCTAGTCAGATTCATTTCCGCTGCGCCACGACGGGAACTCCGAGGACAGCCATCTTGAATGGGCAGACCACACACATGACATTTCCTTGGCTTCAGGTCAGTGTGTGCTGGGGTTTGGGGCTGTGTGTCTCCAAAGGCACCCCAACTGACATACCCTTGCCAGCTCCTTTTTTCTGTTTTTAGGTATCTCTCCTGATTGAAAACACCTGCAGAGGGTGGTGGTTCCCTTCGGGTCCAATTACACAAAAATTCACCAAGCTGTATGCTTTACTGTGCTGTATGTGTGCTACACTTCAACTCAACCTGAGAAGCAAAACCCACCTCAACATAATTTGGGGGCAGAGATTTTAGTCACCCAAAGGGCCCCGTCGCCAGAATTTCTGATTCAGTCAGCAGAAGAGCAAGAATTTGCATTTTCCTCTGTCATCCAGATGCTGCCCATCAGGGCCCCACTTTGAGGACCACTGACCTAGAATCTTGTAGGCGGGGTGAAGCCAGGTTGCAGTTAAGAAGTATTTCTAGGGAATGGTTTTCACTAAACTGCCCAAAGAGACCTTGGTCAAGAGAAACACAAATCTCCAAGGCTCCAATAATTTGCTGTGATTTCCTTTCAATTCTAAACATCACTTTTAGACGTAATTTATTATTCACTTTTTTTTGTTTCTTATCAAGCATCCCCTAAATTGTATAAGCTTCAGACCCCACCTAAGCAGGCCTACGCCTGCTCAGAAGATATCTATAAAGAACTTCTGTGGAGAACAGGCCCTGGAGAGGCTTTGGAGGAGCAGTGGCCTAGAGGTGGGAAAGAGTCAAATGAGGTTGCTGGACAGGTGGGGGCCCTTGTGTGTTGAGAGGCCAGAGCCGACTCTGAATTAAGAAAATGCAGATTATGACCTGCTGAGTGAGGGCACGATCCACCCACATGGGGGCAGCAGGGAGCTCCCTCCACATCCAGCTCCCACTTTGGGGAAGTGAAACCCATGGGGTCATTTTGACTGAATGCACAGTCTCAATACATCCCCACAAAGGAAGTAAAGTCACAAGATTTATTATTGCAGATCCCAGAATCCAGGGGGCACAAGGAGCCAAGGGAAGGGCCATCCTCCATCCCAGGCCTTAAGGGAGCAGGAGATGGAGGACAGCAAGCACCTGGTATTTATGAGGTGGGGGTGGGGACAGAGGCTGCTAACTTTTCATGGGTTTAAATTCTTAGGTGGTTATTTTATTTATTTATTTTTTAAGGGCCACACTCATGGCATACGGGGGTTCCCAGGCTAGGGGTTAAATTGGAGCTGCAGCTGCCGGCCTACACCACAGCCACAGCAACACCAGAGCTGAGCTGGATCTATGACCCACACCAGAGCTCCTGGAAATGCCGGATCCTTAACTCACTGAGCAAGGCCAGGGATTGAACCTGCATCCTCATGGATGCTAGGCAGATTCGTTTCTACTGTGCCATGATGGGAAATCCCTTAAGTGGTTATTTTAAAAGGTGCCCAGGAAAAGCAAAACAGGAACTCACAGCTGGAATCCTAAACTCCAGTCTTTATGTCCAGACTCTGGGTGGGAGAAGGGTTATCACACTAGAATGCAGAGGCAGCAATTCTGAAAAACAAAGCTGCTTTCATCAAAAGGTGTTTTTCTCATCACAACATGGCCTATGATGGTGCAAGCATTTCCCGTCCCATGCAGCCTCCTCTGTGTTTTCTGCTAAGAGTAGCTCAGTGAGTCCCTGGTGGCTGCACGGTGACTCTCAAAGACCAAGAGCTGAGGCTCCAAGGGATCAAATGATTTGCCCAAGGCTAAGTGCCAACTTCTCACAGACCAGCCTCCCTGCCTTCCCACCAAGGGCATCCTCTGCTTCAGCCTCTGGAACAGGGGGTCAGAGGTGACATCTCTGAGGGGCAGGTCTGGAGAGGCCCGGTCCCAGCCCCCAGACGCCTCTGAAGACAGCTGGCACTAAGAGGCCTTGCTTCCTGGAGGCCCCCAACCTACTAAGTGGCACGGAGGGCAGCACCTGCTCTCAGATGGGGGCATAAGGGGCTGAGTGGGCCCTCAGGGTCTGCCCAGGGCTACTGCCTAGGCCCCAGACCAGCCACTCCTTTCCCAGCTTCACCCTCCTCCTCCCAAATTCGCACCCCAAGAAGCAGCAGCAGCAGCAGGCAGGCTTGGATTCACACCGCCTTTATTCACACCCCTCAGCCCAGATGCTGCCAGCAGACGGGACTCACGGGGCTGGGAGGGACCCCTACATGAAAGGAGAATCTGAGGCACAGGGCTCCCTGAGAGCACAGGGGAGGAGGCAGGGCCTCTGAGCCGCCTGTGGGATTCTGCTGGGAAATCAGCTGTGGGAGACCTGGCCCAGTGTCTGGGGAGGTGGGGGCAGAGGGGGTCCCGGGATGAGGCCTCCTTCTTCTGGGCGCAGGGCCTTGGTGTGGGGGAAGGTGTAGATTCAGGCTGAGACAAGATGTCCCCGCCCCTGCTGAGGGGCTCAGGGCACAGTGCAAGTAGGGAGAACTCTGCCTCCAGCTGCCACTAAAAACCTACGGTTGCGGGGAGAGGGTAGAGACAGCTGCTGGCAGAGCTACGTGGCTGGGGCACAGCCGCTGCCAGGCGCCAAGATCAGGTTAGGGGAAGGGCTGGTCTCTGGCTCCCCGCAGCCTGAGGTTCGGTGAGGATCTGGGGTGTGTACCCTCCCAGGGTAGGAGGGGGCAGGGGCCGGGTAGAACCACTCATCCCTCCCAAGGGGTGCACTTTGCTCATGAACACACAGCAAGTTCATGTAACCTGTGTCATCAGGCCTCCAGGGTCTGGGCGGGTCTGAGCAGTGAGCCAGGTCGGGGGGGTGACAGGCCAAGTCCCCTCCTGACCTCTGCCCCACTCAGGCCTCTCTTGTGCAGCTACTGGAAGACCCCCAGGAGAAGAGACAGCCCTGAGCAGTGGGAGTGAGGGCCTGACTCCAGTCAGGTGCACAGGAGGACAGGGCCCAGGGCCTGGCCGGGACACACTGCCTCAAACCAGATCCCGTCCTGAGAAGAGCCAAACCGCAGAGACTTGACCAAAACAAGTGACTCTCACAGTGACACTCACTGTGCGTGCACACACCAGCACACGCACACACCCCATCCATGTGCACAACGCAAACTCACGCACACGTGCTCTCAGCCACGCACACATGAGACAGACACAGACACACACCCACATGCTCAGACACCCTCAATGGCCCACCTCCCACCCGGCAGAGCACCAGCAGCCAGGGCCGGGGGCTCAGTGTCGGCTGCTGACATGGAGCGTGTAGAAGGCCCAGGGCTCAGGGACATAGATGACACCTGGGTACTTCTTCCTTAGTACAGGGTCATTCCACAGCCAGGCGACCCAGAGCGCTACCAGCAGGAGCGTAATGGCAAAGGAGTAGAAGAGGAAGAGGCCGTTGCTGTCCAAGAAGAGGCACTTGCGCTTCTGGTGCAGGACCAGGGCCAGCATCGCGAAGAAGGTGAAGATGAAGAGGATGAAGATCTGGCCCTCGGTGACCAGGTACCTGAGGAGACCAGTGGAGGAGGGGAGGTGGTCTCCACCACAGCCCACCCTGCCCACATCCCTTCCTCTACCCAAGTACCAGGCTGCCGGTCCAGTCAGTCCCAACAGCGAGTGCATCGAGTGAGGAACCACGTCGCCCTGCGCTGTGGTCCACATGCAGCATACTGATTTGCCTTGTAGAGTTACTGTTATTTATTTATTTACTCATTTATTTTTAGGGCTGCACATGAGGCATATGGAGGTTCCCAGGCTAGGGGTCAAATTGGAGCTACAGCTGCCGGCCACAGCCACAGCCACGGCAACATGGGACGCGAGCCAAGTCTGTGACCTACACCACAGCGCATGGCAACGCCAGATCCTTAACCCATGGAGCAAGGCCAGGGATCGAACCTGCAACCTCATGGATACTAGCTGAGTTTGTAACCTGCTAAGCCACGATGGGAACTCTTAGAGTTACTATTCTTTAAAAAGCGAAGTTAGCTGCCAATATTCAGCAGATGAGCTCTGGTTTTCATGGTAGGCTTGTATTCCCTTGTGACAGGGAACTGATCAGAGGAGAAAGCAACAGCTGTTCTGCAGCTTGCCACAGTCCCCACCATTCCCTACTGCCTTGCTTGATGCATTTGAGTTTTGGGATGCAGTTTCAGTGTATGGGGTTGTCATTACTGTCTCCCTGTGGACTGGGACAGTCTTATCTCCCAGGGTTCCCTCCAGCTCTTAAGGCAGTACCTACACATGGCCAGGACTCAGAAACACTTGGGAGAGGGCTTCTGAGAAGCTATCTGGTCCACCTGCCCCTAGAGAAAACCACAATGCTGACCCATAGCTCTGCAACCTAGTGGCTGTGTCACCTTGGGAAATTCACATGACATCTTGGAACCTGTTTTCTTACTCATAAAGGGGGCATACGTGGCCCTATCTCTCAAGGTTAATGACAAAAAACCATGCTCTTGGAAAAGCATATCATTCAATAAGCAGCCTTCTGCAGTCGCCGCTGCACTAATGCGCCGTGGGTAAGAGCCGGCCGAAGCTCCTCTTGCCTCCCTCTTCCCCTCCAGCTGTAACTGCCACCCATTCTTTTTAATCCTATCCTCAGCAGGTGTACAGATTCGCCCTGGCACCCCTGGAGGTGGGTTGGAGCTGGCCCCAGGACAGGAGGCCTGTTTCATTTGGCTGGAGACTCCCCACCAGAGAAGGGTCAGTCCTTTACAGGATACCCACAATTCCCAGAGGAGCCTGTCCCCAGAGCAGAAGTGAAGAGGAGGGTTAAGAGCCTGACTAAGGCCTGGGTCCTCTGGAAGGGGAAGAGAGAGCTGGAGGGAAAAAGAAACCAGGCGGGGAGCCCCTAAGGCCACAGAATCCCCCCACCCCATCTGTCCTTGTCATCTCCATGATGCTTTACAGTTTATGGAGCCCCCTTCTCTCTCCCGGATTCTCACCGTGTCCCACAGAGAGACAGGCAGGTGTTTCCCCCACTTCACAGAGGAGGAAACTAGGCCCGTACAGGCCTTGGCACTGCAGATGGATTCTATTGGCCCCAAGACAGCACTCTGAGTGTGACAAGGTCACACTCAGACCTGGCTTTCTGGTAAAGAGCGGTCACCATAAGGCAGTGTCACAGTCCCCACTAGAAGAAGAGAAAGAGCAGGGACCTCAACAGGGAGCGTCTCACCCGGGGTCACTCGGCAGCTCTGTGCTCCAGTGCACACTTCACTGCCTGGCTCACCGAGTGCCCCGCCCCTCTCCCACCCCAGGTCCGACGTCCACTCACCAGTAGTACAGGCCACTGGGCACCACCAGGAGCAGGGCCGCCCCCGGCATCACACTCTCAGTCTTGGTGGGAGTGAAGCAGCCGCTGAAGTACATGAAGAGGATGAGGAAGAAGGGGATGTACCTGCAACAGGGAAGCCGGTGTCTCTGAGGCCTGCCTGGCTGCCCTGCCCACCCACCCACCCAAGGGTCTCATCCCCACCCCTTCTTGTACTGGTTCCCCACACCATCCCAGGCAGTGTCACTTCACGGTTTACAAAGAAGCCTGGTTTGGGTGGGGGCGCTCTTCCCTGACAACCCTTCCCAGGTAGGGGGTCCAGAAAGGAAGCGGGATGTTGGGTGGGCCTCTGATCCCTGAGCACATGCGGATCAGAGGCCCACAGGCTAGGGGGTGCGGGTGGGGGGCAGGTCCCTCCCATACCACCCTGGCCACCTTGCCCACTCCGTGTGCAGGTGGGGTACCTCTGCCTCACCGACACACCCAAACACCAGCAGCCTCGGACTCTCACTGGCCTGGAAATGGGTGCACCCAGCAGGGCTGAGGAGGGAGAGGCCTGAGGTCTGTGTTTTAGAAAAAGGGTGGGGGGCAGAGCACCTGTTGGAGGCCTCCAAGGAGCTCTGTGAAGACACAGCCTCACTCTCTTTCCAAACACACACGTCTGGTACACTGTCTCCTGCCTCCACACACAGGCGCTTGCCCACCGCCTGTGCCGTCTCTCCTGAGCCCTCCCCCTTCCCATGCACCACCTGGTCGCATGACCCGCTTCCCGCTGCCCCGCCTGGGGCCTCCACGCGCTCCCACTCCTCTCGGCTCCTTCATTTCTCCAAGCCTCTGCTGCTCTCTCCTCCTCCTTTCCCCCTCCTTCCAAGGGTAGGGTCCTGTGGCCAAGGCCGGGGAGAACTGCCAAGAGGGCCTATCTGTCCAGGGACCCGCTGACTTTCCAGGCCCCCCACAGACCACGTACAGGGCACATGTGACATGAGGGTCACTAACTTCAACCCACGTTCACAACCCCGCCCACAAGATGCCAAGCTCATCTTGTTTATAAAATGGGGGTCGGAACAGATGCCTGCCCCCAGCCAGGGCCCTGAATCTCCTGTGGCTGAGCCTGCATTTGTGAGGTTTGTGCCACAGTGGGTGAAGAGGTAGGAGGGAGAAGCTCCTCTGGGAGTTTGGAGGAGCGTGGTGGGGTGGGGGGGGCACTGACAGCACCCCCACTCCCACCCGGCCCCCCAACCTGGTCCAGCCAGCCCTCCTCACTCAAAGCTTCCTCTCCTCCTCCACGCCTAAGACCCCAAGACCCAGACCGCGGCCAGACAGGGCGGGGTCCCCTCGCCTTTCTCATTCCCATCCCCAGAGCTGGGAGGGAGGGGGTTGTTTACGGCGCAGCAGCCTCAGCCCAGGGAGCACAGCCGCTCGCTGCCCTCTAGTGGCCACCGCGGGCACCGCGGGCTGGAAGGGGCGGAGGGCTTCGCGGCTGGAGCCAGGGCCCCGCTGCCCCGCGCAGCCCAGGCGCGGCGCCCCCACCCCCACCCCCGGAAGAGCACGCCATTCCAGCCGCTGCGCTGGAGACCTGGAGACCCAAGGCACTTGTTCGGTGTCACCAAGGCCTGCGAGGCAGAGCTGGCTGGGGCCATGGGGCCCATCACTCACCACAAGGAGTGGCCCAGGTACTCGTCGTAGTAGTAGAGCAGCTCAAAGGAGTCGATCTGGGGGCAGCAGAAGCGACACAGGGGAGAGGGGGAAGGGCTTCAGCGAGGGTGCCCAGGCCCGCGCAGCCCGCGGGCCACCACTCCCCTCCCCCACACCCAGGCCTCCCCAGCTGCTCTCAGTCCCTCCCTACCACGAGGAGGGAGCCCAGGTGGGAGCCCGTGTGCCGTCTCCTGGTAACACAGGAGCATCCTGGCCTGGCCACTGACCTTCCCTCCCCAGGGCACCGGGATGGGTGGGGCAGTCTCTCTGGCCTCCAGGACAGACTGTGCCCAGAGGGCTTGTATGCAGTGAAGCGGTCAGGGGTGCTCACCAGCGTCTCTGGCTTGAGATTCTTGATGATGGGGTTCTCTCGGACCGACAGGTGGTTCTGGTAGCCGCTGAAGATCAGGCGGTGGTTTACGGAGTCGCCCACCAGGTGGATGCTGGCGCCCATGATAAAGGTGATGATGCTGACGTAGATCATGGAGCGTGGCAGGGTGCGAGGGGACCGCTCGATGAGCTGAGGTCAGAGGGAGGCCGGGCAGCATGACCCCTGCCCCTGTCAGGATAGGAGACACCCTCTGCTTCCCTCCCTCACACCTGCAGTGAGAAGGACGCCACCAGCTGGAAAGTCACTCTCAAACTGGTAGGTCCCTTTAGTGGGGGCTGGTGAGTCTCCAGAGTCTCACTTGCCCCCTGTGAACCGGAACAGCGCCTTCTTTTCCCAGGGAGGAAACAGACTCAGCTGGGTCAGCTCATTGCCCAGCATCACACACAGCCATGTCCTGGAGGTGACCACCAGGCCTTCAACACAGGCATCCAGGCTCCAGGCCTTGCCCTCCCACCACTCGCAGTTCTGCTCCTGGTTGGGGCTGGCCTGCTGAGACCCACTTTTGGTTTTTGTTTGTTTTTTTCTTTTAGGGCCGCACCTACAGCATATGGAGGTTCCCAGGCTAAGAGTCTTATCGGAGCTGTAGCCGCCAGCCTACCAGAGCCACAGCAACGCCAGATCTGAGCCATGTCCGCAACCTACACTACAGCTCACAGAACGCCGGATCCTTGACCCACTGAGCAAGGCCAGGGATCAAACCCGCAACCTCATGGTTCCTAGTCGGATTCATTCCTCTGTGCCACGACTGGAACTCTGACCCTCCCATTTCTGAGCAACTGACCAAACTACTTAAAGACTCCTCAGAATTCTGACATTATATCATCTTACTTTCTGGAGATTTGAAATGTTTCTCTAAAAACAAAATGATAGGGATAGTAGAAGGTGATAGTTGTTTTAAAAGCCCTTATTTGGCAAAACACAAAGCCAGTAGATCTGCCGGGAGCTGTGGTGGAGGTGGCATCTCCCAGCGCCCTCTAGGAGCAAGCTCTGTGCTCCCAGAGGTCTCTCAGGTAAAGAGTTCACCCTCCTTTGCTGCCCTTCCTGCCATCTGCCCCCCACCCCGCCCACCTTCTCAGCTGGTCCCTGACCTCTCCCTGGGCAACCCAGCCACCCCTTGTGCCTGAGCCTCCCCAGATGTGTTATGGTTCCTCAGGCATGGCCTTGTCTCAGGTCCTCCTGCCTGAAGGTCTCCCCCAGGCATACCAGGTGGAGGCCCACATCAGAGCCCCTCCTTGGGGAGGCCTTCTCCATCCCTCCTGGGCAGAGACAACCCTGCCTCTCTGGGGGCCCTCAGGGTAGAGGAAGGGGTGAGGCTGGGAAGCGGGGGCAGGGAGCCTAGAAGTGTACCTTGAGCAGGAGAAAGGGTGTGATGATGTTGTAGGCCATGTGGAAGTAGTCCCCCACACTGGGCTTGCTGAGCGGAAACCATTCAAGAGGGAACACCAGCTGCGGAGCAAGGGGAAGAGTGACATTCACCGGGCACAGCCCCCTAAGGCCCTCAGAACCTCCTCGGCACCCACTGAATTCTCTGCGATCTCTGGGGATCCTCTCGGCAGCACTGAGGTGAAGGTGTCTTCAGACAGACAAACTGAGTCCCAGAGAAGGTAAAGAGACTTGTCCCCAGGCTCACGGCCTGACCCTGTGTCCCCAACTAAAAGTCCCTGGGTTCTAGCCTTAGTGTGGGAAACTCCTCTGGGACTCCGTTCTGCCACCAACTTTCCGGGTGACCCTGGGCAAGTCCCTCCCCTCTCCAGGCCTCGGTTTCCCCATCTATAACACAAGAAATGTGGCCCTGGGGTCTACATGGACCCTTGGGATCTGGCATGATGACAAGATCTCCTGGCCACCTGGGCGTAGAAAAAGACTCTATCCCCTGAGCAGAGGGGCCACTTCCACATCAGGCTGAAACTACACATTATGAAACAAAGGAAAAATAAGTTCTACACAGCAGCTTCAGTTCTTCCTTCCCTACCTTCCCCGAGAGAGGCAGGGGAGCCAGGGCCGTCCCTCTGTCTGGAATGCCCTTGTTCTTCCTACTGGTCTACCCCAGGAAGTCCCAGCCTTGTCAGGTCAGTGTGAAAACCCCTATTTGGGGTCAAAACACTTCCCCACCCTCATCCTGCCAAACTGTACCTCCCGTATCTGCTGACTGAGAACATGTGTAATCATCATACATTTCAATCAAAAATTTAAATATTTACCTCTTTTAATGAAAAAAATGCCATGCTTGGAGCTCCCTTTATGGCTTGGTGGTAATGACCCCGAGTAGTATCCATGAGGATGCAGGGTCGATCCCTGGCCTTGTACAGTGGGTTAAAAGATCCGGCATTGCCATGAGCTGTGGTGTAAGCCACAGACTCAATTCAGATCTGGCATTGCTGTGACTGTGGCATAGCCTGACAGCTGCAGCTGTGATTTGACCCCTAGCCTGGGAACCTCCATATGCTGAGGGTACAACCCTAAAAAAGAAAGAAAAAGAAAAAAATGCCATGCTGGATAAAGCCAACTTACAGAAATAAAACTCCCAGGATACAAGAATCTCAATCTCTTTCTTACTTGCTGTGTGTTTGCATCTCTGTATCTTTATCTATGGCAAGATATATATGTTGGCTGAAATAATCTTTGTGATAGAAAAATACCAGAAATAAACAAGTCTTCAACCAAACAGGGCTAGCTGAATGCACTATTTTTTTTTTTTTTTTTGCTTTTTAGGGCCACATCTGTGGCATATGGAGGTTCCCAGGCTAAGGGTCAAATCGGAGCTGTAGCTGCCACCCTACGCCACACAGCAGTGTGGGATCCAAGCCATATCTGCGACCTTAACTCACTGAGCAAGGCCAGGGATTGAACCCACAACCTCATGGTTCCTAGTCGGATTTGTTTCCACTGCACCATGATGGGAACTCCTACTTTTATAATTTGTAAAAAGTTTTATTTTGTTGTTATTAGAAATTTGGAACTATCATGTATACATTTGAAAAGCTCCAGTGTATACACAAGCTTTTCAAATGTATATTCTTCTGCTGAGCCTACTTAGGGTTACAGTGGCTACAGCAACTCTGAGCAGTGGGGGGGAAGTGATTTGCCCAACAGGAGATCTATTAGGCCAGATGAGGCTGAATCCTAGTGAGATGGGACAGCCATGGAGCTCACGCCTGGTCTCATCTCCCCTGTCCCTATAACACGAGTTTGATGGGCAGCTGCTTTGTCCCTCAGTATCTGGGACCTTCATGCTGCAAAGGGGCTCAGAGCAGTTAGTCCAACCAGTCCTCTTAGAGGCGAGAGAACCAAAGTCCAGACAACAGTGATTTGCCCAACATCACTGACAAACCTGACTGGTTGCATTGACTCATGGCTCAGTCCTTTTTCTTTCACCTGTATTTTTTTTTCTTCTTTTTTGACACCCTGTGACATATGGAATTTCTGAGCCAGAGATCAGATCCGAGCCATAATTGCACAGTTGCAACCTATGCTACAACTGAGGCAATATTGGATCCTTATCCCGCTGTGCTGGGCCGGGGATTGAACCGCATCCCAGTGCTACAGGGATGCCACCAATCCCACTGAACCACAGCGGGAATGCCTACCTTTGGTTTTTTTTTTTTTGGCTGTGCCTTTGGCATGTGTAATTCCTGGCCAGGGATCAAGCTGGCGCCACAGCCACAACCCAGGCCATGCAGTGACAACACTGGATCCTTAACCCACTGAGCCACATAGGATCTCCCTCACCTACATTTAAAAAGCAACATAGAAGCCTTATGGAAAGCTTGCAGAAAGGAGACCCAACATCTGCCATACCTCCTTCCCAACACTGCAGCCAGGAAGCTTTTCTTCTTCCCTTTCAACACCTTGATCCCATGTGGACACAATTATCAGCGTTGTTACTGACTGGACATCAGTATACATGCCACTTAGGCATCTTTTTTCTCCTTAAACCTTCCAGGCTGTTCTGTAGTCTCCACAATTCCTGTTTAATCCCCAGGGAGCATCTCCTATACCGCATGTAGCAAAGTTGATTTACCAGTCCCTACCGCTGGACAATGAAGTCACTTCCAAGTTGCTATTATAAGCAACACTGCAATGAACACCTTTGGTACAGAGACTGTCTTCTTCCTGATTATATCTCCAAGGAAGATTCTTGGAAGGGGTCTTACTGAGTGAGGAGAGATGAACATATTAGGGCTCTGGATATTTACATGACAAAAGCGGGTGGCTCTAGGGGCAGATGCTGGCTCCTTCACTTGCTGGTTGGGTGACCCTGAGCCAGTTACTTACCCTCTCTATCCTCAAGTCTTCTCAACTATACAGTTGAGATTAATAATAGCACTGACGTGAGAACTACCTACGTTTAAACACGTAAAAAGCTTGGAACAGACTAAGCACTCAATGTATGTTAACTGCTATTTCTACCTTACTGTTGTTATTAATATTCATTCAGTACAAGTATACTGAGCTCATCTCTTGCTAGGCACTATTCTAGGTATTAGTTATCACCTTGACAAACTGCCTTCCCTACGGGCTTTGCATTACCACATTAGCATGTATGAGGTGTCAGTTTCAGTGTTGGATATTGTTATTCTTACCACCCACATGCAACAATTAACTCATTAATGAACATGACGTTGTAAAAGAGGACATCAAAAGCATAAAATGTGGGGGAAGTAAGAAAATGCAGATTTCCCCCTCCATGATGTATTTGAGCCTGTATGACTACCAGTCTAAAGCAAGTAGCTATAGGAAAGGGTTAATATATTTGAAAAACAGGGCAACCACAAATCAAAAACATACAGTAGATTCACAAAAAAAGCAAAAAGAAGAGGTCATAAGCATCTAATGCAAAAACACACTCATAGAGAACAGACTTGTGGTTGCCAAGGGGTGGGGCGGGGGGGGGAAGGATTGGGAGTTTGAGATGAGCAGAGGCAAACTGTTATATAGAGGATGGATAAATAAGGTCCTACTGTCTAGCACAGGGAACTATATTCAATATCCTGCGATAGACCATAATGGTAAAGAATATGAAAACTGAGTCAATTTGCTGTAGGGCAGAAATTAACACAACACTGTAAATCGACTACGATAAAATGTTTTTAAAAATTAACATCTTGGAACATGGTGGTCCTCACTCAATTTTTTCACCTTCTATCTATCTGTCTATCTATCTATCTATTAATTACAAGTCAGGGGCTTCAGTGGCCTTCCAGTATTAATCTCTGTAGAGGCTACTGCTGTACCATGATGCATGAAATAGCCTTACAGGGAAGGGGACAGTTTCACCAGAAGGCACTAAAAATTACTCAAGGCTCAAGTCATACGATATGCAAAGTCAGCCTATACCCTTCACCTCCAGAAAAACAATACAATCCTAAGGCTCGGGGACAGCTGATGGGATCCTTTCCCATACCTCACTCTCTGACTTGGTGCTTCGCTTAAGCCTGGATATGGGATATGGGGGGGGCAGGTGCACAGTATGACTATTCAGGCCCTCCAGACCCCACCCTCCTCAATGATGGCTGGTCCCAGATGTAGAACTAAAGAACATGAAAGCATCCAGGTCTATTCTCAGTTTTCTGGTAGGGGCAATGGCTGGTCTGAGGCCACTCTCTTAATTCATGTCACTTTGTCTCTTCACTGCTGGCTCGGGCTCTGTCTGCAGCTTCACACTCACCATGGCAATGGGGCGGCCAAAGTCCAGAATCCAGTTCTGCAGTGTGAAGTAGAACCAGAGATCAAGGTGGAAGGGAGCTGTGCTGGCAGCCTCATCAGCCTTGACGGAGCTGTGCCTGGGAAAGGAGCAGACGAGAGGGCTCAGCTTTTCCCTCGTGGGAAGCTTCACCCCTCGGATGAGCCAGCGATTTGGAGGCAGGAGGAAACACACATGATTAAGTTCTAGGAAAAGGTTCTGCTGGAAATACTGTGGTCTAGGGGAAGGCAGCCTGGGAGCGGACTCCATCTGCCCTAACCTTAATTCCTCTATCATTCCTCACCTATAGAATGATGGAGAAGTCAGATGGGGCAAAGAATGCAAGTGTGGCTGAAAAACATGAAACATGGTGATGGATGGTGATGGCTAATCTTCATTGAACACTTTCAATATTCCAGGCACTATTACAGCTGTTCACATGTGTTATCTCATTTAACTCTCTTAATCCTCAAAGAAACACTAGAACACTACTCTGATTTCACACATGAAAAAAATAAGGCCCAAGATGTTAAGTAACTTGCCAAAAGCTATAGAGCTAAATATTTGATCCTAAATGATGATGTTCCAGAGCTTTTTTTTTTTCATATTTTGTCTTTCTTTCTTTTTTTTTTTAAGGGCATATGGAAGTTCCCAGGCCAGGAGTCCAATCGGAGCTACAGCTGCCGGCCTACAACACAGCCACAGCAACATCAGATCAGAGCTGGTCTGCGACCTACACCACAGCTCGCGGAAACGCTGCATCCTTAACCCACTGAGTGAGGCCAGGGGCTGAACCTGTGTCCTCAAGGATACTAGTCAGGTTTAACCACTGCATCATGATGGGAACTCCCCAGAGCTTATTTTTTTTAACCTCTAGCCCATCACCATATCCCCAGTGATTGGTCCACAGGATGGGCATATGACCTGAGCTGGACCAATCAGAGCCCTCTAGTGAGACATGCCTTATAGACTACAAACTGGGATGAACAGGGGGCTTCCCTTTCCCTTGGTTTCTGAACCATGAGGAGGTCGGAACAGGGCTGCTGGTGTCCTCCTTCTCAGCAATCCAAAGTGAAACCTAAGAAGGAAGTCAGCAGGGACAAGGTGAAGCGAGAGACATGAGACTGAGCACCATCTGACAACACATCTTTGGATGCCTATCCCTCCTGCAACAGATCAGCTGAAGTTCAAGGAACGTGCCTGTGCCGCCACCTCCAAGAATGCTTCCTGGAGAAAGCTTTTCCCAAAGCCCACCACAGGGAGCGCTTCATCCCTAACTCCCAGTCCGGCCATGACGTCACAGAGCTGGAGATTTGCTCTTATCTAGACCCTCAAGAAGGGTGATTTTAAGGTTCTCTCAACTCACCAACTTCCCCAACAGAGGACAAATCCTCTTTACAGCATCCCTGCCACTACGTGCATAAGCAGCCCGCTACTCCTAAGATGACGGATGTGTGAGTTTTGGTGCCCTCTTAGTGCCAAGACCAGGAGCTATGTCATGTGACTCTGCAGTCTCCAGAGCCCTCAGTTCTGTACCTGATTACAGGCCAATATAAAACAGTCTCAATCAGCAGTTACTCATTCTTTTCAGTGGCAAACATCAGCTTAGAGGCACCGTGAAGGTTTTCCTCTGTCAACACTTACTGCTTCTATAACTTTCTGGGGCCCCTTTCAGCCAGTTCCAAGAATGGTCCATGCTGGGCTGATAGAGCAACACAGAGACAGGGAGGCAAACTCTTAGGGGATCTCATCATCCTCTGGTGGCCACAAGACAGATAGAAGGGGGTCTTTCCTAGGTCAGCTAAGTCTGCCTGTCCCCTCCTCTACTCAGCACTCCAGCACTTAACTGAGTGCCGACTGTGTGCTACGCTAGGAGCTTCCTCTGCACCTTCTCATATAATCCCCACAGTAGTACCAGGAGGCTCCCACTTTGCAGATGGGGATACTGAGGCTTAAAGGGTTAAGGGCTTAACCAAGGTTACCCCTCCAAGAAGAAGCTGCATCACCTATTCCTTTTTCAGCCTATTTCCCACTCCTTGCTTCTTCTGGTGAGATATGATGTTTCCTGGGCCACAGGGAGGCCCAGTGATCCAGGCCAGCCCAGTGGGACTTTTCCAACTAGAGTTGGAAAAAGCACCTTCCTTTCTGGTATGGGGGTGCCAAGGATGAGAGCCCAGGGCTGCCTGTGGCCAAGGTTCCAGTCTCAAGGGACAGCCAGGCGAGAACGAAGCAGCCCTGCAGAGAGGAGCAGGGGAAAACTACAGGCAAAGCCCTGAGAGGGTTCACATTCCCAGTTCCACGCATCCTCAGGGCCATGGTTTGGCCATGTGAGGCAGTACATTCTGTTTTGCAAGGGGCGATTTCTGTTACTTGCAATCCAGGAGTCCTAAAGAGCAGAGAATTCAAATCTGGGTCTATATGGATTCAAGACCTGTGCTCTAAGTAGTGTGATATTCTGTTTCTGATTATTATAAGCTATGTGGCACAGCAGGAGATCAAGATAAGAGAGGGATCAGTGTGGCCTAGAGCAGGATGCCTAGCCTGCAGGAAGGAAAGGAGCCTGGAAACCCCAAAGGGTAGAGGTAACTAGGCAGAAAAGCAGCAAGGGAGCAGGATCCAAGGCCTGGAGTTGGAAGTGAGAAAGACATAGGAGGGAGCAGAGCTGCCTGGCTTACTGCAGAAGGAAGAGAAGGGAGGAGCTGCTGCGCCTTCAGACTGGGCAGATATTCAGAAACTAACCCTGAAGAGTGTCTGAGATGCATCTGAAATGAGGGACTTATTTTTGGTTCTATACACACAAGGGTGAAATACCTGACCTGATGAAAAGTGGGGCCCCACCCTGCCCCTTGCCCTCAATGACCATCAGGGCAAGACCTCACAAAGCCACTGGTGACAATCCCCAGGCCTGAAGAACTTGGACAGAGAAGGAGTATAACAGCCTTCAGTCTTTCATTCTGGAAACCTCCAAACTGGGCCAAGAGCAGGATGTCTGGTACAGGAAATAAAGGCATTTGGAGAACCTGGGGAGCACCGCAGGGTGGTCTCGGGCAGGGTGGTGTCTGCTGTGGACACCAAGCAGAGACTAGGGGCAAGGGAACTATTTCCTCCTCCACTTCAACGGGCAGCTCGGTCAGTGGGGATCCCTGGCATGAGTCCAGCCTGGCTGAACAGGGCAGGAAAGAAAAGGGCAGGTGCAGGACAGACACCAAGCTCGGGAATCAAGATTGGTGAGCATCTGACTGGTTTTTGTCTGCTGGGACTCTGAGCAAGGGAGGCAGATCAAGGAGGTGAAGGCGTCCTCCCCCCGAGTCCCTGTCCTGGCGTTGAGCACCTTCAAGCCCAACCCAAGTTCCTCACTCCACAGACTCCACACACTGAGCCCCCAGACTGCCAGCCCGAGGCCTCCATCATCAGAAACTCCTGATGAGAGCAATGGTGAAAGCACTGTGGCAGGTAACCCAAGACAAGGATGGCCTGTGCTCTCCACCACAGCTTTACAAGTCTCCCATCTGGGAAAGCGGATACCACGACAGTTGGGGAGCGTATACCATATAGCACACAACACACAGATGAAACAAAGCAGCAGCAGCACCTGCAGGACCACCTGGCAGAAAAGGGAGGCACCTCAGCCATGGTGAGGTCAAGCAGGGACCAGTGAATGGGGACTACAGAGGAGCCGATTTTGGTTCTGTATACACAAGGGTGAAATACCTGACATGATGAAAAGTTTGAACAAAAAATGAGAAAACAAAGGCAGAAAATGAAGGGGAAGAAAAAAAAAAGGAAAGGCAATTAACAATCCCAGGAAAAACAAAAGTAATATGAGAAAACAAATGTTAAACATTACTCCATTATTGCAGGGAACAATATTTACATGGCTTAACTAATAAAAACACTGTATAATGATTTTCAAAGTTTAGACTTAATCCACAAACAATATATGGAAATGCTTAAAAAAATGCTTAAAAAAAAAGGAAGAAATACTGTCAACTTTGATGACTTGAAAGTAAAATTGCAGATGACAGGAATGGAGAAAGGGTAAAGAAAGCTAAAGGGCTGAGTAGGGTACTAATATTCTCCTTCTAAAAAGGAATCGAGATACTGCCTTTATTGTAAATCCACTATACTTCAGTAAACAAACAAACTTAAAAAAAGAGAGATAGTCATAGTTGACTAAAAAAGAAATAATGGTATATACATATTCCCTAAGGCTACAAAAGTAACATAGAGCAAAACTAAAAATGGTGATAAAAAGAACCATCTCGGAGTTCCCGTCGTGGTGCAGTGGAAACAAATCCGACTAGGATCCATGAGGTTGTGGGTTCGAACCCTGGTCTTGCTCAGTGGGTTGAAGATCTGGCAATTGCTGTGAGCTGTGGTGTAGGATAGCAGCTGTAGCTCCAATTGCACCCCTGGCCTGGGAACCTCCATATGCTGCAGGTGCGGCCCTAAAAAGATAAATGACAATAATAATAATAAATAAAAAGAACCATCTCATGAAGATGGGGGACGTAGAAGTGAACCAAATCATAACAGAAAATTAGTTGGTAACATTAGCTTAGAGGCTAAAATTGATAAACTAAGAAATAGTAATTGAGCACAGCTTTTAAGAGCATGGACTTTAGAAACTTCCTGGGTTCATATCCCAGCTCTACCAGTAACCAAATCTTGAGCAAGTTACCTCTTGGGCCTCAATGTTCTCATCCGTGAAATGGAGGATAACAGCACATCCTACCTCAAGAGCTGTGGTTGAATTGATACATACAGAAACTTAGAACAGGGCCTGGTCCATAGAAAGTGCTACATACATAGCACTTGTTACTATTATTTAGAAATAGGAATTTAATTCTGATAGAAACAGCTAGGAGTTCCCTGGTGGCCTAGGAGTTTGGGTCTGGCATTGTCATTGCTGTGGTGTGGGTTCAATCCCTGGCTGGGGAACTTCCGCGGGCCACAGTGCAGTCAAAAAAAAAGGAAAAAGAAACACCTAAAAGAAGCTAACGTGGTTGTCTCTGGTGCTAGGGAGAGGTAAACAAAGGACCACTGGTTTTTGCTCTAAGCCCAACTGTGCAATTTTAATCATAGACATGTACTACTTTGACTACAATAATTAAAAAAAAAAAAAAAACTGTCGCCATAGCAGGCAGAAGCTGGAATAGGCTCCACTGAAAGGTAGTGAGCACCTTGTCATTAGAGGTAGGTAAGCAAAGTGTGGAAGCATCAGAGGAAATCCAAGCATCCTAGGAGTTGGACAGGATGATTCTGTCTACTGTCTTCTGCAGTAATAATACTGAGAATGGGCCCAGAGGCAGCCAATGAGGGGGGCAGAGACACCCCGAAGAGAGCCAGCCCTACATGCCACCCTCATGAGCACCCTGGCTGGTGGGGAGCTCATGCAGAAATAAAGAGGGACATCACTTCTCAGCAGCCAGAATGAAGTAGTGAGAGCAGAAGCCTGAAATCAGAAGCCCTGGGGTTAGGCCCTGGTTCTTGCACAACAAATGATATAACCTTCTCTAGAACTGTTTTCATATATACAAAATACAAAAAGACTGAGTAGGATGCTGCATGTGGAAACCCCACACTTGAGATAAAGTGCTGACCATATCTGATATTCACAGACCGTTCCAACTGGGCTATCCCAGTTTAAGGCTGACTCCCAAGTTGCAGGGGATCCAAAACAAGAGATGTCCTTCAGTAGCGGAAGAAAGCTACTCTCAGCCAAGTGTCTCAGATTTCTTCCCTCAGCCCAAATCATACCACAGACTTCCTAAAATTGACTCTGAGCATGCTAGTGCTCAAAAACCTGCCATGGCTCCCCTGTGCCCTACAGAACAAAAACTGCATCCTTAACCTGCCATTTAGGGCAGGAACCAGGGTGAGGCAATTAAAGTACTTAGGCCCAACATTTAAATAGGCGCAAGGGAGCCATGGAAGGTTTTTGAGTGTTCCAAGAGTGAGCGTCTCCTTAAATTTTGCACTCTAGGCTCTCATTCAGGTTCCAGCCTGCAACCAGTCCGCATCCTCCTGCCACTGTACACATGGAAAGCTCCAGCACCACTGCACCGCTTGCCTTTCCTCAAGCTGGAACAGCCTTTCTTCCCCTGTCACCTACTGAGTACTTTGAGATGCAGCTCAAATGCTACTACCTCCAGGAAGTCCTCCAAGATAACCCCTGCTTGGATTCTGTCCCTCCCAGGTCCTTCTGGACTCTGGGACTCTCCGGCTTCACCTCATCCACCATTTCAGCTCCTGACACAGCGCGGGGCACACCAGAGATGCTTAATGAATGCCTGTAATAGGCAACGAACGTTTCGGGATGAAGGCAGAGTGGAGGGAAAGATTTAAAAGTTGCTTCTGGCAGAGCCTCCTTGCCTGCCCGCTTGCACGTCTCACTAGCGTCCTATCTTAATAAATCGATTTTTTCCCTGAAATAAAATAAAATAAAAATGACTTCTGTACCTTCCCCCGCCCCAAGTGCCTCGTCTCAACTATATAAACCCTTAACTTCTTCCCGAGAGAACAGCAACCTTGTGAGAAAAGCCCTTCCTCATTTCTCCCTTCCTCATTTTCTCCCGAGGGGAGCTTCCACACTTCGCTGTCTTTCATTTACATTCCCACATTCTTGGGTTCCTTGAGGCAAGGAGTGAGCCTCCTGTTAACACCAGAATCCAACTCCTATTGATGGCTGAGGGGGCAGGAGAACTTGGGGTGGCGCCTGGGGTTTGCAGGAGCCTTGGGGATTCAAGTGAGCGGGGGTGTCCTCTAGGCTCACCACCCCCACCCCTCCAGGTTTCTTGGACCCCTGAAAACGTCCCTTAGCTGACAGACTGTCCCAAAGCCGGTCAAGGCTGCTGAGCCTCCCTGGGCGGAGCGCGGAGGCGGGGCCCAGGCGAGTGGGCGAGAGAGCAGCTGCAGAGCCAGAGGGGGGAAAGACCCATCCCCGGCTCCGCAGCCCCGGCGCCCCGATCCCGCCCGGTCACGTGGTGGGGCCGCGGTTCCGCTCCGCCGCCCGGCGCGCGCCCACCTGGCCTGCAGGAAGGAGGCGCCCGGCTGCGCGCCCGGGCCGCCCGCCGCTCCCGGCTGCTGCCGCCTCCGCGCCGCCGCTTCCATGGCTGCCCCGCCGGCAGGCCGGGCCCTCCACCACGCTGTCCCGAGCTGGAGACGGGCTCGGTGGGCCCGGCGGCCGCTACAACACAGGCTACCGTTGGGGCGGGCCCTCGGGAGAGCGCGGAGAGGGGAGGTGCGGGCCGGAGGCGGGGCCCCGGGGCGGGGCTAACGGCGGGTGCTACTCCGAGACCGGTCGATGGAAAGGGAGGCGGGGCGAGCTCCACACGAGGAAGTCGGGGCGGGAGGGAGGTGGCGTCCCCAGCGGGGAGCGGGGGCGGAGGCGGAGGCAGGCGCGCACTGCTTCGGGCCAGCTGGGGCTGGGATTTGCTGGGGTCCGCTCCTGACAAGGGGCGGGAGGCTTTGCCTAGGCTGCCTAAGACTCAGATATTGGTCTAGGGCAGACTGAGCACTTGGGAAATGACTCACCCGACCGGAATGCTTCCCTGAGGGGGAGGCAAGGCGAGATTTCCTTTGTCCTTGGGGAGAGGGGTTCGTGTCCTTTTCCCACTGTGCTACGCACCTTCATTCCGCAGATGGAAGATGTCGCGTCTGAAAATGTCAACTTTGTGGCACTTGACGCTAGGCATTAAATAATCCGTGGGATAGGACGGTCAGATGCACAGGAGCAGACTTTTTTTCCAAGCTGGGGGGCGGGGGCGTGGGATGACGCAGATTCCAATTCTGGCTTTGTCATGCTTGGGCTCAGTGGATTCGGAAAAGTTACTTCCTTCTCTCCCATTAAAATTTGTATTAACTCTTGCTGTGAGCAGTGCACTGCGCATACAAGAACAGAAGAATCTTGCTGTAGTAGGGCTTACATTTGAGGGGTGGTGGGAGGAGGATTGGTAAGTGATGTGCTGGGGAAAGTACTGAGTATTGTGTGCGCAGAGACTCGGAGAGGGTGGGTTCAGACAGGCTTCCGGAGGACCCAGTGGGTGTGCTGTGGACCTGCAGCAAAGTCAATCTGCTGACACCAGGTTCTGGTGAAGGATAGAGGGTTTACTGCAGGGTGCCAATTGAGGGAGTGAGAGACAAGCCTCGCTCAGTTCCACTCCAATTTAGTCATTGAGTTAGAGGAATTTGTTTTGTTTTGTTTTCCAAAAGAGAAGAGCAAAGAGGCTGTAATTAATCAGCGTCTTGTGACATTTGTTAATTGTAGTTTCAGGAATCAGGTTAGCCCTAGTTTAAAATTCTCTGGCAGGGTGATCCATCTTGCCCTGGAGAAACGACCTGGGTTTGTATATTCATCATGACATCTATAATAGTAATTTTTATACATTAACGACTGTCAGTTGAAAAAAAGCACAACCTGAACGTTGAGAATTATGTTATATTTGGGGACCTTCCTGAGGGTTATAGTGGCAGCTGGTAGCCTCTCAGATAGCTCTGAGAAACTGTTCCACCCACAGAGGTTAAGGGAGGAACCAGGATAATAGAAATTTTTGCTGGGAAAAAAAAAAGGAGTCAAACATCAGAAGATTACCATTAATCAAGTGCTTTTCTATTTTTTCTCTTTTCTACTTTTTCTGGACTCATTGAAATCATTCCTTTGATGTGTGCCTTAACTATCAAGGGCCATTATCCTGTTTTTCTCCATCCTTAATTCACCTCAGGGTGCACCTTCGGGGCAGCTGCCCTGGCTCGTGACTTTATGGCTGCAACATCCTTTGTTTACTGAAATGACAGGT
This sequence comes from Phacochoerus africanus, assembly GCF_016906955.1. Taxonomy (NCBI): domain Eukaryota; kingdom Metazoa; phylum Chordata; class Mammalia; order Artiodactyla; family Suidae; genus Phacochoerus; species Phacochoerus africanus. Next base: position 168,426,530 of record NC_062545.1, read on the forward strand.
GACATTTTTTTGACCACTTGATGTTATCAACAGTAACAATTTTAGTCACCTGACTGGTTGATCAGTGTGTTCCATTAGCACAGAGTTGAGGTCAAAGTGGGTGAGTTTGGGATAGATTAATCACAAACTTGGTTTGGGGTACTTGATTTCAGATCGACATTCTAGCTGTGACTTTGGACTTCTGAGCTGACAGTGAGGTCTGAACAAGTCAGCCGAAAACACAAGGGGTGGGTAAGAGCATTCCTGGCAGTCAGAACAGCCAGTCAGGAATCCAGAGAGACCCTCTTGTTTGGAGGAAGGTAAAGAAGGTCAGTGAGTGCAGCAGAGAGCGGGGGGGCCAAGGAAGAGCCACAGGAATTCAGCTGGAGAACAGACCAGTGCCTTTATCTTGAGAACAGTGAGAGAAAGCACAAGGCTTTGGGGCAGGGGAGTGGCACACACGCAGTATTTGGAGTTTAGACCCTTCCCTCCAGAGCACGGGGCAGGGGCAGGGGGTGAGAGAGAGGGAGATGGAGGAGAGGAGGCAGGACTGGAGACTCGGAGGTGGAGCACTGTTGTTCTAGTGAGGGTCTTGGGCTGGTTACAGGGACAGTGGGAAGGAGAGACATGATGACATCAAGAGTTGTAGGGGAGGGAGTTCCTGTCGTGGTGCAGCGGAAATGAATCCAACTAGGAACCATGAGGTTGCAGGTTTCTTCCCTGGCTTCGCACCATGGGTTAAGGATCCGGCATTGCCATCAGCTGTGGTGTAGGTTGCAGACTTGGTTGGATCCACGTTACTGTGGCTGTGGTATAGACTGGCAGCTGTAGCTCCGATTGGACCCCTAGACTGGGAACCTCCATATGCCATGGGTGTGGCCCTAAAAAGCAAAAAACAAAACAAAACAAAACAAAACCAAAAAAAAAAAAAGAGTTGTACGGGATGCTGTGACTTGGATGTCAGGGGTAAGGAGGGAAGAACTTAGGCAGTTGCTAGGTTCTGCAGCTGGGTGGATGGTGGAGGGGCCCCTTGGGAAGTGGGTTAGAGCAGGTTGAGGCTAACTGAGAATTCATCCTTGGACACATTAAGCTTGAGGTGGCTCAGGAAGGCTGTTGGATCCATGGACCTGAAACTCAGGCCAGACTTGGGACTGGGCAGATGGGCTAGTAAGACATGGGATATAGAGGAGAATTAGAACCTTGGAGGATGCCTAGGAGATAGCATCCCCGTGAGCAAAGAGAACAAAGGGCAAAGAACTATCTGCCAGGCCGACTGCCTGGGTTTCAATTCTGGGACCCTTGCTAACTAGCTGTGACACTTGGGTAAGTTGCTCAGTTTACTCATCTGTAACAAGGAGGAGCCTGTTGCATCTACTGCATTGGCGTTGTGATGATTACATGAAATAAGGCACCTGAAGCACTTGGCACAGAGCCTTGCACTTCTGTTTTTGTTAATTACAATGGTCTGTCTTTGGACCTGAGGTCTCCCACTATGTGTGAGCGGTTTGAGCTGTGCCTAATTCCATTCTATTTTCTTTCCTATCTTTTCTTTTGAGAGATTTTTAAAATTGGGTTTATTCCTTCTCCTTTTGATTGAACCCACATGTCCCATCTTGGTTGTGGCTGGTGCCCACGTTAAGGCCATTTTCCATCAGCCCCATCTTGGGCTCCAGCAGCCCACAGACCATACCCCAAGGCCCAGCTCTGCCTCACTAAAGGACACGCTGGCTTTATAGCTTGCTTTCTCTCATTTACTCCTCGCCACATCATAAGCAGAACAGGAGCTATTCTATTTTGCAGCAGAAAAAGCCAGTGTCCTGAGTGAATTAAAAAGGAGCTGTACGAGGTCAGCCTGTGACGTCACTCAGATTAGATCTCAGGATTAATTTTGGTGCATCTGATCTTCCATCTACAGATTGATCTCTGCATACACCAGAGAAGAAGGATTGAGGCTTCCCACTCTGAGCCGACTCTCTCATTCTCTGCTGGCTTTGGGAGCCTGCTGGGCTCCAAAGGAAGGGGTGTGCAGTGCCCTGGGATGTAATCATTGATTTAATAATACTCAGGGGGTGGGCTTCCAGCCATTAGAGGATGAGACTGTGTGGTGGGGGCCTCTCTGGCCTATTTAATCCTCCAATCCCTTAAATACAAATCCGCCTTCTGTCTGGAGCCAACAGCTGCCCCTTGAGTGGAGTAGAATCCAGGCTGGCAGGGAGGCCAGGACTTTCTGAATGAACAAAATTAAAACTCCCCCCACCTGCTTGGATTATCAGCCCCCCCTCTTTCCTGTCCCATCGGGACTCTTTAAAAACACCATCTGCCTTAGCCTTCCTGTTGCACGGGAATTGGGAGATGCCAGGGGATAGAGCCAAGTTGGCACCAACTCTTGGGCACTGAGGAGTACAAATTTCCAGGGAACTTGCTTGCAACTCCCTGGGGACATGGTTTCTGACCACCAGAAGGGCTAATGGTCTCAGGAATCTGAGCTGCCATTTCAGTGACCAGCAACAAGGAAGTTTTCAGCTGGGTAGGTCCTTGGGGATTATAGAGCCCAGTGGTTTTGACTTTCATTTTAGCAGATGTTTGTGCCTATGGCATGCAGAGGTTTCTAGGCCAAGGAATGAACCTACACCACAGCAGCAACCCAGGCCACAATAGTGACAGTGCCAGATCCTTAACCTGCTAAGCCACCAGGTTATGAGCTCCTTTTTAATTTACCGCCTAAGATCCTCAGCTACACCTGTCTTCCAGGTCTTGCCACTTATTTCCAGCACAAGCAAATGGCAACCCCATGCTCCCCCAAACTCCTGGCTTCAGTGCAGGAGTGTCACACACCCCATGGGTCTCATCTTTGACCAACAAAAACAAGGGTGCGCAGATGAATTCCTTTCTCTTCCTCTTTCTTGGTAGCCTGTCCTAAGCTTCATATGGCCTCTTTAAAGAAGGTCCTGCAAGATCTAGCATCAGGGTATAAGCAGCTTTTGGCAGGAAAGAGCTCTCTGCAGGTTGCCCCTTGGTCTTGTCTCTAACCTTAAACCAGGCACCCCTATGCTCTACTCCTCCGGCCCTGGCACCCCTCTCAGATCTTTTGAACACACAATACCTTGCCTAATCTGTTGGTTCTTTCTGTAGGTCAAAGAAGTAGAGGTGAAGACAAAATAATTAACAGATGGCCATATCTCCTCCCTAGCTTCCCCTCCAGTAATCTCATGAACAAACTGTGTGAACAAGATAGTACCGAAAGAAAAATCACAGGAAGTCCAGAAGCCTGCACAACAAGCCTGCACACGGTGGGGGACAGCAATGACTCTGACCCCATCTCAATGATTAGCTGAAATCACTTCCCTTTAAAAACTTTCATGGCCGAGCAGACTCTTCGGAGATGGTTCCTGGGGGATGATGAGTCCACCATCCCCCAGAATGCCAGCATTCTGATTAAAAGCAACTTGTTTTTCTACCAACTTTTGCAAGGGTTGATTTTTTTCAAGTGGTGAGAAGCCAGACTTGATTCAGTAACCAGGAGATGCTTATGGCAGCCAGCTCAGCAAAGCCCCTGTACCATCTCCTTCTCTCTCATCCCACCTTTTCCTCACTTAGCTTCCTGGCTCGGTGCTTTCTCATAGAGTGTTCACACGTGTGCTTCTGTCTCAAGATCTGCTTCTTCGGAAACCTGGGCCAAGACAACATCAAAGAAGGATGCTCGGTGTAGAGAGCAGATACTCCACGTGAAGGGAAACGGGGCCCCAGGGACCATCTCTTTTGCCTCTTACCATTTCCAAGGTGCTGACCGAGGTGCCCTCCCAAGGCTCCCAAAAGCCTTTCATCACCTTCGATTCTGCCATTCTGCTGCTGGGGAAACTGAAGCTGGAAGTCACACAGTGAGTCAGAAGCAAAGCCAGGACTAGTCTCATCTTCTCACTCCTAATCCAGTGAGATTAATCCTCATGTGTCTATGAAGTTTATGTAAGAACTTCTGGAAATTTTTTCTTTTCCCAAAACATCAACCTTCCAGGTTGACCCCTGGAAGGCTTCCCCCTGTCCAGCTTTGTTGAGAAATAACTGACATAACATCACTGCACAAGGTTAAGGCATGCAACATCTTGATCTGATTTACATATAGTCTGAAGTGATTACCTCAATAGGTTCAGCTATATCCATCATCTCTCTGGAAGGCTCTGAAATCCCGTTAGACTGTAGCCACCGCCTGGGAGGCCTGATGCACAGACCTCTGAACTCAGAAGCGGGGACTCAGGAGAGCAGACAAAGAGGAAATGGGACAGAGATGGGGCAGTTATGCTGGGAGAAAGGTGGTCAGGAAAGGCCCAATTTAGGGACCTCTGCATGTGAGCAACTGGGCTTACGTGGTTTGAAGGCTACACAAGGACAGACCTCAGGGGAGAGAAGACAGGCCTGGGGAAAGGGGGAGGGACTGTGGAAGGAGGTGGAGACTGGCTCCCAACCCTCCCCCAACCCCCTCGGCCAGCTGGGTGTAGGACACCCTCCTCCAGGCTGAAATCATGCTTAAAGAAGCTGGGAGGGTAACCTCACTGTGGGGAAAAAGACAGAAGGAGGTGTTTGCTTCCAGTTGTTTTCATAAGATTCCTACAGTTGTGACTGCTAGAAACAAGTTGGGGCCAGGCTGATGACAAAAAGCTTTTTTTTTTTTTTTGTGGTTTTGTTTTTTTAGGACCACACCCAGAACATATGGAAGTTCCCAGGCTAGTGGTTCAATCAGAGCTATGGCTGCCGGTTTATGCCAGAGGCACAGCAATGTGGGATCCGAGCTGCAGCTGCGTCTGCAACCTACACTACAGCTCACTGCAATGCCACTGAGAGAGGCCAGGGGTCGAACCCATGTCCTCATGGATGTTAGCCAGGTTTGTAACCTGCTGAGCCACAATGAGAACTCTCAGCCATTTTATATTATAACGATAGAGGGGCTTCTTAGGGAATCTAAGTACAAGGATGCACTAAAGCTCCTTGGGGAACAGATAAGAACCAGGGCCTGGACTCAGAGAACCCAGAAAGCCACCTCCCTCCAGCTCTGCTTCTGTTCCAGCCTTTTTTCTCCCTGAAACTGGCTTGCCCTGTGTCCTAGGGAGCACTGGCAGCAAATGGCCTCAGCTAGCAGCTTCCAAGTTTACTTTGCTTGCATCCAGGAGACAGGCAGAATGAGCCTGGACTCCTCTGAGCCAATTCTAAGTTCTCGTGGAGGGACTGAGGCAGGTGCTCACCCCAGGCCAGTCAGTGAGGCCAGATGCTGTACAGTCACGGCTGCTCCCTCTCTAACCAGACAGGCCAGGGAAGGAGTGGACAGTTCACTACTTTGGGCCTGTGTTTTTCAGTGAAGATCCACGAGGAGATTCTGTGCTCTTTCGCCCTACCTTAATGGATGAGATCACTCTTTACTACGTGTGTTACAAATTCAGACCTTGTCCAGAAGTCTGCCTACCCCATCAGAGCCCAGATGAATTGTTCTCGGCCAGCCCCTCCCCCTCCCACCTGCTTCTGGTGGGGTTGTGGGGGCTGAGAGGGTCCCAGGGCTTGCCACTGCCCTGATGCCACATCCTGAGCTCTTACCTGAACATTAGTTAAGTTTACTTATGTTTAATTTTAGACTTTTTTTTTTTTTTTTTTTTTGGTTTGTGGCTGCAGCATGCAGAAATTCCTGGGCTAGAGATCAAACCTGCGCCCTAGCAGTGACTGGAGCTGCAGCATTAACACCAGATCCTTAACCCAATGAGCCATCAGGGAACTTCTTAGACTCATTTTTAAAGGCAGGTCAGTGGGCCTCAAATTTCTCCCTTCTAAAGAATTTCTAAGGACCTGCTTCTGACTGAGCCCATGATGGGAAAAACTGATGCAAGCTTCTAAATCCAGAACTTACATGGTGTTTCCTGCTTAAGGAGTTCAGGGGTGCAAAGCCCAGAGAAGAATTCAGGGTCCTTTTCTTTCACTCTTAACAATGGACATTTATAGCACAGTTGCTGTATACTGGGCTCTGCTTTATGTGTCTGACCTCATTTGATTCTCGCACTAGCCCTAAACAGGAATAACTTTTGTCTTGCTTACAAATGAGGAAACTCAGGCACAGAGAGGCTGAGTCACCTGCCCAAGACCCCACAGTCTGTGCTATTAATGGTGTAGTCCTCACTGAACCAGGCAGCCAGCCTCTGGGGCCTGCACTCTTTAGATACCACCATATGAACTGTCTGACCAGGCAGGCCATGCAGTTTTCGTGATGTGGAAGTTCCCAGGCCAGAGATCAAACCTGTGCCCTAGCAGCGACCTGGGCCGCTGCAGTGACAATGCCAGATTCTTAACCTGCTGTGCCACAAGGGAACTCCAGGCCATGCAGGCTTGCAGGAGGTTTCTCCGTGGCCATGACAAGCAATGAGCGGTATCTGCTTTTAAAAACTGCTTAGGAATTGTCAAGCCCGAACTCTGTGTTATTAGACTTTCAAATTTAATCATCTGTTCAAGAGACCCAAAACCGTCAGAAAATCTACACTAGTCTTTGGAGGCCCATTCATAGGCCTGATCTTTAAAAAGTAGAAAAGTCATCCCTTCAAGTGGATAGCCACACTGCGAAAAGCAACGGCTTTGAACAGAGAGGCCTTAAATAGGATCTGGCCCCACTGAGGCTGCTTTAGGCCGTGTGATCTGGGGAAAGTCACCTAAGCTCTCTAGTTCTGGTTTCCTTACCTGTAAAAATGTGATGATCATAACAACCCCCTTCCAAGGTTACTGGGAAGCTTTACGATGGTGATATAAGCCTGGACAACTCACGATCACTGTCCTGGTGGCAAGAAATGTGTTTCCCTGGGCAGGAAGCACTGGGAAGGCAATGCTCAATCCAGAGGGAGCAGGAAGACCAAAGTTCAGGAGTTCCTGCTGTGGCGCAATGGGATTGGCAGCGTCTCGGGATGCAGGTTTGATCCCCGGCCCAGCACAGTGGGTTAAGCATCCAGTGTTGCCACAGCTGTGGCTTAGGTCATGACTGTGGCTCAGATCTGATCCCTGGCTCGGGAACTCCATAGGCGACAGGTGGCCAAAAATGAAAGAAGGAAGGAAGGAAAAGAAAGAAAAGAAAAGAAAGAAAGAAGGGAAAGAAGGAAGGAAGAAAGAAAAAGACCAAAGTTTGGCACCAGTTTGGGGGCCACCTGAAGGCCAACTTCCTGGATCCCCTCCAACCCCACCAGGTGGTCAGTGTCCTGCTTCACATCGTAAGAGGGATGGTGGATTCCTTTCTGGGCTTTGAACCCATGGACTGCTGAAGTAGAAAACATCAGGAAGTTCTGGGGGGTTTTTTTTGTTATTTTTGTTTGCTTTTTGGCTGGATCCATGGCATGCAGAAGTTTACAGGCCACAGTGGCAACCCAAGCTGCAACAGTGACAACACTGGATCCTTAACTTGCTGAGCTACACAGAAACGCTACATAAGGTCTGGTTTTAGAAATCCACATCAGCCTTTCCCACCAGTGGCTCAGAAGCAGGTCTGAGGCCCACTGACCTGCCTAGAAAAGGAGTCTAAGATCAAACTTAAGTAAATTTTGCTAGTCTCAGGCTTAATTGAGAGAGAAACATGATAGCTTCCAGTCACAGTTTTAAAAAACTTAGCTATGCCTTGAGCTGTGGTGAAGGTCGCATATGTGGCTCAAATCCCATGTTGCTGTGGCTGTGGTGTAGGCCAGTAGCTGTAGTTCCAATTCGACCCCTAGCCTGGGAGCTTCCATATACCACAGGTGCAGCCCTAAAAAGAAAGGGAAAAAAAACCAGCAAAAAAACTTAGCTATACTGAGGTGTAATTTTCACACAATAAAACTCTTTCATTTTAAGTATAATTCAATGATTTTTTTTTTCTTTTTAGGGCTGCACCTGTGGCATATGGGTTCACAGGCTAGGGGTCAAATTGGAGCTGCAGCTACAGGTCTATGCCACAGCCACAGAAATGCCAGATCTGAACTGCATCTGCAGCCTACACTGTAGCTTGCAGCAATGCTGGATCCTTAACCCAATGAGCAAGGCCAGGGATAAACCTGAATCCTCATGAATACTAGTTCTTAACCCACTGAGCCATAACGGGAACTCCTCAATGAATTTTGGCAAGTGTATATTCTCATGTCACTACTACCACAGTCATGATACAGAATAATTCCATCACCTCAAAAAATTACCTCCTGCCCCTTTATCATCACTCCCTTCTACCATGACCAGCCCCTGACAACCTATGATTTTTTTTTTCCTTTTTACGGCAGGTACGAGATATGGAAGTTCCAGAGCTAGGGGTAGAATCAGAGGTGCAACTGCAGTTGACACCACAGCCAGAAAAACGCGGGATCTAAGTTGCATCTGCGACCTATGCCGCAGCTTATGGCAACACTGGATCCTTAACCCACTGAGTGAGGCCAGGGATCAAACCCACATCCTAATGGAGACAGTGAGTCCTGAACCCACTGAGCCACAATGGGAGCTCCTGATTTTCTTTACGTCATTACAGTTTTGTCTTTTCTTAAATTTCATATAAACAGAATCATTTAGCTTTTTCATCTGGATTTTTCCACTAGTATGATGCTTTTGAGATTCATTCGTATTGTGGGATGTTATCAAGAGTTCAGTTCTTTTTTTTTTTTTTTTTTGCCATTTCTTGGGCTGCTCCCTCGGCATATAGAGGTTCCCAGGCTAGGGGTCCAATCAGAGCTGTAGCCACAGGCCTACGCCAGAGCTACAGCAACATGGGATCCGAGCTTCATCTGCAACCTACACCACAGCTCACGGCAACGCCAGATGGATCGTTAACCCACTGAGCAAGACCAGGGATCAAACCCGCAACCTCATGGTTCCTAGTCGGATTCGTTAACCACTGTGCCACGATGGAAGAGTTCAGTTCTTTTTATTACTGAGTGGAAGTCTATTGTCTGGGTGTACCACATTTTGTTAATCCATCTGAAGGACATCTGCATTGTTTCCAGTTTGGGGCTACTATGATAAAGCTGCTAGGAACATCCATGTGCAAGTCTTAGGTAAACACCCAGGAATGGGACTTGTTGGCTCCTATGGTAAGTATACATTTAACTTTATAAGAAACTGCAAACTGTTTTCCAAAGTAGCTAGAGCATTTCAAGGTATCCTTAATCTTAAAAAAATTTCAGATGCTTTCCCTCGAAGTAGGAGTCCAAAAAGATTACCTTCTGGATGATAGCAGAGGTAACCACGGCAGCTTCACTCTGCTGATGAATCAGGTCGAATGCTTAACTCCCACGGCCTGGAGGTGCCTCATCCCTGTGATGTGACAGGGAAAGTTCTAAACTGGGTCATTCACCCCCATCCTATGTCTCATCCTCCCCCACCTTTCCATGATCTTCCCACGCTGGGCTCTGGCCTGAGTGCCGAGTGCAGAAGCAGGTCGAGGCAGCCCATACATAATGTATGCCCTCTCTGGGAATTAAGTTTCCACCCAAAGCAAAAAGTCCTAGTTGCCTGACTTTAAATTAAATAATCATTTGTTTGGCTACAGGATCCCCCATTCTGAATAGACCCTGCAGACGAAGCGGGATCCCTTTTCCTAGATGGACAGCTAACCAGAGCCAGTTCTCAGTTACCCAGTCAGCAAGCATGTGTTGAGCTGCACCAGGATAGTGCATATGGAACCAATATTTCTTGCAACCTTACTGTCCTTGCCCACCCAGTCTGTGCGAATGGCCATTACTCCTTGACAGATAATGAATCGGTAACGGGGAGATATAATGCCAAGACCACCCAGCGGAAGCCAGAATGGGCTCCCAGGTCTTCCTGCTCTGTTGTCCCTTCCCTAGGGAACATGTAAGGTAGCCAGGGTTGGGTTGGACTTGGGGAAAAGGCTGAAATGCACGAGATGAGACAACCCAGTTTTTCCCCCAGAGCACTCCTGAAAAAATTGACCATTGCATAAAACTGCTTTCCCCATAAGACAAATGAGTTGGGAGTTTCTGATTAAGGCCTTGACATAAATTAAGTGATGAAAATGTCTTACAAGTAAGGCTATTACAAGCAGAAACCTTTATAGTAACTTGTTAGTAAAGCCAAGCTTAGTCCTTGTGAAACAGACATGGAGGCATCATAGATATTAATTACACAAGGGTCCTATTCTATGGCAAATTTTTTAATGCAACATGAAAAACTTAATATAATTTAAAACTAATATGCTAGAAATGGTGAACAGTGAATATTTAATTAGAAACGTTTTTATTTATGTTTAGAAAAGCATTAAGAGGAAAATACCAATGGCTTTGGCCTCTTTTGACCTTATTTCTCTTGTTGGTTCTTTCTCTCCATGGACAAGGTCCTCAGATGGGCATCAGGGGACTTTGGAACACCCGAAGTTGTATGCAACATGCTTTGAGGATACATATTTTTCTGGAAACTTAAGCTTTCAAAAGATGCTCACAGGCCTCTGTGATATAGCCATAAGTTTGAATCACTTATACCTTGGGTTTCTTTCTGTTGTGAGCAATGGCATTAAAATTATTCCACAGACTTTAGAGCTGTGGTCAGAGTTGGAATCATTCTTTTATTTATTTATTTATTATTTTTTGCTTTTCAGGGCAGAACCAGCAGCATATGGAAGTTCCCAGGCTAGGGGTCAAATTGCAGCTTCAGCTGCCAACCTACACCACAGCCACAGCAATGCCAGATTGGAGCCGTGTCTGCCACCTACACCAGAGCTCACGGCAACGCCAGGTCCTCAACCCACTCAGCGAGGCCTCAGATGGAACCAGAATCCTCATGGATACTAGTCAGGTTCATTACCACTGAGCCACAATGGGAACTCCTCTTACCTTCATTTAAAAAATTTTTTTTAATTTTTTTGCTTTTTAGGGCCGCACCCACAGCATATGGAGGTTCCCAGGCTAGGGGTCTAATCAGAGGTACAGCTGCCAGCCTATGCCAGAGCTACCGTAATGCAGGATCCGAGCCGTGTCTGTGACCTACACCACAGCTCATGGCAACGCCAGATCCCTGACCCACCGAGTGAGGCCAGGTATTGAACCTGCAACCTCATGGTTCCTAGTCAGATTTGTTTCTGCTGCACCACAACAGGAACTCCTCCCTTTTCATTTAAAAGTAGCCTAAGGAGTTCTCTGTTGACTCAGCAGGTTAAGGAACCAGCACTCTCACTGCTGTAGCTTGGGTCACTGCTATGGTGCAGGTTAGAAAAAATTAGGTAGCCTAGATCTTCTGTTCTTGGCAGTGTGATGGACTAGATTCCTAGAAGGGCTTCCCCCCTGTAAAACAACTGGATTCTAGGAAAAAAATAATTTTAGTGCATTGTTTTGGGTATGCAAATAGTAGAGGAAATTACCAGGGTTCCTCACCACTAAAATTAAACAAACAAAAATCATGGACATGAGACTGGAGGAGGGAGTCCTGATTAGAAAGCAAAGGGAAGGTTGGGTGGCCTGAGGACAAATGCCCATTTCAGCTGGTCCTGGGAAGCCTGCCCTGGGGCCAGTGGCAATGTGGGGGATCTGCCCCAGGACTCCACCTTTGCTGAGGTCTCTAAGGGACTGTGTATTGTCCTGGCTCCCCTTCTGAGGTCTCCTTGGCATGGCTAGGGAGAAGCAGAAACTACATTTCCCAGAATCCTCTGCCTCGTGGGGTTCCTGAAGAAGCTGCAAATGAGAGGCCCTTTGGCAAGATCAGGTAGGCAGGTGAAAGGGAGGGGGCACAGTTCTCCAGAGAAGTTCACAGTAGCTTTAGGATGTGCTTCTTGAAAATTACCTGCAATGTGCTGCTGCCTGAGAGTGTGAGTGGGCACCTCCCAGAGGCTCTTAAGATTAGAGTGTTCTTGGGGAAAGCATGAGAACTGCCCGTGTGGGTGCTGCACTGAAGTTGCAGTTGAAGGCTCCCTTACCTGTGCTCACCCAACCTTTCCAAAGGTTGTATAAACCTTTATTTCCCTGTATCCAAAACTGGTACTTGGCATGCCAGCTATCAATTTATTGCCTCTTGTTCCAAATTTACTTTTCAATACCTGTCCTGTGATTATGGGCAAAATTCCTTTAAACATACCCCCTTTTTTAAATTACTCAATGAATTTGTTACATATATAGTTATACAATGATCATCACAATCCAATTTTATAGGATTTCCATCCCACAACCCCAGCTCACCCTCCCACTCCTCGAACTGTCTCCTTTGGAAACCATAAGTTTTTCAAAGTCTGTGAGTCAGTATCTGTTCTGCAAAGAAGTTCATTCTGTCCTTTTTTCAGATTCCACATGTCAGTGAAAGCATTTGATGTTGATGTCTCATTGTATGGCTGACCTCACTTAGCATGATAATTTCTAGGTCCATCCATGTTTCTAAAAATGCCAGTATTTCGTTCCTTTTAATGGCCGAGTAATATTCCATCGTGTATATGTACCACATCTTCTTGATCTGCTCCTCTGTCGATGGACATTTAGGTTGTTTCCATGTCTTGGCTATTGAAAATAGTGCGGCAATGAACATTGGAGTGCATGTGTCTTTGCGAGTCATGGTTTTGTCTGCATAGACGCCCAGGAGTGGGATTGCTGGATCAAATGGTAGTTCTATTTTTAGTTTTCTGAGGACTCTCCATCCTGTTTTCCAGAGTGGTTGCACCAATTTACAATCCCACCAACAGTGTACTAGGGTTCCTTTTTCTCCACACTCTCTCCAGCACTTACTGTTTGTAGGCTTTTTGATGATGGCCATTCTGGCTGGTGTAAGGTAGTACCTCATAGTGGTTTTGATTTGCATTTATCTAATAATGAGTGATGTGGGACATCTTTTCATGTGTTTTTTGGCCATCTGTATGTCTTCTTTGGAGAACTGTCTGTTTAGATCTTCTGCCCATTTTTTGATGGGGTTGTTTGTTTTTTTGGTATGGAGCTGCAGAAGGTGTTTATAAATTTTGGAGATTAATCCCTTGTCAGTCGATTCATTTGCAAAGATATTCTCCCATTCTGTGGGTTGTCTTTTCGTTTTGTTTAGGGTTTCCTTCGCTGTGCAGAAACTTTGAAGTTTGATTGGGTCCCATTTATTTGTTTTTGTTTTTACTGTCATTACTCTAAGAGGTGGATCTGAGAAGATGTTGCTGACGTTTATGTCAGAGAGTGTTTGGCCTATGTTTTCCTCTAAGGGTTTTATAGTGTCTGGTCTTATATCTAGGTCTTTAATCCATTTGGAGTTTATTTTTGTGTGTGGTGTTAGGGAGTGTTCTAATTTCATTCTTTTCCATGTGGCTGTCCAGTTTTCCCAGCACCACTTTTTTTTTTTTTTTTTGTCTTTTTCCTATTTGTTGGGCCGCTCCCGCAGCATATGGAGGTTCCCAGGCTAGGGGTCGAATCGGAGCTGTAGCCACCGGCCTACGCCAGAGCCACAGCAACGCGGGATCCGAGCCGCATCTGCAACCTACACCACAGCTCACAGCAATGCCGGATCGTTAACCCACTGAGCAAGGGCAGGGACCGAACCCGCAACCTCATGGTTCCTAGTCGGATTCGTTAACCACTGTTCCACGACGGGAACTCCCCCAGCACCACTTATTGAACAGGCTGTCCTTTCTCCATTGTATATTCTTGCCTCCTTTGTCATAGATTAGTTGGCTATAGGTGCATGGGTTTAATTCTGGGCTTTCTATCCTGTTCCACTGATCTATATTTCTGTCTTTGTACCAGTACCAATCAGTTTTGATGACTGTTGCTTTGTAGTATAGTCTGGAGTCAGGGAGCTTGATTCCTCCAGCTCCCTTTTTCTTTTTCAGGATGGCTTTGGCTATTCTGGGTGTTTTGTGCTTCCAAACAAACTTTAAAATATTTTGTTCAAATTCTGTGAAAAATGTCCTTGGTAATTTGACAGGGATTGCATTGAATCTGTAGATTGCCTTGGGTAGTATAGTCATTTTGATGATATTGACTCTTCTAATCCAAGAGCCTGGTATGTCTTTCCATCTATTTGTGTCATCTCTGATTTCTTTCATCAGTGTCTTATAGTTTTCAGAGTACAGGTCTTTTGTCTCTTTAGGTAGGTTTACTCCTAGGTATTTTATTCTTTTGGATGTGATGGTAAATGGGATTGCTTCCCTAATTTCTCTTTCTGATCTTTCATTGTTAGTATATAGAAATGCAGTCGATTTCTGTGTATTAACTTTGTATCCTGCAATTTTGCCAAATTCATGGATGAGCTCTAACAGTTTTCTGGTAGAGTCTTTAGGATTCTCTAGGTATAGTATCATGTCATCTGCAAATAGTGATAGTTTTACTTCTTCCTTTCCAATTTGGATTCTTTTTATCTCTTTTACTTCTCTGATAGCTGTGGCCAGGACTTCCAAGACTATGTTGAATAGCAGTGGCGAGAGTGGACATCCTTGTTTTGTTCCTGATCTCATTGGGAATTCTTTCAGCTTTTCACCATTGAGAATGATGTTTGCTGTGGGTTTGTCATATATGGCCTTTATTATGTTGAGGTAGGTTCCCTCTATGCCCACTTTCTGAAAGGTTTTTACCAGAAATGGGTGTTGGATTTTGTCAGAGGCTTTTTCTGCATCTGTTGAGAGGATCATATGGTTTTTATTCTTCAGTGTGCTAATGTGGTGTATCACACTGATTGTTTTGCAGATATTGAAGAACCCTTGCATCCCTGGGATAAATCCCACTTGATCATGATGTACAATCCTTTTAATATATTGTTGGGTGTGGTTTGCTAGTATTTTGTTGAGGATTTTTGCATCTACGTTCATCAGTGAAATTGGCCTGTAGTTTTCTTTTTTTTGGTGGTATCTTTATCTGATTTTAGTATTAGGGTGATGGTGGCCTCATAGAATGAGTTTGGGAATATCCCTTCCTCTGTAATTTCTTGAAATAGTTTCAGAAGGATAGATATTAGCTTGTCTCTAAATGTTTGACAGAATTCACCTGTGAAGCCATCTGCTCCTGGACTTTTGTTTGTTGGAAGTTTTTTTATAAACATACCCTTTTACTATGAGCATGACAGTATGAGATTTTTCAGTAGACAGCACTGGAAAGGCACTGGAGGTTTCTCTTAATGGTTCTGGTGCTCTGTCTTTGGGTAGTGGTATGTGTGAGAGCAATTCCAGTGATGTTCTTCCCAGCTGCACACCCAGAACACACAGTTGCTCAGTGACCTTGCGGCCCCTGCTGAGCCTGGAGATCCCTTCCCAGGACACTCCAACATAGGCAGTGGGTGTTCCAGGTCTCCCTCCTGCAGTGGTGCCAGATTCCCTTTGTGCACCTGCAGGCCTGACCACCTGTCCCCAACCCCAGCCCCCTGGCACAGTTCACCTGTGCTCCAATAGATTGCTTCTTGCTTTTCCAGAAACTGAGGACAGGCTCTGGACCAGGTCAACTTGCAGACTTCTCTGCCATATGGGCTGCAACCACATCTTCTCCAGTGAGGTCTGAACCCCAGCTTTGGGCAGAGAGCTCCCTTCAATGTTTGTCCTCCCTTGGGTACTTTCTCTCAGCCCTGCAGTTCTTTTTACATCTCATAGTTACTCTTTTATCATAGCTTAATAATTCTTTGTATTAAACATCCCCTGTTTAAATAACTGTGTGGTTTCCATTTCCTGACTGGACTCAGGTGGATACACTTGAAATACACAGTGTATATGGCTTCTGTTTTCCCAAGGACACCCTGAATGATAGAAGCTAACATAGTCCTGGATCTATAGACATCTTGGCCCTGAGTAGAAGCAAATGCGTATCTTCTCTGGGGTTTCCTTCCTGCTTAGGTCCTCAGAACTCATTTGTTCACTCAAAGATTTGCTAAGTACCTGTTACCTATCAGTCACTGTTCTAGATGATGGGGATATAGCAATGAACATGAGAAAAATCCTACCTTATATTTTCACAAAAATGTATCATCAAATATAGAAGGAAATAAGTCACCATGAATAGAAATAAAAAAAACTCACATTTAGATCCCTATCATTTTTAGTTATTGCAATTATTCAGATAGAATAAGATATAAAATATCTAGATAGGAAATGTTTAAAGAAATAAAAGATGGGATCATATGAATAAGCAAGAGATCAAAAAGACAATAACAATTGTTGGGGAAGATATGGAAAAATTGGAAGCTTTACAAATTACTAGTAGGATTGTAAAATGGTGCATCCCCTTTGGAAAACTTTCCAGCAATTCCTCAAACTATTAAATATAGAGTTACCACATAGCATAGGTATATGGGTATACAACCAAGAGAAAAGAAAATATGTACCGGCACAAAAACCAGTATATGAATGTCCATGGCAGCATTACTCACAATAGAAAGAACAAAGGTAACAACAACCCAAATGTCCATCAACTGGTAAATAAATGAACAACACAGGGTAGACCCATACAATGGAATATTATTCAGCCATAAGAAGGAACAAAGTACTGATATTTGCTACGATATGGATGAATCTTGGAAACATCTTGCTAGATGAAAGGAGCCAGTTACCAAAGGCCATATATTATATGATTCTACTTACATTAAATGTCCAGAATAGGCAAATCCATAAATAGGGAAAAGAGAATTAGTTATTCAGGGGAGACGAGGGTAGAAGGAAATTGGTAGTGACTGTTAATAAGTACAAAGTTCCTTTTAAGGATGATAGAATTGTTCTGGAATTAGTGGTAATTCTTTCACAATTTCAGTGAGTATGCTAAAAACCAACGAATTGCACACTTTCAAAGGGTGAATCTTATTTTTTTGTGAATTATACCTCAATAAAGCTGTCTTTTTTTTTAATTAGCAAGGCAGAGACTATTGTAAGTGACCAGACATATCTGAAAAGGAAGCAAAAAAAACTTAGCAATTTAATTGTTGAAATAAAAACTCAATGGACAGGCTAAACAACAGATTAAAAACAGCTGGACAGTGAATTAGTGAACCAGAAGATAGATCTGAGAAAATTACCCAGAATGCAGTACAGGGAGTCAAGAAATATGACTGGGAGGTTAAGAGAAGGTAAGATGGAATGAGAAGATCTAAATAAAATCCAGTCAGAATCCCAGAAGGAGAGACTAAAAGAGAAGGAGTATTTGAAAAGCTAATAGCTGAGAATTTCCAGAGCTGATAAAAGATGCAAACCCATGGAAAGGAGAAACAGATAATGCATCAAGCAAATTAAAAAAGAAAGAAACCCACACCTCTTTATATCATAGAGAAACCACAGAGCACTAAAGGCAAAAATGTTAAAAGCAGTTAGGGAGAAAAGAAAGATTGTCCTCAAGGAAATAAAATCAACAGTGACAGCAACATTGAATCTAAAAAATAGAAAAATATCTTCATAGTACTAAGAGAAAATAACTGTTAACCCAGGATTGTATACTTAGAAAAACTATCTTTCAAGAATGTGTGTGAAACAGACACACGAAGGTGAAATAGGGACTTTTTTTTTTTTTTTCCTTTTTTATGACTGCATCTGTTGCATATGGAAGGTTTCCGGCCTAGGGGTCAAATCAGAGCTGCAGCTGCTGGCCTTTGCCACAAACACAATTCGGGATCCGAGCCACAACTGCAACCTATGCTTCAGCTTGCAGCAACACTGGATCCTTTACCCACTGAGCAAGGCCAGGGAGCAAACCCGCAACCTCATGGATACTATGCCAGGTTCTTAAACCTCTGAGCCACAATGAGAATTCCTAATCGTGACATTTTTAGAAAGAAAGAAAAAACAACAACAACCACAGAGATTTTACCACTAATGGACCTTCACTAAAACAAATAGAAGATGTTCTTCATGACGAAGGAAAATGAACCCGGAAGAAAGGTCTCAAATGCAAGAAAAAATGATGAACAAAGAAGTCGGTAAATTAGTAGATAATTCCAAACATACTGTCTGTAAAAAAAATTACTACAAGATGGTGATGGCATGTAACTTGTGGGGTTGAAAAAGGACAGGCACAAATATAAGACAATAATAATTTATAGGTGGGGAAGGAGAGGTGAGGTTAGTGAGAGGAGGTAGAGTGTTCTGAGTTCTTCTTGAAAAGATTCAGGTATTGTTCACTTTAGACTTTGTTAAAGGTGCTTGGTGAAATTTCAAGGGTAGTTACTAAAAATAGAAAATATGACTTCCACACCAGTAGAGGAGAAAACAGAATAAGGAAACAAAAACAAAAAGTCAATTTAGGGGGAACAAGGGAGAAAGAAGTTTAGAAAAGGAGAATAAATAGGAAATAAAAAGTAAGATGGTAGAAATCTAAATATTATCAGTAATCACAATAGGTATAAACGGGATAAAGAATTAAAAGTCAGATTCTCAGACCTAGATTTTTAAAAAATCTAGACACATCTAGAATAAAAGGACACAGGGGTTCCTGCTGTGGCGCAATGGTTAACGAATCCAACTGGAAACCAGTTACAGGTTTGATCCCTGGCCTCACTCTGTGGGTTAAGGATCCAGCATTGCTGTGAGCTGTGGTGGAGGTCACAGTCGCAGCTTGGATCCTGTGTTGCTGTGGCTCTGGTGTAGGCCCGCAGCAATAGCTCCGATTAGACCCCTGGCCTGGGAACCTCCATATGCCTCGGGTGTGGCCCTAGAAAAGATAAAAAGACAAAAAAAATAATAATAAAAAAATAAAAGGACACAGAAAGGATGAAAGTTAAGCGATGAACAAAAATATACTAGGCAAATGCTAATTAAAAGAAAGCTGGTATAATTATATTAGATAAACTAGGCTATAAGGCAAAACATATTATTAGGGCCTTTTATCATTATAATGATAAAAGGTTTAATCCATCAGGAAGATATAACAATTATAACATTGTGGGTACCTAGTAAGATAGTATCCAAATACCCATAAATAAAAATGTATAGAACTATGGAGAGAAATTAACTAATCCACTAACATAGTGGGAGGTTTCAATAGAATATTCTCAATTTTTGATGGGTCAAAGAAGATTTGAAGGTGTTCCAGTGGTGGCTCAGTGGTAACAAACCCCAACTAGTATCCATGAGAACGTGGGTTCAATCCCTGGCCTTGCTTGAGTGGGTTAAGGATCCAGTGCTGCCATGAGCTGTGATGGAGGTCAAAGACGTGGCTTGGATCCTGCGTTGCTGTGGCTATGGTGTAGGCAGGCAGCTGTAGCTCTGATTCAACCTGACCCTTGGCCTGAGAACTTCCATATGCTGCAGGTGTGGCCCTAAAAAGACCCCCCCCCCAAAAAAAAAGAAAGAAAAAAGAAGAATATTTGAATAATTTGAATAACACAATTAACCAGCTTGATTAATGGATATTTATAAATTACCCTACATCCAACAATCAAGGAATAGACATTCTTTTCAAGTGCACATGGAATGTTTCCAAAAAATGACCATATAAAAGTTCATAAAGAGAGTTTCAACAAATTTCAAAGAATCTGATTCACATAAGCCAATTTTATGACCTATGACCATAGATATAACTTAGGCAATTAAATTAGAAGTCTTTAACAAAAAGATAAATGACACTCTCCTAAGTTTTGAAAATTAGAAAGTAGACTTCCATATAATTTTTGAATCAAGTAAGAAATCATAATAGAAATTGAAATGCCAGATCCTTAACCCACTGGTGGATGGGGAGTTCCCATTGTAGCTCAGCAGGTTAAGAACCTGACATAGAGTCCATGAGGATGTGGGTTCAATTCATGGCCTTGCTCAGTGGGTTAAGGAGCCAGTGTAGCTGCAAGCTGTGGCTCTGATTCAATCCCTAGCCCAAGAACTTTCATACGCTGAAGGTACAGCCCTAAAAAGAAAAAAAAGAAAATCTGGTGGATGAAGCAAAAATGACAATTATACGGAAATTTATAGCTTTAGATGCTTACATTAAAAAAGAAAAAAGGCATGGAGTTCCTGTCATGGCTCAGCAGTTAATGAACCTGACTAGAATCCATGAGGATGCAGGTTCAACCCCTGGCCTCACTCAGTGGGTTAAGGATCTGGCATTGCTGTGAGCTCTGGTGTAGGTCGCAGATAAGGCTAGGATCCTGTATAGATGTGGCTGTGATGTAGGTCGGCAGCTACAGCTCTGATTCCACCCCTAGCCTGGGAACCTCCACATGCTTCGGGTGCAGCTCTAAAAAGACAAAAAAAAAAAAAGGCTGAAAATTAATAAGCTAGCTTCCATTCCAAGAGGAGGAAAAAACACAATAAACAAAGTTTAGAAAAAGATATAAAGAGCAAAAATTAATGAAATGAAAGAAATATATGATAGAGATGATCAATAAGTCAAGGTCAGACAAAATAGACAAATTTTTGGTAAGTATCATTAAAAAATAGGGTAGTAGCATGCATAAACAAGCAATAAAAGGAATGGAGACAGAAGAAAGCTAGAAATACAGAAGAGATTAAAAAGATAAGATGAACATATGATGAATAACAACACATCGGCGAATTTCAAAACTTATTAGAAAGGGAAGTATTTCTAGAAAAATATAACTTATCAAAGCTATAACAAGAAACCTTGAATTTCCAACTATTAGATTGAATCAACGGCTTAAAAAAAAAATCAAGCCTTGCTGGTTTTCAGCAATTCCTAGCAGATTTTCATAGAACAAATGATTCTAATTTCACACAAAGAATATCAAAAGAAGCAATACTCATCAACTCATGTGAGGTTAATATAACCTTGAAATAAAATCAATCAAGAAATGTATGAGGAGTTCCCGTCGTGGCGCAGTGGTTAACGAATCCAACTAGGAACCATGAGGTTGCGGGTTCGGTCCCTGCCCTTGCTCAGTGGGTTAACGATCCGGCGTTGCCATGAGCTGTGGTGTAGGTTGCAGATGCGGCTTGGATCCCGAGTTGCTGTGGCTCTGGCGTAGGCCGGAGGCTACAGCTCCGATTCGACCCCTAGCCTGGGAACCTCCATATGCTGCGGGAGCGGCCCAAAAAATAGCAAAAAAAAAAAAAAAAAAAAAGAAATGTATGAGAAAGAAAATAACAGACCAGAATCCCTCTTGATCATTGATGGTTTTATATATATATATATATATATTTTTTTTTTTGATCTTTTGTTTTTTTAGAGCTGCACCCATGGCATATGGAGGTTCCCAGGCTAGGGGTTTAATCAGAGCTATAGCCCCCAACCTACACCACAGCCACAATAATGCTGGATCTGAGCCTCATCTGCGACCTACACCACAGCTCACAGTAACGCTGGATCCTTAACCCACTGAGCAAGGGCAGGGACCAAACCCTCAACCTCATGGTTCCTAGTTGGATTCGTTAACCACTGCACCACAATGGGAACTCTGATTGATGGTCATATTATAAACAAAATATCAGCAAATCAAATCCAGTAGCATGTGATAAAGGCAATTCATCATGATCAAGCTGGATTTATTTCAAGAACATTCAGGAGATCCATAGTGGCTCAGTGGTTAATGAATTTGACTAGGAACCATGTGGTTGTGGGTTCAATCCCTGACCTTGCTCAGTGGGTTAAGGATCCAGCGTTGCTGTGAGCTATATAGTGCAGGTCGCAGATGTGGCTTGGATCCAGCATTGTTGTGCCTGTGGCATAGGCTGGCGGCTACAGCTCTGATTAGACCCCTAGCTTGGGAACCTCCATATGCTGCATGTGCGGCCCTAGAAAAGACAAAATAATAATAATAATAATAATAATAAAAAATAAAATTTCAAGAACATTCAGATGATTGAACATAAAAACCTGTAACTTTAATTCATCACATTAGTGGATTAAAGAAGTTATATGATTATCTCAAAAAATGTAGTAAAGGCAGTCAGTAGAAGTCAACATCCATTCTTGACAAAAAAAAAAAAATAGTAAAGCAGGAATAAAACAAAACTTCCTAATGTTAAAAGGTAATTTTTAACAAAAAGCCTACAGTAATCATCATTCTTAATGGTGAATCATTGAAAGCCTTGTTCCTTTCAGAGCAGAATAAGACAAAGTTGTCTGCTATTACTTCTTCTCCACAGGGCAAGAATAAACAGATATGAGGCAAAAGAAGGAAACAATACTGTCATTAGTTGCAGCTAATGTAATTGTATACGTAGAAAACCTCCAAAGAATTTGCAAATTATGAAAATTAATGAGTGTTTACCAAGTTTGCTAAACACAGAAACTGATATATATCTCCCTAGATTAAGTTCTTAATATTAAAATAAGAAAAAGACAAACCAGTAGAAAATGGGCAAAAGACAGGAATAAGCACTTTACAAAAAAGGAACCATAAATAGCCAATAAAAATTAAAATATGCTCAACCTCATTGACAACCAGGGAAATATAAAGCAAAGCCACAATAAGAAACCATTTTCTAACTCCAGTGGCAACAATTAAGAAATTTAGTAACACCAGGTGCTGGTGGGACCTTTTATATACCACAATTGGAGTGTATATAGGTACAACTTTGAAAAACACTTTGGCTATATGTATTTTATAAATCTGAACTAGATATGTTACAAAGACACTCTTGGAGTTCCCATGATGGCACAGCGGGTTAAGGATCTGGCATTGCCCCAGCTGTGGCTCAGATTTAATATCTGGCCCAGGAACTTCCATATGCCTCATGTGCAGCCAAAAAGAAAGAAAGAAAAGAAATTCTTGTATATGAACATATAAAAATATTCACTGCCATAGTGTTAAAATAGCAAAAAATTGGGGGCTACCAGTGTCCATAGATAGGAGACCGCATAAATAGATAGCTGCCTATTCCTACAGTCAATTAACTACAGCTACTTACATAACATGGTCAAATATAATACATGAAAAAGGCAAGTTGCAGAAAATGATACAAAATCATGATAGCACTTTTATAAAGCTCAAATGAGTAAATTAAACAATATTTTGTTTAGAGATGCATATGAAAAAACAACCTATTTTTAAAAATCAAGGGGGAATTCCCATCGTGGCCCAGTGGTGAGGAACCCTACTAGTATTCATGAGGTCTTGGGTTCGATCCCTGGCCCTGCTCAGTGGGTTAAGGGTCCGGTGTTGCTGTGAGTTGCAGTGTAGGTTGCAGATACAGTTCAGATCTGATGTTGCTGTGGCTGTGGTGCAGGCTGGCAGCTGCAGCTCCGATTCGACTCCTAGCCTGGGAACTTTCAAATGCCGCAGGTGCGGCTCTAAAAAGCAAAAAAGCAAAAAAAAAAAAAAATCAAGAAAATGGATCAATATTAACTTCAAGATAGCATTACCTCTGGTGAGTAGGTAGGATAAAATAGAAAAAAGGCATACAGGTGAATGTATCAATAGGCAATTTTCTAGTTCTCAAGTTGGATGGTTTGTTTCCAGTTGTTTATTTTAATGTTGCATTTATTATTTTGATGTATCAAATAATGCTTGGTATATGATTAAAAAGTGGCCTGTAGTTTCTCCCTTTCACCACTACATGGCAGGCAAGTCCTTCAGTAAAGTAACTCTTGACTGGGAAAGGAAAATGGAACTGTACCTAATGGCTGTGTTCTAGTAGAGTTCAGTTTCCCCTACAGGAGCATATGTAAAACAGGGCTGTTCGTTCTGAGTGTTTACATGCATAACCAGGGCAGTTCAGGGGCACCTTACTCTGACGTGGATCTTGCAGCCCTGTGGCCAGGTTTGGGTTTTTTTTCCCTTTCTTTTTGCCTATGTAACCATCTTTGCAAATTTAAAAGTATATCTGCTTAAATGCTGATTTTTATTTCTCAGAACTTTTCAATTATTTTCCAAGGTGTTCATTCCTAAAATAACAACATGGAACATGTGGTTGGTTATTTGGCTTCTTTCTTGGCAATGGACACATCTAAATTCTCCCTCTAATGTGTATTGACTACTGGCTGTTTTTGCTGTTTGTTAGTGTTTTTTTGGCTATGCCCAAGGCATGTGGAAGTTCCTGGGCCAGGGATCGAATCTGTGCCACAGCAGCGACCCAAGCCACTGCAGTGACAATGCCAGATGATTAAGGACTGTTTTGTAGCATTAGCATTATAACCACTGTATAATGAATTCTGGCTGGCACTGTTACATACAGGAATATTTTAAACTTGGTAGCAATGATAAAATAGCAATACCATAGTCACAATCATCATCACAATCACTCACAGGAATTCTGGTGCCAAATTGCACCAGTCACAGGAAGTGACTGACAAACATTGGTAGGTATTTCTGTTTCAGCAGCATATGTTATGTCACCAAGTGGCAATAGCACAAACCTTTCTCCAGCCACCCACTTCCATTTTCATGCTCTAGACCTGCCCTGTCCACTCCATCAGCCATTAGCCACATGCAGCAACTGAGTACTTGGAACTAGATATTTCCTAAACTATACACCAGATTTTGAGGACTTAGTATGAAGAGAAAAAGTAAAATGTCTCGGTAATTTTAATATTGATTGCATGTTGAGATGATAACATTTTGGATGTGTTAGGGTAAATAAAATATATTAAAATTAATCTCACCTGGTTCTTCCTACCTTTTTAATTGGCTACTAGAACATTTAAAATTACATACGTGGCTCGCATGTGTGGCTCACATTTTATTTCTATTGGACAGTGCAGCTCTAGAGGTTATCAACACTTGTGATCCTCACCTACCAAAGTCGGCTTCATTGGTGTGTGGCCGATGCAGTCAACACAGGGAGCCCCCATCTTCACAAGTGCTTTGCCTTTGATTTAATTCTCTGCCGTAACTGCCTTGAAATCCTTAATTGCTATTTTTGAATTTGCGTTTTAGAAGGAAAGCTCCCAGAACAATGGAATATGCGTTGGGGGGGGGGGGGCTGAAAGCCTTGGTTCATGCGTCTTCACGCCTTCAGTCAACTCCCGGTGTCCCTGCTCCTGCCCCGCGACTGCCACCTTTGGTCTGCGTCACGGTTCTGCGCGCGGTTGTGGGAAAGGTCAGGGGTGTGGTGGTGGCTATCCCGTCTCCGGGCTGACTGTGCAGGGTCTCTCGCCCACCTTGACCCACGGGCGAGAGCGCCACCAGCGCCGAGGTCGCAGAACCCTTGGGAGTCGCCTGTCTGCCCTGGTTTGGGGGGGTGGGGTCTGGGGAATGTGAGACACCTGGCCTGACGTCGCTAGACTCCTCCCACCAGGGCGCGGCGCTGTGGTCAGCTGCAGACGGGGACCGGACCCTGCAGCCCGCAGGGCTGAGCTCACTCGAAGCCTCGGGGAGGGATGCGCGCCCACGCGCAGCGGAAAGAAGCTTGGCTAAAGCGCCTGAGAGCACCGGGAGCGCGCCCTAGTCTGGCTGCGACCTTGAGGGAGAATTGCGAGGACCGTTTCCTCCTTCCAGTCTTCTGTTTGTTTCTTCTGGACAGCTCAAGGCACCCCCTAGGGACAAAACGTAACTCACAAATTGTGTAACTTCTGTAATTGATTCCACGGGAGTCACTATGACGATTGAAATACTGTGATATTTGCATTTAGAACTGCCCTTGCACAATAGAAAGATGAATGGTAAAATTCACACTAATAATTACAACTTAAAATTGTAATTCACTTTACATTTTTAAATGATTAAAAAATTAAAAGTTAAATTGTGGCAAAATAGACAAGGTAAAATTTACCATCTTAATTAACCATTTTAATTGTATAGCTCAGGAGTGTCAGGTATTTACATTGCTATGCAGCCAATCTCATCTTGCAAAACTAAAGCTCTACCTGTGAAACATCAACTCTCCATTTCTTACCCTGGCAACCACCATTCTATTCTCTGTTTCTATGACTTTGACTGAAATCATGGAGCCTTTGTCTTTTTACAACTGGCTATTTCACTTAGCATAATGTCTTCAAGTTTCATCTATGTTGTAGTGTGTGTCAGAATGTCCTTCCTTGTTAAGATCGAATAATATTCCACTGTATGCATATTTTATTTATCCATTCATCCTTCAATGGGCATATGGATTGCTTCCACTTTTTGGCTACTGTGAATAATACTGCTATTAAACTATGTATAAATATCTTTCCATTTCTTTGCTAAAATAAGACTGCAATGGATACCTTTGTACACATAGCACTTTGCATACCTGTAAATGTATCTGTAGGGTAAATTCCTGAAAGTAAAATTGTCAGGTCAAAGGAAACATGTAAATATTGCCAAATTGCTGTCCATAGATGTTGAACCATTTTACACAGCCTCACAAACACTGTATGTTTTCAGACTTTTGATCCTTGACAATATGATAGATTAAAAGTGGTATTTACATCAATAAGAATGAGCAGAAAAATGTGAAGTCTGTTTAAATCCATAGGTTTGTAATAATACAGTAAGCACCTGCCAAATCTTCAGTGTTAACTTTTGGAAGATGCTAGGAAAACAATTCATTATTTTGAAACAAACAAAGGAAAACAGAAAGAATCAAGTACGACCTGCCTTTTCTACATGGCATAAGCCATATGTCAGATAGGTAAATAGTCAGTGAGAGGAAGTTTCTCTTTATAAAAGTATTTTCATTATTACATAAAGAAATAATGCAAATACTAAGGAAATGATGGATGTAGGCTATGATCATCAATGGTTACAGAGAGAGACCAAGGCAAAGTGAGAAAGAGATGACCAGACATCCATTCTATACCTTCCTTATAATAGGAGACCACTGTGCTACCTCTCAACTACTCTTGCCTAAACATTCGCACTTGAATCTGATCATCATCAGGTCTAATGGCCAACAAGTTACAGAAAATACAGCATAAGAAGAACATGTTAAATAACACACAAAAGGGGATACAATCAGCAAAATTCAGACCATACTAAATGCTAGAGGACAATTACTATTTCTTCAGTAAACAAGAAAAAGGAAAGAGAGGGAATTTCTAAATTAAATTCAAGGTACATAGCAACCGAATGGATCTATATGGGCCTTATACAGATCCTGATTCAAACAGAAAAAAATATGTGCTGTAATTTAGGTTGGGAATTTGAACACTGATTGGATATTTAATGATATTAAGGAATGAATTACTAATCTTAGGTATTATGGTCTTATGCCATTTTTTAATATGATATTTTAGATAATATGGTGTTATTTTTCAGATTTATGGTATTATGGTTAGGTTAAAAATATTATTTTTTTTAAAGATATATATGAAAATAATTGGAGTTCCCTTCGTGGCTCAGTGGGTAACAAATCTGATTAGGAACCATGAGGTTGCGGGTTCGATCCCTGGCCTCGCTTAGTGGGTTAAGGATCCCGTGCTGCCGTGAGCTGTGGTGTAGGTCGAAGACGAGGCTCGGATCCCACATTGTTGTGGCTCTGGCATAGGCGGGTAGCAACAGCTCCGATTCGACCCCTAGCCTGGAACCTCCATATGCCGTGGGATCAGTCCTAGAAAAGGCAAAAAAGATAAAAAAAAAAAAAAGATATGTATGAAAGCAATTATTAATGAAATGATACATGTCTAAGATTTCCTTCAAAATAATACAATGGGAATGTGTGTGGGAGGGGGTATGGATGAACCATGAATGACTATGAGCTTATGATTGTTGAATCTGGGTGATGCATACTCTACAGTTTTCTCTACTTTTGCTTATGTTTGAAATTTTCCAAGTAAAAAAGTTCATTTCAAAAAAAGAGAATGAAAAGAGAGTAATTAGAGGCAATGAATACAGATAGCTCTCTTATTTTGAAATTTTGATGTAAAAAGGAGCAAAAAGGAAAAAGAATCAATAGCTATCAGGGTCAACAGAAGGGTATTTTTATTTTATTTTATTTTTTAATTGTTTTGTTGTTTTTGCCTTTTTGCCTTTTCTAGGGCCTCTCCCTCGGCATATGGAGGTTCCCAGGCTAGGGGTCAAATCAGAGCTGTAGCCGCCAGCCTACACCACAGCCACAGCAACGTGGGATCTGAGCTGCCTCTGCGACCTACACCACAGCTCATGGCAACGCCTGATCCTTAACCCACTGAGCAAGGCCAGGGACTGAACCCGAAACCTCATGGTTCCTAGTCGTATTCGTTAACTATTGCGCCACGATGGGAACTCCGAGAAGGGTATTTTTAAAAAAGAAACTTAGTTATTCAAGTACTACATACATATTCAAAAGGAGTTCTCAAGAATTCCCATGTGGCTCAGTGGGTTAAGGATCTGACATTGTCATTGCAGTGGATCGGGTTGCTACTGTGGTGTGGGTTCCATCCCTGGCCTAGGGAATTTCTGAATCCTATGGGAACAGCTAAAAAAGGGAATTTTCACCAATAACTCCATGTATGAAAAAAGGTATATTATTTATTTTTGTAAGCATCTTTGTTGAAGTATAACTTACATAAAGTGCATAAACATTAAGTATGTTAAACTCCATGAATTTTAAGTATGCTAAACTCAAATGAGTATCCCCATGTAACTAGCTACTCAAGTCAAGAATGCTAGAAGCTTCCTCCATGCTTCATCCCAGTCAATACAACCTGCAAAGGTAACCTCTCTTCTAACCTCTACTATCAACAGTTAGTTTTGCTTTCTTTTGAGCTTCATAAATGGACTCATACAATAGTTAATCTCTTGTGTGGTTTCTTCTGTATCAGAAAAGAAGGGAGAAAAAAAGGGGAAAATTATGAGCGAGCCATTGTACCAAACTGTGAAGACAATAAACTATGGACTGAGGAGTGTGATTTATTCACTCTTTGCACCTGAGGACCTGAGCTCCAATTTAAAAGAAAAAGAAAACGAATAATTTCAGAAATTAAATATAGCTGGAGTTCCCACTATGGTGCATTGGTTAAGGTTGCAGCTGTGGCTTGGATTTGACCCCTGGCTCAGGAACTTCCACATGCCATAGGTGCAGCTGAAAAAAAAAATTAAATATAACTATGGAACAAATATATGAAAAATCCCAACATTTTTAGGAATCAAACAAATACAAATCCATATAATAATGAGCTATCACTTACACTATCAGATTACCAAGTATTAAAAAAATTTAATTTCCAGTGTTATGGAGTTTAGTGAAATAGGGTTCCTCAAATGTGGCTAGAAGGTGCATAAATTGGCAAAATTATTTAGGAATGTGTACCATTTATTAAGATTCCAAAAATATTGGTGTTCCCGTTATAGCTCAGTGGAAACGAATCTGACTAGTAACCATGAAGACACAGGTTCAATCCCTGGCCTCACTCAGCAGGGTAAGGATCCGGCATTGCCATGAACTGTGGTGTAGGTTGCAGATGTGGCTTGGATCCCGCGTTGCTGTGGCTGTGGAGTAGGCCAGCTGCTGTAGCTCCGATTCATCCCCTAGCTTAGCCTGGGAAACTCCACATGTAGCGGGTGCAGCACTAAAAGAAAGAAAAGAAAGAAAGAAAGGAAGGAAGGGAGAAAGAGAGAGAGAGAGAGAGAGGGAGAGAGAGAGAAAGAAAGAAAAGAAGGAAAGAAAGAAAATAAAAAGAAAGAAAGAAAGAGAAAGAAAGGAAAAAGAAAAAAGAGAGAGAGAAAGATTCTAAAAATATTTATAACTTTGTTCTCACTAATTCTATTTCTTGGAATATGCTAAGGATATATTCCCTAAAACCCAACATTCAATAATAGAACCATTGAAAAGGTTTTTATAAAGCTTGTATAATATGATGAGAAATGTTTATGATACAATGTGAAGATTTTTTACAAAGCAGGAAATAAAGGTGAATATTATTTATACTGTATATTATACATTTTGAGTAAAATATATAAAAACAAACCCTCCATCTAGGAGTAAAAGATTGAGCCCCCACCCATGGCCGATTCACAGTATGGAAAAGACAGACAGCAAAAACAGGCAAAAATAGGCAGACCTCAACTTTTGTGACAAAGAGGATTTCATGCTAAGAAGTTGGTCTTGTTAAGTAAGAACTGAGACCACCCATGTCAACATGACACAACGGCTCCAGGAAACACTTGTCCAGGAACACAAATAGAGTGATGATTTGCTTCAAGAAATTAACTTATCTGAGCAAATAGTTTGCTCATCTGGGATAGGATAGATGATTGTCAGGACCACAGACTGCTCAGAGAGGCAAAGAGCTCACACAGGTTTATTTAACAAGACTTGCGTCAAGACCCCTTCTTCTGTGTCTACGAACACCAAACTGTCTTAAATGTCCCAAACTGTGTCCAAACCCCATCAAGGTGGGGGTTCTTGCTTTGAAAAACCACCTTGAACAGCTTGAGCCTAGGCCTCCAAACTCTATAAACATCCTTTCTTGAAATCCCCCTTCATAGAAACTACATTAATCCTCTATCAAGATGTTCTCCTTTATTGTAGTAAATAGCAAATTAACTTGGACTTCTTGATCAACAGGTTTTACTGGCCTTCTTTGGAGGAGGTGGCAGTAGCCAAGAGCTCTCATAAAACCAATGAACTTGAATGAGAAAAAATCAAAACAAAACTGACATTTTCAGAAAACTTTAACTGAAATTGAGCATTTCCTTCAATGATGACTGTAAACAACAAACCATGATGACTTTTTTCAGCAGAAAAAAATTGCAGGTCTTATCACTCTGCGTTATAGCTGTTATACTCAACACTACTTTGAAATTAATGGTAGGGTCAGAATTGTGAAGGTTCTGAGATTTTACCTTCCCTACAGGCTAACAAGTAAGCCTGCCAAAGGTTCCTGGACAAGGACAGAAGACACAAAACTCCTGGATAAGAGATGTAAGACTTTATCACTCACAGAAAAAGGGGTAGCTAGAGTGTCAGCATATTTGTGCTGTTTCCCTGAGCTCTAATTCCCATGGGACAAGACAGGGGCCAGGTGCCTCAAGCACAGCTAATAGATTATGTTACAAAAAGGGAACATAGAGCCGAGGGCCCAGCACTTTTTGAGAAAGCAGCAAACAAGCTAGTTTGTTGCTTAAGTAACTATAGCCACTGAAACTACAGCTCAGTATTACAAGGGTGGATTCAGCTACAATATACATGAAGGAGTTCTTGTTGTGGCTCATTGGGTTAAGAACCTGACATAGTATCCATGAGGATGTGGGTTCAATTCCTGACTTCACTAACTGGGTTAAGGATCTGGTATTGCTGCAAGCTGTGGTGTAGGTGGCAGATGAGGCTCAGATCCTGCATTGCTATGCCTGTGGTGTAGGCCGGCAGCTGCAGCTCTGATTGGATTTCTTGCCTAGGAACTTCCATATGCTGCAGGTACAGGTAAAAAAAAAAGAATGTACAGGAAAACTCAGGACCCATGGCAGACTGCCTTTCCTCCATGACTACTAGATCTTGTTATTGATGCATTTATAAAGGACCAGATGTATTACCCTATTATCATTTTGCTTTTTTTTTTCTGTCTTTTTGCCTTTTTCTAGGGCCGTTCCTGCGGCATATGGAGGTTCCCAAGCTAGGGGCCTAATCGGAGCTGTAGCCGCCGGCCTACACCAGAGCCACAGCAATGCCAGATCTGAGCCATGTCTGCAAACTACACCATAGCTCATGGCAACACCGGATCCTTAACCCACTGAGCAAGGCCAGGGATCGAACCCACAACCTCATGGTTCCTAGTTGGGTTCGTTTCCACTGCACCATGACAGGAAC